>NC_046660.1:137891427-137921754 GCF_010883055.1 Belonocnema kinseyi
TGAAAGAGGGAGCTCTTCTTAATATTTTGACACCAAAATCATGTCGATACACCTTACCGACTGCGAGTAAAGCCACCCACGCTTTAACTTGACAGACCGTAAATCTATATTTCGCTCAAAATTTGTCGGCATATCAGCAAATAACAAACTGAAAACATCCACTAAATTCATATTCATACAAAAAATTTGAAACAATTTCTTGTTTTTAAAAATAAATTGTCAGAGACAATTTTAAAAGATTACTAAAAATGCTGAGAAAGAATCCATAATATCTTCGGCAATTTAAAAATTTTTTAGGACTTAAAAATTGTAAGAAAAATTTGGGTGTTGAAGAATTTAGAAGTTTTAAAGTGATTAAAAATATTTTAGAAGTTTAAAAGATTTCCTAATATTTATAAAATATTTATAAAACGAAGAATTTTCAAGAAATAGTTAAATATTCTATAAAAAAGTATACTCAACTAAGAAGATTAATCTAAAACCAATAAAGAAATAGAATAGTTACAGTTTGAACCAAAAAATTTTCTTGGTAAATACTTCAATATTCAATCAAAAATTTTAAATAAACAAATTAATTTTTAACCAAATATTTGAATTTTCAATACAAAAAAAGGAATTTTCATAAAGCTTTATTTTCTACCAAAAAACAGCTATTTTAACAAATATGTACTTGAATTTTAAACAAACAAAAAAACACACATTTTCAATGAGGATTTTAAATTTGCACCATTTATTGCCATGGCTTACTAAAATAATTAATAAGACTTTGATCAATAGTCTTTGAAATAAATCTTACAATTAAAAAAACCCTGTCAATATTTGCAAGATTACATGGTTTTTCCACAGAATTTAAAAAAATGCAATGACCCTGCCAAGTCTTCCAGGTTTTGTGTAAAAGAAAGAATTAACTTGCGTTATGTCCAATTTGTTTTCTAAATCAACATTCATACCTTTCGTAACACAAAAGTGATAATTATCCTTTCGACTGAACTGTACTTCAATATATTTTTTCAATTTCACTTTAAAAAAAAACTTTAAACAAATTATTTAAAAAAATCGATTTTGAAAGATTTTGAATTACATGCTTAGAAACTTTTTTAAAACTTTGAAGGGTTTCAAGAGATAGAAAGAATATTCTTAAGATTAATACGAAAATTTGTAAGGATTTTTTTATATTAAGTTTTGGATAAAATTTAAAATGATATTAAATTTTTTTTTAAATATTTCTATAAATTTCGCGAAAAAAATCGGAATATTTTAAGACAAGTTTTTTTAATTTTTTAATATTACTTACATTTGTAACACAACAATTAATTTTCTATTAAGATTAATTTTCAAGCATTAAAAAGACAAATTAAATAGTTCAATTTTCAACCCAAAAACAACGGATTTAAAAAAAGTTTAATTTTCAATAAAAAGAAGTATTTTTAACCAAGAAAATTAATTTTCTGATAAAAAACAACAAACTGGAAAACAAAAATCTTAAAATTGTCAACCAAATAGATGAATTTGTAACTGAAAAATATCAATTTCGAAGCATAAATAAAATTGTTAAATTTTCAATTGAAAATCAACAAATTTCCAAAAAGAGTTGAGTTTTTAATGAAAACCATGATTTTTTAACCGGGAAGATAAATTTTCTACCAATAAACAATGGATTTAAAAATATACAATAATCTTTAAAAAAAAGTATTAATTTTCAATAAAAATGTTTGTTATTTTCCACCATTTTTTTGCATCGTTATGTACTAAAAGAATGATTAAAATTTTGATTAATAAGCTCTTAAATTAATCTTTGAATTCCAAAAAAAAGTAATTTCTTCAAAATGTTTAATTGTGCATAATTTTAAAAATTCCCTTCAGATCTTTCAGAATATTATATGTTAACTTTTTAATTAAAGCATCCCAAATTCACCTAGCATATATGCGAAATTACCCACTCTGATCTTCTCTACCGACATTGATAAACTGGAAAAATGCCGCCCAGTTTGAGAGCTCAAGTAGAACCGTCTATCATCTATTGCAGTTCATAAACTGGCCTGAGTAATTGGGGACGCTTGATTTTAGTTCGCAAAAGCCTCAGGTTATAGGTGGCGCTGGCGAAAATCGTTTAAAATTAAATACATGGGATCGCCTATCTCCCACCTCATCCCTGCAACACTCTCGGAACTAGTAAATTCATTGGCGGGAAGATTCAAATAGCTTCTTAAATACAAATTGATTATGTGTATGTATGTAACCTGTAAATGTTAAGTAATTCTTATTGTACACGAGTCTCACGAATAACATGGTTTTATTACTTCTAAAATAAACCAGTATTTAAGTATTATATTCTATTTTAGCTGCAATATATTTTCTTTTATACTATTGTTAAGTTCTCTGTCCAAAGTAGATTTTGAGTTTAGAAACCCGAGATATCGAGCTGTTTTTAGTATCTTTAATAGGTTATAGCTCCAGCCAGACGCTATAAAAAAGAGACCTTTGGACTTCAAAGCAGGAAACTGTCACTCAAACAGATGGACGTTTTCCGGTGATAAAAGTTGGACTTTGGAACCATTACCTTGAACTGTCACTCACTTCAATTGCTCAAAATCAGTAGGAAGAGCAAAGTGAGCTCATTTGTGATTGGTTATTCGACACTAAAAGTGAGTAACGTCAGCATTTTGATTGGCTAAACACTAAAAGTAGGGATAAACCCCGCATATATATATATATATATATATATATACAGAGCACAAAAACGTCAGAACATTCAGATTTTGGCGCGCTCTTTTAAACCTTGAACCTGCGACTCCTAGCCTTTTAAGTATTTTCATTAATTTGGACTTAGAAAATTATTACTTTATTTAAAGGCATAGAGAACTAAAAACTTAGCGTTCCCGCGTTACGCGACTAGTGTCCGGATGTGTTTCGAAGTTTTAAGGCTAGAACTTACTTGTGTGCGCGTGTTAAGATAAATCTAATAAATTGATTTTATTAGTTTCAAACAATTCTTATTTGTTCAGAAACAAATAAGATGAACAATGTCTGTTCCTGACTTCGAGCTCTTCGATATTATAGAAGAGTATTGCGATCCACAATACCAGCCTTTACAAATCTGTCGCGTTTACTACGAAGTACATTATATTATCATAGTTGTTTATACCAGGAACGGTATCCAGGAATATGTCATTCATGGACAATTAAATATCGAGGAATTATAATAAACATTCAAGTTTAATTAACAAGTTAAAGTCTGTATACGAAGTGAATCATTTTATTTGAAACCTGAACTATATTTCGCAGCTAATGTTTTCCACCATTCAACGACAGGTAACGAACTCCACACCTCCGCAAATCTACTTAGAGGTCTGACGGAATAAAAGCTCTAGCCGCGTTTGGACGTAACAGTACACATCAATTTTTATGTAAGGATTATATTATTTTTATGGATTGAGTTATATGTATATGTTTCGTATAATATTAAAGCTTTCTGGAAAAAATGTTTTTCCTTATTTGAAAATATTCCTTTTTTTTTGCTATTTTCAAATACTTGAAATACAATGCAATTTTCTTCCCATAGAAGAAAAAATGAAGAATTTTTGTTTTTTTTTACGTTAAAGAAATTATATTTTTTATATTTTAGATTTTTGTTTTCAAAAAGTGTGTATTTAATTTAATTTTAAAAATTTGGTTTTTGCACATATTTAGGAAATTTTAAATTAGGTGAAATACATTTTGTTATGATATTTTATTTATTATTGTTTAATAGCAAAAACGAAATATATATAATATAATAATATATATTAACATAGAAAAAATAATGCGAAAAAGTTTGCACTTTCGACAAAATCGAATGCGAAGTACGAGATACATAATGAGAATGTGTTTGTTAAAGCTAAAGGAGGTTCGATAAAAGAGGATTCTCAATCACCAAATAGAAGTTATCGATGTTTCGACCTTTAATTTTTTAAAAATTGTGCACAAATGTAGAGTAAACACAAAGACTGAGCGTCTATTGCGAGGTGAATGCGTTCATACTTGCTATCCACGCACAAAGAGCGCCATAAGAACGTGCCCGCAAAGCGGGCAGATTTTTGTTTACTATATATATTTTTTAATCAGATTTTATAACAAACTTCTAGATATTTTCGGTTGCAGAAACTTTTTTTCTAAAATGTGTATCGTCTTCCGTGTACTTTTTCCAAAGATTTATTATAAAAATTTTAATTTTTTTAATTTTAAATCTTATTTTTTACGATTAAAAGAAAATCTACTCGTCCTATTTAAAAATGACTAATAACAAATTTATAGATCTTCTTGGGTGAACAACTTTTGTCTTTTAATTTTAGTGCATACCTTGTGTCGTTTTACAAAAAATATTCATTTAAAAAAATGTATTAAAATAATTTAATTTTTTTATTTTAAAGGTTATATCTTACGATTAAAGAAAAAACTAATTGTCCTCTAAAACATTATTCATGAAAAACCTGAATAAGTCTATTTATTTTTTTCATAGCTTGCGTTGTTTGTCAAAAAATTAATCTTTTTAGTTTGATTCATTTACGAATAAACAAAAACTGCGCATGCTTTAAAACAGTAATAATAAACATTTGTAGCCTTTTTTTGGATAAACAAGCTTTTTTTGTAGCTTATGCCGTTAGTCCAAAAATTTAATTTATTTTTAATTTTTAATATTCTTTTTTACGACTAAAAACAAAAGCTACGCGTTCTATCGGAAAGTGATTGATAAAAAATTTGTAGATCTTTTTAGGGTGCGTAATTTTAGTTTATTCAATTTTTTCGCATCTTGCATAGTTTGACCAAAAAATGGACTTTTTGGATTTTTTAGTATTTTTCGTATGATAAAATTTAAAATTTTCGACCAAATCAAAAAATTTGCTATGATACTTTTGTAGTGCTTTCAAAAATAAAAGTTTTTTTCTCTTGACTTTTGTTTATATCATGCGTTGTTTGGCTTAAAATGTTCATTTTAGCATTATGAGCATTATGAGCAATATGATGATTTTAAAAATGCTCTAATTCTGGTCATTTTCTTTTAATAGAAAAAAGTCATAAGAATAAATTGTTTAAGTTTCTGAGTACTGTAAATAACAGCACACAGAATTTTAAAATCTTGAAAAAATTTGGTTTTAAAGAATTTTGGTATGACGAAATTTTGAATTTTCAACTTTTCGTCCAAATGAGATAAGTCGTTATGATAATCTTGTAGGGATTTCAAAAATCAACGTTTTTCTTTTCTTCACTTTTTTCCATATAATGCGCTGTTTGGCTTAAAATGTTCATTTTAGTTTTTTGGGGGGATTTTGAAAATGCTCTAACTCTAATGATTTTCTTTTTATAGAAAAGATTCATTAGGTTAAATAGTTTGGGATTCTGAGTACTATGAATAACCTTTTATAGAATTTTGAAATCTTGAAAAAATGTGGTCTTAAAAATTTTGAAAACGTGCTCACTTTTTGAATTTTCATCCAAACAAGCTGGCTCACGAACTTGTTCTTTATTTTTAGGCCTTAAAAAAGTGTGCCAAAGCAGAATCCAGTCTGATCAATTTTTTGAAAGTTATCGTGCCTACAGAATACAGACTACAGACAGACAGAAAAACACCTTCGTAAAAATCGTTTTTTCTGACTCCGTGGGTCTCAAAATGCGAAGATTTTATAAAAACCGACAAAGTGAAATTTTACATAAAACCAATACCTTCTCATTAGATGAGAGTGTAAAAATTAGTGGGAGTTGTGAGTCTATAAAAGGGGTCAGAATCAATGTCTAGGGAGAGAATTCGTTTGAGCTTCGGTCGACACAAGTACACACGTCAGGTGAACCTGTCAAAGGGGCATGGTTTACGAAAGTGAACCACAAAGTGACATGTTCTTTGAACGGATATGTGTGAAAAGATTTGGCACGAATATAAATATTGTCAGCTTTTGTTCATATATAATGGGGAGGCAGCGAAAGAAAATTATTTTTGGTGCAATTGCATCAAACCAATGATGAAGAAGATAGTAATATAAAATAATAGGATTTGCCATTATGAGATTTTGGTATTCTACAAATATATTATTATCTAGCGCGAATTCTATATCTATATTCTTCTTTAGACTATTCACAATTTACTTTTCTATTTATTGCGGATTTTATACAATTTTCATTTAAATATGCCCAATTTTCCAACTTCCCGCCAATTTCTGTGCTCACTCGCATTCACCTACGTTTCTCGACAGGTGAAATAGTAACTTATAGGGTGACCCCCATTCATCACTCTGGTGAGTTCTGGACGGTTCACCCAGGTGGATCCGCCCACTCATCAGATGTTTTGAAACTAGCGCGACTTGCAAGGCAAATCTAATGTTCATGCACTGATAGAATAGTAAATGAATATAATAAAAATAATAATGATAGGTGCAATAATGAAGAATGTTAGAAAAGTGAAAAATCTTTTTTTATATACACTTTACAAAAAATACTATCAATTAAGACTGTGTGATAAAGACTGTAACATCTAATAGATAGTAAGTAGAATAAAAATAATAATAATTCAGATTTGTTCATTGGAAAGTATTGAAATGTAAAAAATAATTTTTTTAATAACATGAATTTTACAATATAACTTAATTAACTGGCGAAATCTAATTTTATACTACAAATTTTCAATTTTTACGAAAAAAAAATTAAAATAAGACAAAATATGATGAGAAATTTATAATTGTATTGTCTGTGAAGTAAAGAAATTGAATTCAGAGGTTACGGCCTTTTTTGAAGAGCTTTTGATTAAATTATTTCAAATAAAAATACATTTAATTCGATCATAGAGAAGACCAAAATAAAGATCACATTAAAGTAATATTTTTCAAAACAAAATTGAGAAATCAGAAATAAAAGAAGTATTTTTATCAGGTAGATTACATGAAAAAAGTAGTAAAGTTTTCACTCATGATTTGTGGTAATTATATTTCAATTACATTTTTTTAATTATACAGTAAAAATCACAAAGAATTTATGCTTCAGGCAAACGTTCATTTGAAATTACGTTTCAAAGTTTTACATTATACTATAAAAGTAATAATGGAAGACAAATTAAAGTTAAAAAAAGAAGATGGTTCGTTTTTCTTTCAAGTTTAGAACTCGAAGAACCTGAATTCTTATTGGTAAGTTATATGCCTAGCCATGCTTTTGCTAGCATATTTGTTTTCAATATCGTATTCCTTTGATTTGGCGTGATTATAAATTTTTTGACAGAAGAGCAAGTTTTATTCATATTCTTTTTATTCTTAATTAAAAAAGCTTATTTTAAAAACAAACACTACACGAAAATATATGACATAAACTTTTCTTAAGAATACTTTAAATATTTCGCGCTTCATTACGTATTTCCGATTTCGGTTTTGCGGCAGCCAGTGAAGGGGATAACGTGACACAACCACGTATAATAGTAAGGAGACCAATCATGTTGTACAAAGCGTCTCAAGTTTTGACTGCGGTAAGTGTACATTTATTGCCAGACTTAGGCGTTTAAACCCAATGCTCCAAGGAAGGGAACATGCGCACTGTGATTTGTTATCTCCTTTTCTCCCGTAAGAAATGTGCAAGTGAGTGCCATATTGAATGACAACTAAATACTGAGATTATGTTCCTGTGAATATTGTCAATTGAGTTTGTCAATAAAAGTGCTTATTTATTTCTGTATTTTTGTACAGAATTAATTTGACAAATTGTGACCTGGAAATTATGGCTAAGTATTAAAGATTTAATTGTTATCATTGAATAATATAAAATTTGCAGATTGAATGTGGCAGTATAATATTAGATAATATGTTTTTGTGGTTGTCAAGCACTGGCACTCACGCACACTTCTCGCGGGAGAAAAGGGGATAGCAAATCACAGTGCGCATGTCCCCTTCCTTGTGAGCAATGTGTTTAAACGCAATAAATGTACAGTTACCGCAGTCAGAACGTAAGTACGGAGATCGGTCTCCTTATTATTACTCCGTGGACACAACTCTCTCTAGAGGAACTCAATTCCCATCTAATATAGTGTGTATGTTCCGATTTGAGTATATGAGAGTTTTTTAAAGTTTCAAAGTTGGCAATGCCATGTATAAGCATAGGCATCATTGCGCACCGGCAGCCTATGCTTATACATTGGCATTGCCAACTTTGAAACTTTAAATAACTCTCAACTGCTCAAATCGGAACATACCCAGTACCTTACTACTAGTGCAGCCAGTAAATTTTCGAACACAGCCTAGGCAATACTGCACTAGAGTTAGAAAGGCGGTAACTTACGTCAGAAACGCCGTTAACTTACTGGTAAGTTTTCAAGCGATTTTTTCTTCGAGAATTTAAATTTTTCACCGAAATAAATGTAAAGTTTTTAGCTCAAATGGTTTTGAATGCAACTTGTCATGGAGATTAGACATAAGAAGACCAAACTAGTGGAACTGAAAATGAACACTTTTCTGTTGCTAGAAGTACACACACACATGTGCAAAATCACACTTACGTATAGTTCAAAATTTCCCGAGCGTGGCGTGCCAATCGCATTTAAAAAACATATGGCCGCCGATGTGAATACGAGTCAAATGTAAATAAATAATGATTGAACAATTAATAGTTTGTGAATAAAGGCAAGGATGTTAAAATTAAAAATCGCTGTATAAAAGCGAAAGTTTCCAATAAATGTGGTTTCAAGTGTATAGTGTACAAAACTTTCAGAGTGGTGTAAGTTGTATGTTGTTTTTGTTACGAACGCGTCGAATACCTGTCGCATGCATAGTGTTGGTAAAAGTAATTTGATATTTTCATAAGCATACTACCTACCTCTTCCATGGTGAATAATGTTGTATTCCACAAACATTTCACAAAATCCTGTCCAA
The DNA here is from genome assembly GCF_010883055.1 of Belonocnema kinseyi. NCBI lineage: Eukaryota > Metazoa > Arthropoda > Insecta > Hymenoptera > Cynipidae > Belonocnema > Belonocnema kinseyi. The sequence continues at coordinate 137,900,304 of NC_046660.1, forward strand.
TTATTTATTTGTTCAAGCGATCTGTCAATACAAAACAATGGAGGCGGCCATATTTTTTTTTAAGTGCGGTTAACACGCCACACTCGGAAAGTTTTGACGTATACGTAAGTGTGATTTTACATAATTGTGTGTGCGTACATCTGGCAACAGAAATGTGACCGTTTTTTGTGAAGTCCATGCAGTACAGATTGGTCTCCTTATATATTCTCCATGGCAACTTGTGATGACTTTTAGTAACTCAGAGAATATTTTTCATTATTAACAGTTGGTAGCATTGAGTAGTATAAAATATATAAACATAAAAAATTATAATAACTCGGTAAATAATTAAAACTTTTGAAGACATTGGGCTTATTTTAAACGGAATTTTGCATAGTATTTGTCAAAATGATAAAACAATACTTTTAGAATTTTTTCCCTATATTTTGCCCAAAGGTCAGACTTGACACAACAAATGTAGCAAAATTTCAAAAAGGTGTATAGCCTTAGGTTTTTTAAGATGATTATTTACCTTGTTTAACTAAATATTAATAATAAGGATATACATTTAAAGAATTTGATTATTTTCAGAGTTATTCCAATTTTAAGAAAACAGAAATTTGAAGTTTTATGCAGTATTTTTTATAAAGTTGGCATTTTACCGCCAATTTGGATTTATTAGACGCAGAATTTTATTAAATTTTGTGTTATAATGCGAAAAGGTTTTTAAAGTTTTATTATCATTTTTTTAAAGCGAAATCAAAAAGAATATTATTTAAGAACATTAATCAGACTGAGTAAGATAATGACTGAACAACAAATAATGGTTATAAATTACAAGAATTATATTTAATATCCACTGTGTCTTTCCGACAGAACTATTTAGATTCTTATAAAAATTTTAGCTGCTTACTTTTATTCACTCCAAAAACTAGATAGTTAGCATATTTATGAATGGCTATCAGGCTGAATAAGTTTAATTAGACTATTAATTCTCCAAGACTGATAAACGAACTGTTATAGATTATAACCGCCTTGGCGGATCAAAGGAACCGAATGGAATCTCTACAAAATACCCGTAAAGATCCCATTGGGTCCCCATTCGGTTCCTTTTTAAAAAATTCGAAAAAACAACAAAATCAACTTTCAAAATTGTTAAAATTCGGATTCTCTTTTAAAATTCCCTATATAAGGTAACGGAATAATCGCAATCGGTTTTTTTACCGTTGCAAAAAAAAAACTTGCAATTATTCCGTGAACTTCAAGAGGGAATTTTAACGTAGAATCCGAATTTCAACAGTTTAAGTGTTGATCCTGCTGTTTTTTCGAGTCTTTTTGAAAAGGAACCGAATGGGGACCCAATGGGATCTTTACGGGTACTTTGTAGAGGCTCCATTCGCTTTCTTCGATCTGCCAGGGCGTTAAGTCACAGGAATGAGATTTATATAATACTCACTGTTCTACGTTAAGTATTTATCTTCAGCTGACATGAGTATCATAGGTACTTAGTTTTGCTAATACGAAAAATTATAATTGTCAAAGAATGTTAAATTTTACTTAAAACCTGTTAAAAACTAAAGTTTAATCATGTTTGAAAGAATGTATGTAATCGATAAATATAATTCCATTCAGAAAAATATGAAGTATATTCTATATAAAACTAAAAACTAATTTTAATTTTCAATGTTTATTTCTATGTATGTTTAAGTGCATTGAGTATAAACGTTGATTAGCTTAAGAAACAAAAAAAAAAGAGTAAAAATTAACGTTATCATAAATTCTCGATAAATTCTCGTGTTATCGGTCACATACGGTAACGTTCTCCGTTAACTTCATAAAATCTACCGAGAATTTCCTAACTCTACACCCATAACCACTCAGTGTCCCCAATCTTGGGAACTTTTTAAACTGCGCTTGGGTCGCACCGATAACACGATTGGTCACTGTTAGCGCGCTGATTTTGAATGATATAAATATTCAGATTTAATATTTATAATAAATAATGATTGAGAAATGCTAAAATAAAATTTTCCTAATCCTAAAATAAGATTTTGGAGTGACAGGTACAAAAAATTCGATTTTAATGAAAAAGAGGTTATTAATTCTGAATTCAGAGAAATAAGTCATTTTTATTTGTCCCAATGATTAATCTCGTTTCTGTCGTGTTTTAAAATTAAATTTTTGTTTATATCTGACAATGTGACTTTAAAAAAATCACTAAAATTACCAAAAATAAATTAGGAATAATTAATTACTGCATTGATAAATGTTATAGCATACATTTTTTAAATAACTTGAAGAAGACCTGAATTACAATTACTAATTTATTATTGTATAAATATTATAAAATATATAATATTGTATACAAATGATCGAATCATATTTATACTATTGAAACGAATATTTTTTCTTGAAACTAAAACTTCTTATTACCTTTTTATTTACATTTTGAAACATTTAACACTAGAAGGGCCGAAAAAATCGTGTACCTAGAAGGGCGGAGGGCCCAAATTGGATCCTAGGTACATTGTCATAGTTTAAAGCAATTTCGCATAGATACTAAGTATCTAGTCATAGGGAAAGTCATAAAATGTTGGCACCCAAAAAAAAACTTTTAAGTGGGCAGCTAAATTGAAGAAAATAGTTTTTTCTAAAGTGATAATTAATAACGTTTTTTGCATGAAACTTGTATTATTTTTTCATCTGTTTCTCCAAAATTCTAATTCAGGATTAAGAAATTACTTTAGATACATTTTCCAATCTTTATTTATCATGAATTTTAAATCTGAATGTTTATATAATTTAAAATCAGAGCGCTGAAAGTGACCAATCGGGCTGACGGCACAACACAAGCGCAGTTTAAAAAGTTCCTAAGTTTGGGGACAAGGTAACCACGCCTTACTCTTATTTACTTCGTGGTAGAATTGTTGCATTAGTTCCAGGGGCGGTCAACGCAATGGGAAGTAGGCGGCAATAGATAATCAGAGCTAGCGTCGCGTACAATTAGTCTGTGAACTAGATCGTATGTGCATTTGCCAGTGCACGTGTATGTATATATATTTCTTTTCATGTTTTCATTTTATTATAATTTATGAAAGACTTAAAGCAAAATTTGAAGAATATCAGACAAAAGAAAGATAAGCAACATTTTTTAATGCCTTTAAATCATATTTTCATAATTTTGCACTAATCCTTTCGTATGGCAATACGCAAATGAAAGTTTGCAAAGACAAGTTTTTCAGGTTGTCAGTCGCATATGACAGTTTCCAAATGGCAGGGCCAGTCGACCGTCAATGCTTTCGATTTCAAAAGTCAACCTTTCCTTGCCCCGTTCACCCGCTGTCGACAGCAACGCGCGTACAATTGGTCTGCGAACTAAATATAATCATAATAGTACGCGGCCGTCCACTTCCCATTGCGTTGACCGCCCCTGATTAGTTCCGAAATGTGTAGCAGTGAAATAGAGTAAAGAAATTTTTTGAAAAGCCGGTTAATCATAACCTAACCGTGTCAAATTGAATTTTGTGTTATAACGCTCTATTGCTAATCCGGGAAAATGGAAATTACAAATGAAAATTTAATCACTCTTAGCGAATACTTAAAGCACTCACTTAGCCCAGATGTTAATATTAGACGGCCAGGTATTACTAAATCATTGTATTTTAGAATTTATGTGTTGTATGCATGGTAATAAGATGCATATGTGAAATTGTCTTTTAGGTTTATTTTACCATTGTCAAGTATAACAAAATATCCATAAACGAAAAGTCACACGTGTCTATATGTCCGAACACAACCAAAGCCCCCTTCGCTTTCCTAGGTCCGTATGTTTAAACTTGACCGTGTTATAAGCGTATGGACTTTAGTGTGGAATGGTCGTGTTTATAGCAGGTCCTAAACTCTTGAAGGAGATCGAGGGGAAGACCGTGCTCTGCAAAATATTGCCAGGCTGGAGACTACTATTAGTCCCAACGCCAACCCCATTTGCGTCATATCAGCGAGGTCCATTCGATTTTTTTAATTCTTATGAAAAATTATCTGATTCCAAAACTGTGTAGCAGAACTCTGGCAAATGTGTTGTTCTCGAGATATTCGCAATTAATTTTTTTTTATAAACATTTGATTAAACATTTGGAATTTTTGAATTTTTTTTCTCTTGTTAGACAAGCTCATGAGAAACAATAGTTTCGGCGTTTTTCCGCTCCGAAAAATATTTATTGTTCAAAGTTAATTAACGTGTAAAATAAGCGACAACAAATACTTTTATCAATAACCAAAAAAGTATTTCACGAATCGAAAAAAGTAAGGATATTTTGAAAGTACCAACTGAAATAAACAATTTATAATGAACACTGTTCCTCTGAAGTGAATAATTTGAAAGATAGCAGAGCTTTTGTTATAATTCATTTTATCGCGTTACAACAAATAGTCATTTTTCATTGAGTGTATTACTATTTGAGGCAAAATTTCTGCAAGAAAAACACTAAAGTTGTATCACAGATCTCGAAAACGTAAAAACTACGCCTTTGGGTCTAGGGACTACCTGCCATGTGCGCGCCTCGGTCTGCTACCAAGTTTACTGCGTTATTAATAGGACATTGTCATCCTCCAGAAAAAAATAGATTTTAATAACTTTTCAAGGAATAAAAAAATAACTAATTAATTTATATGACTGAATTCGTAGCAATTTTTGAAAATTTTCAGATTTTATCCCGCCTTTCTACCACAAGCAGAAGCAAAGACGAGCGCTCCAAATTTAAACAATTATGTGGGTTTTTATATTTAAATTGGGCAATTTTCGTTTATACCACGGTATTAATACTGCTTCAAAGAATAAATACACCAATTTTCACACCTTTATCTCTTTTTTGGATAGAATTACATCAACATAAAGTGAACAAATTAAACAGTCATCCCAATTTGCATAAATTTAAACAATTTAATGATCATTTCGGATAAACTTTGAGTTATCAAGTATGTGAGTATAGTTTCTTGCAGAAATTTTGCCTCAAATAGTAATTCGCTCATTGAAAATTGACTATTTGTTGTAACGCGATAAAATGACTTATAACAAAAGTTCTGTTATCTTTTAAATTATTAACTTTAGAGGAACAGTATTCATTATAAAATTATGTATTTGAGTTGCTACTTTCAAAATATCCTTATTTTTTCCATTCGTGAAATACTTTTTTGGTTATTGATAACATTTTTTGTCACTTATTTTACACGTTAATTAACCTTGTGCAATAAATATTCGTCAGAGCGAAAAAAACGCCGAAACAACTTGTTTCTCATAAGCTTCAAATTTTAAATGTTTCATCAAACGTTTTATAAAAAAATAATTAATTGCGAATGTCTCGAGAACGGCACATTTGCCAGAGTTCTGCTACACAGTTTTGGAATCAGGAGATCATTTTACATAAGAATAAAAAAATGGAATGGACCTCGCCGATCCGACGGAAATGGGGTTGGCGTCTGGACTATGTTCCTAGTTTTTAGATGGACGGGGATTTGCAAATTTACAAGGGGAGGGTTTTCCACAGGATCTCCATTTTGTCCAAGTAGTGGGTTTTGTGCAATGGTGGTCATGTTCACAACATGGCTTACATTATTGGGAGTTGAGCACATTATACGTCAAACGTTTTTTCTTTGTTTGAATAAAGACGAGAACAAAATGGCCTTAAATCCAAAAGGGATATATTGATATAAACAAAAGAGAAACTTGTGACGTATTATGTGCACGACCCCTTGTGCGTTAAGGGAGGTGGGGTGGTTAGAGGAAGTCCGAGCTTTGCAAAATATTTCGAGATTCAGATACCGAAGAGTCCATGTCGAAGTTAATTGAATCATGTGTGCTACTTGGTTAGTCTTAACATAAATTTAAAGACGAAAAGTAAAATTCACAAACTGCCGAATTTTAATAACCTAAAACTAGGGATTTATAACATACGGTTGGAGTTTGGGATCTGGTTGGATTGTTTGGAAGGAGTTGAAATTATTTATTAGAGCCCTTTGTTCATTTTTATACACAGTATTATACAATGAATATTAATGGAACTAAAATTGATTATTTAAAAATATTTTCTGATAATTTTGTTTTTGAGAATTTGATCTCTACAACCTCAAAATTGCATTTACATTTAAGTACTGACTGTTCGACCGGGAAATCTGAAAATGGCCAGGAATGTTTTGAGATAAGGAAAAATCGGTAAATCACAGATTAAATTATTATTGAGCTTTCACTGGGCTTTAAAAAATTACTGTTATGTAATTGTTTATTGAAATATATTTGTCAACAATTATTAAGAAAATACTTTAAAAAAATCGTAAAATATCGATATTTTCAAGTCGATACATCGTTGGGTGCAATTGCAAAATAGGGGCGTCACCTGTTTTTTGGCTGGAAAAACAGTTTTTTTTGGCAACAAACTATTAGAATTTTTAATTAAAAGATAAATGAAGGGATTTGACTAGGCAGAAGTTTAAAATTATTGTTACTTTTGTTACTGCGATGTCTTAAATATGGGTATGTCACGATCTCGGAATGATCATATTTAACTCACCGCTTAGGGGCTTTTAAACAGCCAAACGGCCAGAAATACTCATTTGAAAGGTGACAAAAGTAACTTTGTCAAAACCCTACCCTTTTCCAACGATTCGCGGGGGCGGAAAGGCCCCCTATGATCAGTAAAAAAAATTAAGTTGGTCAAATCCCTACCCATTTCCAACTTCTCGTTAAATATGATAATTCCGATATATTGCGATAAACCCATATTTGAGACATAATAGTGACAGAAGTAATAATAATTTTTAACTTTAGCTGCATCAAATCGCTTCATTAATCGTTCAATTAAAGATTCTAATAGTTTGTTGCCAAACCATTTTTTGTTTCAGCCAAAACGAAGGTAACAGGTGATGGCTCCTATTCTGCAATCTAACCCATCGTTGATATCGATGTTTTCATGCTAGATATATCGATATTCTTATTTCGATATTAAGTCACTAGCTCATGTGACGAAAGAAAGCAGGCTCGATCAACCTTGAAGTGTGAAATGACGAATTTTTAGAACATAAGGGGACGGGGACTGAGAGGCAGTGAGGAGGGCGAGATTAGTTCTTCTGCCCATCGCAGATGGCGCAAATTGGTGTAAAAAGCGCGTGCGCGAAAAATTAATTGTTTTGTTATTCGTTGCTGTCACGTGTTGTCTGGTGCTGTCAATGCAAAATGGTGCACATGTGACTCCAAGACTTTTTCTACTGAAAATATAAAAATTAAAGCAAAATGAAGTAAATGCAATTTAGCGAATCACTTTGTTACTTTTGGTCGCTTCTTTTGAAAGTCGATCCTCTGTTTTCAATTTTCTTTTCGAAATATACCCTTAATTCAACGCATTTTAAATTCAACGTTTTCAGCTGCATTCCAATTGAAGTATACACATTTATTTGGTTTTAAATATAAATTAATTAAAATTTTATTTTTCAAAATTGTAATTTATGACTTTTAAAATTTATTAATTGTAGGTCAAACATGAAAAAGTAGATTTACAGTTAACCCTAGAGATAGAGCCGCCTGATATAGTTCCTTCGAGAATTGACGCTGCGCTGTAAGTAGAAGGAAAAGGAGCTACGCGGGGTGAGCGGCGGTCGCTCAGGCGTGAAAAAACAAATGTGTTTTCTACGGAACGGCACTCTAGGTAATTCTGCACCTCTTCCATCCCCAAAATCGGCCCAATCTCAAAGTTTCACTGTATTTAAAATTCATAGCGGTTCTATCATACATATTGAACCATGAAAACCTCTGACCTTTTTTAAGCTTTTTAAAACTCTTTTGAAAACTTTTTCCTGACACTTTTGGTTGTATTTTCTTAATAAAAGAGTAAGTGCTATTTGAGGCGTTCTTTCGAAGAACGACCTAAGTGCAATTTAATCGTTTCGAGAAAAAGCGATTTGAAAATTTAACATTGTACTACTCATCGTTTAATATAACTAATCACATTTTTTTTATTTACTGTAAACATATACTGTCGAATAATAAATTTCAGGCATGAAATCTTCAATAAATATTTTTTAACTATATTTTTGCGACAATTTATGTGAGAGAATTTATTTATATAATTTAATTTAATGATATAAAATAAATGCTATTTTTTATAATTTATTTATTTCTGAACCTAACTAATTGCACACAGCATTTTCATAAGCTGCAAATTAGTCGCGGTAAAATTATCTATTAGTTGGTTTAATAAAACGTAATAAAAATAAAAGATCTTTCTGTTTAGCTTCATTGATACCAACTTGAGGCAATTTTTTAATAGTTAAGTTCTCTTTGTTGCAAACAGCCGCATTATTATTAAAATAGGTGAAACCTTCACCACTACTTCGCTCAAGGTTAGTTTTGTTCAAAGTGCTTGTTCCTGAGTAAGTTGACTCTTATGGTTTCCGACTTCGTTATGTCACTCATGGGTTGTGTTTTTCATAAAAAACATTGAAATCTGGTTTTTGCCGTTTATAAAATTATAATTAAAGGTCACTCAGGGTAATTTTTTGTCCAAATGATTGATTTATAACGAAAATTTATCAAGGTATAGAACGGATTTCTTCACCCAAAGATACAAACCTAAATTGTACTATAGTAAAAACTGGAAAAAATTAGACGTAGGCGAAATTTTGTAAAGAAAACAAACATTGGCCGACCTATAAATATTCATTTTATTTCCCGAAAGAATAAAAAAAATTCTTCGAAACGCTTTTATTGCAACAATTTTATTGAAGACAAATATTGTTTATAAAAATAAAATTATTATAATTTTTACATAAATTTCTTAGAATAAAAAAATATCAACGAGATTGGTAAAACATCTCTTAAAGAATAAAATGATTGTCCCGGAAGTTAGAACCGACAAATTAATATTAAAACAAAATGAAAGTTCTCAATTGAGCCAGACTTGCAACCGGAAAATAAGGGAAATAAAGGACGATTCTGGATTATCTCAAAATGATATAATTTACATATTTTAATGTTAAAATTTTAACTTTTTTAATTTGGAAGTATTATTAGTGACACAAGTGTAGACGTTCGATTGAGTCCTCATAAACAATGTTGAATTTAAAAATCGCTTCAAATCAGTAGATTCTTAAATGAACGCCTTTATTCGATTTCAAAATCTTATTGAAGTATTATTTCAGTACAAAGTATTTATATTTATTGATGCCCAATAGCTTTAAAAGCCATTTACAGGGTATTCCATTTTTAACCTCTTTAATTTGGAAATTTTAAATTGAAAAAAGAACAACAATTTTCAATAGTAAACAGTTAAACCAAAAATCAAACATTTAAAAAAATGTATTATAAATAATTTATTAATTACAGTGAAACCCTTCAATAGTTCTCCCTTCTATAGCCCTTCCGAGAATTGACGCCGCTCCGCAGGTAGGCGTAAAAGGAGTTGCGCGGGGTCTGCGCTTTTCACTCAATCGCGCACTTAGGCGTGAACAAACAAAAGCGGAGCGCGCTATAATGAATTAGTCCCCACCCACCGCCAACCCCAAAATCGACACTATAAAAGAGTTTCACTGTAATTACTTCAAATTTAATAATCGAATTTCTATAATAATTCTGTTTGCCTAAGAATTTAGGAAAATCTACAAACCGAAAATGAATTGTCCCCATTTCAGAGTGATAAATTTAAACTTTGAATGTTACAATTCTAATTTTTCATTAGTAATTTGAAGGTACAATTATTATATTTTGATTTTTAAAGATCAGTCTAGCAATGGTTAGTTTAGAAAAAAAATATCGAATAAGCTGTAGGTTTTTGAATGTTTCGAATAAAAGAAAAAAATTTGGAGCGTCTCAAGAATTTTGAAAGATTAAAATTTTTTTATGATTGCTAGGAAGATCAAAAATTTTTTTATTTCGAAAAAGTCCATAACTCAACGAGAATGTTTACAAATATTCCAAAACATTTCAAATTATTTTCAAAATTGTAAAAAATCTGGAAGCTCTTGAAATAATTTTGGTTGCAGGATTTTACAAAAATGATAGTAAAAATTGGTAACCGTTTAAAAGATATTTAAAATCTAACAAAAAGAATTTGAAAAGATTTGAAATAATTTAAAAGGAAATTGATACTTTTTATTATTTCGAAATTAAATTTCGACTTTTTCCTTTGAAAAATGACATAATTTAAATAGAAGGTGTAAAAAGATGGAGCCACTGAAAAAATTCCGAAAGCGATGAATGAAAAATCACCAAAATTGAAATCTCAGACAGCCGAATCGGAAAATTCGCGACAGAAAATGTCCAAAGTAAAAAATCCCCGAATTATGGAATTCCCGAATTTAAACATGAAAAAATACATTTTTTTTAATAATTGTTTTTTTTTAATTCAAATAATAATTTTTTTAAAACTTAAACATTAAAAAATATATTTGATAAAAGTATTCGATTATTGTATTTTCAATGAATAAACAATATATAATTAACAAACATATTTTCAATTGATTAAACTCAAGAATTTTTTAGTTCGGATATTTTATAATTCAGCAATTTTCTTTAGGTAATTTTAAAGTTCGATAATATCTTATTGTCGGAAATTTTATTTTTCGTGCCTTTTTCAATTCGAGAGTTTTACGTTTCAGCACTTTTATAGTTACGAAATTTTATTATTTGAGAATTTTGCAATTTACGAATCTTACAGTGTCGGGAATTTTATTTTTCGGGATTTTTCAGTTGCTTCTTCCGAAAAATAAATTTTTCGTCACTGTAAAAATTCCTGGAATTATAAAATTATCGAAATTTAAAAGTCCCGCTTTAAAAGGTCCTTTAATCGTTAACGTAGGATACACTGAAACCCCGTTTAAGTTTACTCATCCGAAACGAAAACATCTCACTTAGGTTTACTCGGGAAGGGCTTCCACCACCGTTCTCACCACGAGAGGAACCCCTCCGGGCGAAAACTTAAACGGGGTTTCAGTGTACTTTAAAAGCAGATTCGTTTCACTAAAAATCATTCCACGGCAGTGGCGGCTGTTTCACGCGCTGCTCGACCGTTTTTCACGTCTTAGCAATCGGTGAGCCACTGTTCGATCACTCACATCGCATTGCACCGTTGTCCACGGCTCATGGAGCCGTAGAGATTACTTACGAAACAAATCCACGGCTTATACAGCTGGGAATGCGGTGAAGGGCATTCAGCAGATATCGATTATCGATGTATTAACAGCCGAACAGCTGATTTGCTTATTCTACAGAAATTAGTGTCTGTGCAATTTTGTCGTTGTCTCCAGTGATTTTTCGGAGCTTTATGACTACAAATTTTTCAAAATTAAATGTAAACGTTGATTCGTTAATTCTGTTTTGGTGTTCAAAGACTACGGTGTCACGTAAGGCTTTACGGTAAGTTAATGACAATAGGAATTCCGAAAATTTTCAAAGCATTATTTTTATTTTAACGCTTTCATTCATGGTATATTTTAAAATGTTGGTTCGATTTTTAAATTTTTAGTGCATCTATGAATGTTGTATTTACTTTCTAAGAGTGAAAGTATATAACATAACCTCTTTTCATCACTGCACAAATAAACAGCGTTAATTCTTGTAGAATAAGCAAATTAGCTGTTCGGCTGTTAATAAATAGATAATCGATATTCAGAATCGATATCTGCTGAATGCCCGTCACCGCATTATCAGCTGTATAAGTTCGTGATCCATGGTTTGTACAGCCGTGGATTCGTTTCGACAGTAATCTCTACGGCTCCACGAGCCGTGGTCAACGGTGCAATGCGCCATGAGTGATCGAACCGTGACTCAAGGATTGCTAAGACGTGACAAACAGTCAAGCGATGCGTGAAACGCAGCCGCCCTAGACGTGGAATGATTTTTATTACTCAAATGTTGAAGCCACGCGTCATTAACGCGTGGAACACGGTGCGCTACGACGCGGCGTTTTCTCCTTGTAGAGTCACGCCTTTTCATCTTTAGAAGACAATCACTTTTATCGTGGCACGATTTTAGATTTACGCTAAAAGTATGCACTTTAATGGTTAAACGATTGCAGTTCAAAAGCGCAGTGATGCGGTTTCACGCATGTGCACACATTCATGCTCACATTCAGATGCATGCAATCTTGCTCGAATGAATGTACGATAATTATGTTACGGCAAGAGTACATCCCATTTTAACCGTTTAACTTTACCTTCTACGCGTTAAAGTAGAGTCGCTTATCGTTGAAACGATTTTGAGTTAAACGACTCGCACTTTAACCGTTATAGGATCTGTTTTCAAATTTATTTCTCAAACGATGGCACTTTGACCGTAACAGTATTCCTTTATTGATTAGAGGAAATTTCTGAGAGTGCAGAGATTGTTTGGTAATAATGCCCTGATCAGTTGGAAGATACCACATTTGTTTAATGCCCTTAATGATATTAATAGTAAAGAGAAGTATCCCACATACTTAGGCCTTACTTAGGTTATATTGATCCAATAGGTTTGCAAATTTATTTGATAATAATTATTGTATAATTTACCATTATTACCTTCTATTTTAATAGGATTAATTATTTCTACGGTCGTTAAATTGTTGTTGCAACTCATATCTAATTTTGTTATAACAAGAGGGATTATAGTATATCCATTGGAGATAAGTATGAAGGTTTCCTTATGAAGCAAGTAAGGAGATTGATTGCATTTTAAATCCGAATATCTTTTAAAAAGGCAAGAGAAAAAGGTTTCAGGAACAGGGATAATTTTTTGTAAAGATCCTTCTTCATTTTCTAAAACGGGTATGCATAGAATATGAGTAAAAAGTTCTTGCATAAATGCTACAGAGAGTGAGCTTGTGTCGAGGATATACTGGTAATTTTCTTCTGTTTTGTCAAAGTAATAACGTGTTCGTTCTTCGAATTCTTTTAGCGTATGTTTTAAAATTGCAGGTGCTAATATTAACAAAATTATCTTTAGTGTTACTGCTTACTGTTTGTCTTAATTTTTATGCCAGTCCTTTTCCATTTCGAATTTCTTGTTTTACTGATAAATATTCGGTTGATAAAGAATTGAATATTAATTTAAGAATCTTTGTATTATTTGATAGCACTGATGCTATAGTTTTATTATCGGTATATAATTTTTCAAATTCGGAATTTATTTGTATAAAGTCATTGTAAAGTCATTTGTTCCAAATAATGTTTTAGAAATATCGCCGACAAAGTTAGCTAATCCTCTCTAGTGCCGTTGTTTCCCGAGTAACTTATGCAGGATAGTGATTTTAGAAATCAATCGGTTACATCTTCCTTTGATTAACCTTAATTCTTCTTTGGGTGCACAAGAAGTTCCACAAGCTCGCTCAGCTAAAATTAGGGTGTGATCTATTGCTTCTAACCTTTGCTCTGTTGTAGTTAGATTTATTCCTATAATTAATCTCCATTCTTCGTGGTGAAGATGTAGTCTAATGTTGTTATCATATATTAGATCTATTACTTCCTTTGGACCTTTCCAACTAGGATATAGTTGATTGCTTTTGGTATTATTTTTAAAGTTTACTTTATCGCCTGGTTTGTAAATTTGGTGTGCTCTTACAATACCTTCGTCTAATCGTCTTTTTTAGTTTTTTCTTGTTTCAGTTCAATTCTCTCTCTCATTTTCATGATATTACGGTCGTGTTGTAGTTTCCATTTCTTGATTAAATATTGGTATGTGAGGCTGGTTGCTGGGACTATTGTAGATGGGATATTGGGTTCTCTGCCAAAAGTGGCCTCAAATGGTGTTGTTTCTAAAGTTGTGTTTTTCATAGTTTTTATTGTGAAACTGATCAATTTTAAGTTATCGTCCCATTCGTTATAATTTTCGACCATTGATGTTTTAATTATGTTTTTTAAAGCATAGTGCATTCTTTCAATGTTGCCGTTGGATGGAGGATGGAACGCTGTTGTTTTTATGTGCTGGGTTCGAAGTGTTTCCTCTAATTGCTGCATTAATTCAGATAGGAAGTTTTGTCCTTAATCAGATAAAATGGTTTTAGTTGCACCAAAGATATAGATATAGTGTTCTAACAGTCCATCAATGTTTGAATTTGATGCTTCGTTGTGTAAAGGCAACAGGACGGTGTACCTTGTTAATCTTTCTGGGATGCTTAACATGTATTTATTGCCTTTACGAGTTTGTGGCAATGGTCCAAAAATGTCTAGGGCGATTTTATCATTCGGGTTTGTTGGAATATTCGGTAATATACTAGATGGTTGGTTAGTTATTCTAGTTGTTAGTTATTATTCTCAGCTTTAGTAATTTCCCGAGTATTCGAGAAGCTTAAATAGAATCCCGTATCTGGATAAAGTTTGATAAAAATTGTACTAGTTCTTGGATTAGTTCTTTTTGTACGGTAGTGAATAATAGATCTCCAAATTATAGTTGCACTAAAGTTAGCTTTCTGTCTCTAATTTCATCTATAACCCAGGCTAAATGTTTCAACCAGTTCTCTTCTTCATATTTCGGCATGCTTTCTTTTTTAATTGGTTTCCATAATTTTCTAACAGCATTTGGGTTCATTTTTACTCGACCATTTGTAACGGGGTCTAATCACTATTCCATGAATTAGTTGTACCAATTGACTTGGGGATTTTCAGGGGTTCCTTGCGAAATGTCTTCCACGTCGGGACCTTTGGATGGATCTAGTTTCTTTTCGCTGAATATATTAACCTTTTCTTGCGGTTTTAGTATTTCAATTTCGGCGATTTCAGGTTTTGCTGTTATAGGTTCTGGATTTTAACTACCTAGGGGTGGGTTTACCTAAAATTTAAATGTCTTCTATTTCAGATAGCTGTGCTTCTAGTTCATCTATGAGGTCGTCCTTGAAGGCTTCTTGTAATAAATCTTTTTCTCGAATAGGAAAAAGTCTTGATACGTATTGCACTTCATATTTGTATTCTTCGAGTCTTAACCTCCATCTCAATAATTGTACACTGGGGTCTTTGACATTGTGAAGCCATACAAGAGCTTTGTGGTCGGTTTGGATCTCAAAAGGTTTTACAAGCAGATATTATCTTAACCTTTTAATTGCCCATACTATGGCTAGTAATTCTTTTCCCCTTTTTTGATATATTAAAACTCTCTGTATATGTGGGCGTCCAATCAAAGATAGGGTCCATCTGTATTAATTTCGTTAAAGGTTTCGCTGTGGATGAAAAGTTTTTGATAAATTTTCTATAGTAATTGACAAGTCCCAGAAATCATTGAATCTGTTTGACATTTTTAGGTTCTTTATAATTTTGGACCGCTACCACTGTGGTTGGGTTAGGTTTCACCCCTTTTGCTGTAATTCCGTGTTCTGAATATTCAAGTTCGGGTCTGAGATATTCACACTTAGAAGCTTCTTATTTCAATTGAAGTTTTTTTTATTCTTTCTAAGGCGGTGACTAAGTTTCTGTTATGTTCTTCCAAGGTTTCTGCAAATATTACAATCTCATCAATATAGACGAAGCATGCCTTTCCTATAAGTCGCCTAAATGCGTTTTCCATCATTCGTTGGAATGTGGCCGGTACATTTTTGAGACCAAAGGTCATTCTGTTGTATTCGTAATGTCCTCGAGCAGTAGAAAATGCTGTATATTTTTTTAGTCTTCTGGCATAGGAATTGGGTGAAATCCAACACTCATGTCGAATGCAAATTCCTTGTGAGCTTCAAG
The DNA here is from genome assembly GCF_010883055.1 of Belonocnema kinseyi. NCBI lineage: Eukaryota > Metazoa > Arthropoda > Insecta > Hymenoptera > Cynipidae > Belonocnema > Belonocnema kinseyi. The sequence goes on from NC_046660.1 coordinate 137,915,964, forward strand.
GAGCTTATGTGATCTTAAATTTAGTACTTTGTCCGAATTTAGCGTGACTTCGTGGTGTATTAATGTGGTACAGGGTAAGGGGTCACCTGGTAAAGTGAAAACTTCCTGGTATGTATGAATGATCTTCCGTATTTGGCTTCTTGTACTCGGTTCGCTATGTGATGATTGCAGAATTTTTTCAAGTTCGATAATCCTGGTTAATATCGTCTTGTCTGGTATCATGTGCTCCTCGCTTCCCCTCTGTTTTTGAGTCTCGCCTCGAGACTGTATTTTTGAAATTTTTGAAATTTTTATAGTTTCTGGTATCAGGATAGGGTTTGTGGAATAGTTATTTATTGGAACACTGATTTCGCGATTTTTTATGGTGTAAATTCTGTCGTGGATTAGTTCATTCTATTCTATCCAAACATTTCCGTCTTTTCTGCTACTTATATTCTGCAGATTTTAGAGGTATTTTTATCAACATAGTTGCCATTTTTATATAGGGGCATTTTTATGTCGTATAGGAGCAGGGACTTTGATGTTATAGCGTATCTTTGATACTTTTAAAGAAGGGTAGACCAATAATTCCGGATTTTGGTAGAGGAAAATCGTCATCTACTCAATGAAACAGATTTTTTTTCTTTGCACATGTTATGTAGGCTGCTTTTATGAACTGGTGTCAGTCGTTGCCTATTGCGAAATTTTTAAGGAATTTTATTTTTTCGAATTTGTCCAGTAATTCTCTTTTCTTTATAATGTTAATTGATGCCCCTGAGTCAACTAGTAAGTTGTATTATGTTCCATTTCATCTTCATCCTCTAATGGATAATAGTTGTCCACATACTGCTGATACTCGGCTGAGTCCTCGTACACTATCTGTTCCATTTTTTCTTCTTCCGTCATGAAGTTACTGTCTATCATGTTGTCTTCTTGTTCTCGAGTTGTCCTTATTTGAGGTGGTCGCTTAAAATATTGGCCGTATTGAAAATTTGCAGGTTTCGCAGAGCATTGTGTTGCAAAATGGCCAAGATTTCCGCATTTGTGGCACTTAATTGTGGCACTCATTAGAGGTCGTGAGGTTATCCGTTGCTGTGTCGGCTGAGCTTCTTTAAACCATATCTCGGATTCTATTGCCATGTTATGATCCTCTTGCAGGTTCATTGGATTTTGTACTTTAAGTTATAGTTCAATTTCTGTTCTTACATTTAATATGTATCTTTTTGTACTTTTCTTTTCTTCAATGTTTATTGCTATTTTTCTTTCTCTGGAATTAGAATGTTCTGACTGTACTGCGTATTTAAGTTGGTTAACCATTTGTCTAAACCTTAAGTTGAAGTGTTGTCTAGTTTCATTTATTTCTTGCTTACAGCTTTCAAGTTTGCTTCTTAAGGGTGATACTGAGCCAATCTGTTTTAAATTTGGTCTCAAAGTGCTGTGCAAGTTATATCGTCCTGTTTGTTTAGGACCTTGATTGTCCTAATTATGTCCTTTGCAAGTATATTTTGTTTCAGTAATCGGTTTGGTTCATTTTCGTGCTTATTATGTATATGTTAATTAATATGTTAATTATGTTATAATTGTAGTTCCTGCTTTATTAATTACACTGATAAGCCTTATGAGTTGTTTTTGCGTAACTTTATCTTCTTCGCTATCTGACTCTTCTCTGTTTGATGTAAGAATATCATGAGCGTCCTTATGTGTAACTACTTCTCCCTTCACTCCGCATTCCTCAGCTATAGCTTGTATTGCGGAGAGCCGTTTATCGTTTTCCTTTGCTAATGCGGGTCTATGAGGTGTTCCTTCAGGCATGGTTAAATTTAGAAAGGGGAAACTAGATTTGTCTATCGAGTATGCGTTGGAGTCTATCTCGACAGTTGCGTACCTTGAATTATTTATTTTTGTAGGTATTGAAAGCCAGTGTGGGACTTTTTTCCTAAATTCAACGTAATGTTTTTATTTGCGTTACAGAAGTTTCCCGTTTAAACCTTGGTTTGTTCGTATCATGCTACAAGAATGCCAAGACACTTCAGGTAGATCTTGTTTTTATTGACGGACGCGGAGGCCAGGGAGCACCATGAGCGTGTGTACGGACATGAGCCTAAAGTTTGGTGGTACTTGAAAGCAAAATTTATGATTTGAGTCGTAAAATTTGAAACTAACAAAGTTTTGCAAGAGGTCAGTGAAATTCCTGAAGTAAATCTCAACAAGGAATTCAATGGTGACTTTCATTTTGACCTTGACGTTGACCTTCATGGCTTTTCGAATGTCAACTTTGTTTTTTTAAATGGAAATCCCCTTTTTTACATCTGCAATCGATAGAGCGGAAAATTCTGCGTTCAGGTACGTACCCAAGTCACAGGTGAATCGTAACGTTCAAGGTCAGTTAGAGGTTATTTGAAATTAACAAATTTTTCCAAGAGTTCAGTGCAATTCCTGAAGTAAATTTCAACGAGAAATTCATTGGTGAGCTCTGTATTGATCTTGGTGATGATCTTCAAGGGTTTTTCCAAGCAGTTTAGGTTTACGTTTTGCATTGCCCAGGAACAACGACGTGGACGTAGTAAATTCTGTTCTCTGTGTGGTTACAGCATTACGAATCATCTCTCTATCAATCAAAGTAGCCTGCTGCAGAATCCGATTCTGCCATTCGTCTAAGCTTTGCGGTTGCTTTGAGTATACTTTGCTCTTTAAATAACCCCAAAGAATATAGTCGAGAGGCGTCAGATCAGGAGATCTAGCAGGCCACTCGATTTCACCCCTTCTTCCAATCCACCTTTGAGGGAACAGAGTATCCAAATATGCTCGAACCTCCCTACCGTAATGAGCCACTGCTTCGTCCAGCTGGAACCCAATATTTTGTAAACTAACACCTGTAATCTCCCTTATTCTTGGTACAATTTGGTTTCTGAGAAGCTCTTCATATGCACGGGCATTTAGATTACCATCGATGAAGAAAGGGCCTATCAATGTATCATTCAAGATACCGGCCCAAACATTAATCTTTTGTGTATATTGTGTGTGACTCTCCAACATCCACTCAGGATTTGTGTCGGACCAATATCTACAGTTTTATTGTACAAGAAAAGAGGATCTCTATCAATTCTGTGCATCATAATTTCACAAAATTGAACCCGACGATCAGGATCGTCTTCATTGAGCTCTTGTACCAGATGAACTTTGTAAGGATGAAAATTAATGCTTTTTAAAATACTTCGCACTGTCTCAGGAGCAAAGTCACGCTCATCACTAGCTCGACGTAAACTAAGGTGTGGGTTTTCAACAAATGCTTGGGCTATGTCCATCTGCATTTCCTCAGATCCTGAAGATTTTGGCTGACCAGTTCTCTAAAGGTCCTTGATAGAATCATGATTCATAAAGCGCCTTACAGCTCTTTCAATTGTTGATTTTGAGACAGGATTTAACCCTTCTCCATTACGAAAAGTGCGATTAAAAAGCAAAAGAACTTGATCATAAGATTCAACTCGATCTCCTCAACCACTCATTATTAATACAGATACCCTCTCTCGTTCCGAAAGTTTAGCTTGCGCCATAATAATCTTTTAGCGAAAGATAGTAAGTATTTACTCTTAATACATAAATTTCTTTTCGATTCGTAATATTCCTATGGAAAAACGGTGTAGGACTTATGGTATCGCCTTAGTTATTGACTTAGGTATCAAACTTGGAACCTTTAATGAAAAATTTCCTTATGATTTTACAATATTTAAAACGCTGTAACCATGATCAATACAGAGCTTACCAATGAATTTCTCGTTGAAATTTATTTCAGGAATGCCCTTCACTTTTTTGAAAAATATTTTACCTGAGCTACCCGCTCCCAGCGAAACCGCGGTAAAATTTCCGCCACAACCACGTCTCACGACCGTGAGATAGGTGGTTACAGTCTGTAACGGAATCAATACGACGATCCAACAAAAGCCGCGTGCATCCTAAGAACACGGAGCGACCCAAGGACCACCGCCTTCTACATTTTTCCCGCAAGTGTTTTAGCATATTGTTGACACGCAGGGATGCTTTTTAGGCCATTAGCGAGTGAAAGCTTGGCACCTCCAAGAGCGCCGATGATAAGGACGATTAGTTTAACAGAATATTCCGGGTACAATCGTTGCATCTCCCTTATAAGGTCTCGATACCTCTCTTTCTTTTCATTTTCCTTGGCTATGATGTTTTTGTCAGCTGGTGCCGAAAATTTGATAACGAACATGGTTCGCTTCTCGAAGTTACGAGGAACCATGTCATGCCTCGAGTGAGCGACAGAAACAATTTTAGAGAATATAAAGTTACAGTATATGCGGCACTTCCCATTCTCGACAATTGACTTGATTTCCCTAGGAGCATTTAGAGTTCTACTGGGACGGCAAGCAGGAGTAAAAGTAGCTACGCGGTGTGAGCGGTCTTCGCTCAGGCGTGAACAAACAAAAGCGTTTTCTACGAAACGGGACTATTTCTGGGTAATTCCCTACCTCCTCCAGACCCAAAAACGGCCCAGTCTCAGAGTGTTACTGTATTTTTTGGAACGTGATATTTTTTATGAATGCGCCAGTGAATATCTGTTCGTCTATTTTTCGTTTGTGAATGCGAAACGTACCCTAGCTCAGAACTGCCGTCTTAACATATAAAAGCCGGAAGAATAATTTTTCTACCACTTTGAATTAAAATTATATTTTTATAAAAATGTTATAATATATAATAAGTAAGAAGTTTAAAAATACGTACGAGAACTTTATTAGACGAATGGTCTACATATTGTTAACTGCCTATACCTCATAATAAGTAGCGCGTGGAAAAAGACAAGAGTGCGGACATATAATAGTATTAGGGCATATATGTATATTTCGGGAAATTTATGAACATTCTTTCGCAATTTACGCTAATCGTCATAGGCGTAATCGTCATAGGCGTCCAAAAGGGGTGATATCATGCATGTGTCATAAAAGTATTATTTATAACCATGAATATTATTTACCGGACTTCAGCCTTTTTCACACTGTGAAAAATGCGGTGAAACTAATTTATTTGTATGATACGTAATGAATATACAAGAGGCTGCGTTAATGAACAAGAGTTGCCTGAAAAAAACGAGTGCCACTGGAAAAGCACACTGCGTGTAAATCCAACCACGTGCGTGGATAAGCTTTGTGATTGTGAATTGAGAAGAGAAACGTAAATTGTCTATCAGTCGATAAAGAAACTGTCTGAAGATAATGATTAGCAATTCGTAATTTGACATGCAAAACCATTGTATATTTTTGAGATAAAATGTTTAATGGTTTCGCATTGAACTGATGTCGCTTAATGGCTCAGAGAAAATATACACACAGATATACTGATGTGGCGAGTATTATACATCAACAAATTGCCATGAACCTAGGACACTCAAGAGAATAGATGCTTTCCTATATGTAAAATCCAGTGCATGTTTTAGAAAACGAAAATAACTTACTGCGATATTACGATCCAAACGAATCATTTCATCTGGGGATATCAGAATCAACTTCAAAATCGTTCTTGGGGGCCTGGATTCGACATAAAAATCGACAAATCGTTTGTTTGCCAGCCAAGGCGGGCTTGCCTGTGCGCTTACTGTTCACTTCGTTCTCGGCTGCTCGCGAGTTAGGGGTTTTCCGTGATTTGTCAATCAGGCGCGAAACGCGTCTCCATCAGTGGCAATAACGTACTGCATGTAATTTTGCCATATATCAAAGATTATACATTCCGTATGTCCGATAATTATCGCCCGATGTTAATTAATATTAAGGTCTCTTTAATTTACTACTTCATTCAAAGT
>NC_046660.1:137921854-137923922 GCF_010883055.1 Belonocnema kinseyi
AGAGTGCTACGATGCGAGCGTGGCCCCTGAACGGGGTTACATGGCACGGCTGCATGCTCTGTGGTGCGAGAAACACCCGGAACTATCGCACTTTTCGCAGCAGCGTCTGCGAAACCATGCCGAACTACTCCGAAAAAGGGGATATGTAAGCGGAACGCCTACTCTACCACAGCTAGAACAAGCAGGCAACAGAGAAAGAGATGCGACACTAAGACCAACGGCGGGCTGATAGGCTGGGCAAGACAGTACGCATCCCGCATTCAGTGTGTGATTGACTACATTACATCTGGCAGGAATTTTACCGCTAAGGTTCGAATTTTTGCGCGCGAACTCCGGACCCGTTATCACACACTTCACAAGTCAAAGCTGCTGACCATCAGACAGCATATTGTTGAGAGAATATGGATACTATCTGACGCTAAGAGAAGTCTAGAGCAGAGGGAGAGGTGGGTCAGAGAAAATCAACAGTTTCTCTCTGACCCATCTCGACTCTTCCAAGACCCTCCAGTTACTGTCGACCACCCGCCCAAACCAGAGGAGGTCGAAGTATTTTGGAGAAAAGTCTACGAAGTGCAGCATAGACTGGATGAAGACTCAGAAAATATAAATAGTTTGAAGGAGCTTTGTGATGCCCTCATAAAACCTGATCAAGAATGCCCACCCATCACTACCGAGGAGGTGAAAAAAGTATTAAGAGGGATGAAGAACTATTTCGCACCGGGACCAGATTGTATCAAAACCTTTTTAAAGTCGGAAGAGCCGATTCCGGAGTGGTTGTTGGAAGGGCACACAATACTCCTGCCGAAAATAGGCAACTTAGCTGACCCGAAGAATTACAAGCCAATCACTTGTCTGAACACACTGTATAAGATATTCACAGCTATCCTAAATGATAGGATTGTTCGGGCAATTGAACCTGTGTGGCAAGAAATGTATGAACAACGAGGCTCAAAGAAAGGCATAGCGGGATGTCGGGAGAACCTGCTTATCGATAGATGTGTCTGCAAAGATGCAGAATTCTATTAGCGTGACCTATCGATGGCCTGGATTGATTATCTGAAAGCTTTCAATTCGACCTCCCATAGACTTATCATCTGCCTTTTGGAAAGCTTAAAGGTTCATCCGCATATCGATTTTAAGATCTATGCTAAAAACAAAGAGCAGCTACATCTAGCTCTAGGGATTGTCGAGCGATATACTAAGGAAATTGGAATGGAATTTGGGTTAGACAAATGCACCAAGGTTTATTTGAAGCAAGGAAAACTTAATGGCATCCCTGAAGATCCTGAGCTTGTTGATAGAAGCGCTATACGACACCTTTGCGCTAGAGAGAATTATACATACCTGGGCATGCCACAGACCCGGAATATTCTGTTGAACTAATCATCCTTATCATCGGTGCTCTTGGAGGTGTCAAGGTTTCAATCGTTAATAGCCTGAAAAGCTTCCCTGCGTGTCAACAATATGCTAAAACACTTGCGGAAAAAATGCAGAAGGCGGTAGTCTTTGGATCACTCCGTGTTTTTAGGGCGCACGAAACTTTTGGCGGATCGTCGTATTGATTCCGTTACAGACTGTAACCACCTATCTCACGGTCGTGAGACGTGGTTGTAGCTGAAATTTTACGGCGATTTCGCTGAGAGCGGGTGTAATTTTTTAGATTAGCACCGGTTCCCGGTGAAATCCTGCATTTTGCTCACCCCTAATACTGAAGTCAAGTCCGAGTGTTTCAGCAGCCTCCTCCGCTGCTTTGTACAGAAATGCTCCTTTGCCCACTTCTTCGTGATTCCTGACCATTTTAAGAAGAGGGTCTCTCCCATTTGCAACTCTATGTGCTGTACCCAGAATAATCCTGTTATGAAGACATTCCAGACTCAATATTCCGCGATCCCCTTGACGGCGTGAGATGTACAGTCGCGGAACGGAAGACTTAAGATGGATGCTTGTGTTCATGTGGATAACCTTCCTTGTCCTGATATCAAGAGATCTGAGCTCGTTCTTCGTCCATGGAACTACTCCAAATGAATAGAGTAGTACCGGGACGGCAAGCATGTTCGTTGCAGATACT
>NC_046660.1:137924022-137975902 GCF_010883055.1 Belonocnema kinseyi
CTTACATAGCCCCTTTTACGGAGTAGTTCAGCATGGTTTCGCAGACGTTGCTGCGAAAAGTGCGATAGCTCTGGGTGTTTCTCGCACCACAGAGCATGCAGCTTTGCCATGTAACCCCGTTCAGAGGCCACACTCGCATCGTAGCACTCTAGCAGGTCGTGATTCAGTCGCTCCGTCCACCCAAAGGTTGCGAGATCCCGCCGATCCATCGCATTGAATCCACTTTCATTGGCTCCACCAGCTCTAGATTGGTTGGCAAAGTTGGCCGACCCATTGTCGGGAGCCCTGCGCGTTCTGTTGTTTTGAACCGCACTTACTACAACTATGTTTGATGTTGTCATTGTTGTTCCCACAAGAAGCTAGGGAAAGGGATTCGTCCATCCTTGTAGAGCCCCGCATGCAAGAATAAGGCTGCGTACTCTGAGAGGTCGCCCGGTATCCTAGAGTCACCGTTCTAGACACCTCACCCAGGTCAGCTTTCGGCACGGTTTTCACACCTCCGCTTGGGGGTTATATATATATTTGTGTGTGTGTGTATTTATCTGCATGCTGTAAACACTATTTTTTTAGTGCAAACGAATGGATATGAGAGAAAACACTATAGTGGCAAACAATTCTAGTCATTTATTTCTAATAGCGAAAAATTGCAACTGGAATGGATTAACCTGGACGGTAAATCATATTTTGCAGACATTCATGTAAAATTGATTTAAATATTATTCACCTTCCTTTTAAAAATCCTCAAGTACGTTTGAAAGCTATACTATATTTTATTTTTGGTAAAATAGACTGGAATTTAGTTCAATGTATGTATTTTTAAATTTTCTATTCAACTGCGAGCACAGGATTTTAGCCACTGTGGGCGCTACTTACCATATCTGATAAATATCATGCTCTCGCTCTCCCGAATATTATCTTATTACGCTGTACTTATCTACCTGCTGAATGTAGATGTAGACTAGTATAATTCCCAGAATCGGATACTCGAAAAGTTTCTCTACTTTAATTTACTCCACGTTGGAACTCGAATGTTGGTACATTTGTAGACTAGCACAAGAACTCGCAGTCGCCTAAGTGAGAGACACGATAATGTTAGTATTAAGATACGATCTAAACAGTTTAACTTTCTCCTGTGAATCATCCATACATATAAACAATAGCAGGTGAAGGTACGCATTTGCACGAATTTATTGATAAATTAACTAAAAGCATTGAGCAGCTCACATCTTCTCATGCTGCGCTACGTAAGGATGTAAAATCCATACATGATAACAGCAAAGTTATTTCCTCGGAATTTGCTAAAATACAGACGAAGCTTTCTGCACTAGGGAAGGAAGTAGCGATCCTTCACCAAGAGGATCGAGTAAAGACCATAATTCTCTACAACTTATCGGATGACGAGGAACACAATAATGATATCATCTCCTCAATCCTAAACTCATCACAAAAGACCAACCTGAGAATTCTTGAAACCGCAATCGCTGACTCGTTTAGACTTTGGAAGCAACGCAATTGACGTCGAGTCATAATTAAATTCATCTCATCCCGATGGGTTAGATCCATCTTCATAAAAATTTCCGAATTACAGGAGATAAACCTCTCCATTATTAACGATCGCACCAGGAAAGAGAGAAAAGAAAGAATGGTTCTTTTTGACCATGTGCGAAAGCTTGAGGATTCCGGTTGTGAGGCATATGTAAAGAAAATCACATTGGTTATAAATGGAAACACTGTTCTTCCTGAAGAGTTTCATTCTTTTACCCGGGAGAAGGTGGCTGGTAATGACTTGAACATTTTCAAATATGCCACAGAAACACTTTCTAATGAGTTTCAAAATTCCAGGCAGAAGAGAGGTTGCCCCCTAAGAAATCTCCCCTCAAGAAACTTGGGCAAACCCTTGTCAATAAACGACTTGATATAAACTTCTGCGAGGATGCCCCGAACAGTTCTCAAACCAGACGAAATACACGCTTGCTGCAATCGACAACTGACGACTGTATGTCACACAATTCAAACCTTAGCAATCTGGCGAAAGCGGTGGTGCAGAATGGCTCGAAGAATAAAATTGACCCTGTATAGTAGCAAACAGAATTCCACGAAGAAAACACAACTCAAACTCTTGCCATCCATGTAAGCAATTCTAGTGCTCCAAGTCTTATCTTTTGGAACTTTAACGGACTGGCCAATCTCGCTGATTTTGAGCATATCCTCAGAAATAACGACATACTATGTATCTGCGAGACGTTGTCAACAACTGATATGGTAACACTTCCTTGTTTTCTCAATAACTTTCAAGCAGTCTGTTGTACAGCAACCAGACACGATCTGTACGTCAGAGCTAGAGGCGGGCTTCTCATCTGTTACAACCATACGCATTTGAAACCATCCAAGACTATAGAATACTTTTTATCTTACTCTGACGATTCTCTCGATCAGGTTAATAAAGATAATTCTAACATCCTAATTGTTTTATAAGGCGATTTTAACTGTCGTGTTGTCAATTTAAATTAGATAAATTCTGCGATTGTGCCTAATAAAGCTTTTCCCGCAAAGCGATGTTCTATAGATAATTTTATCAATATTAAGGGGAAAATCATTCGTCGATTGCATGGAAAAAAGCGATTTAATCTTACTGAATCGCCGTTCTTTTAGCGACTTTCCAGCGCATTCAACTTTCGATGGGCCTACAGGCACTAATGTAATTGATTTAGTATGGTGATCTCGCGATGTGTTATGGTTTCTGGCTCACCTCAAGGTCTTACCTATTATGAGATTGTCAGATCACTACCCTGTCTCAGTCACTTTGGAATATTAGTCTCCCATCTCATATCTCAAACCATTGTAGATGGTGCCGTAAATATTTTTAATGGAAATTTAATGTCCACTATGGTAAAGGTTGCTCACAACCATGGTTCGACAGAGATTGCAAAGAGGCTAAAAATCTTGTTCTTGCTGCTCTAGACGTCTACAAAAGATACATTTTATCTGAATGCACGCGATCATTTGATCAAAGTCTGAAAAAAGAATATAAAAATTTTTTAAATGGAGAAAGATAGAGTTTCAAATCAGAAGAGTAGAATCACTGGAAAATGTTTGTGGCTTTTTTGATTTCTGGAGCATCATTAACAGTTTTCGACGGAAAACCGCTTATAAGAATAATAATAATAATAATAATAATAATAATAATAATAATAATAATATAGAAACCTGGCTTATACATCTGAAGAAAACGTACCCCATTATCATAATAGATGTGCCTCGATTTTTACACAGATACTTCACAATTGGCTGACAGATTCGTCTCAGCTATCCCAATAGTTCAGTCTGTGTTGCTTTCAGAGACTTTAAAGGTGACTCTGTTTGTCACGGATTGTTATGGCAGAGACTGCATGAGCAGGGCGTAAGCACAAAGATGATTAACATTATACACAATTTTTATGAATCTGCATCTGTCTGCATCAAAGCCGGCGGTGACACAAGGCGTCATGCAGGGAGAGGTTCTTAGTTCTTTTCCATTCATTTTCAAGTACAAACACCTGATTATGCAGATTACATCTTACTGTACTGAGGACGTCTTATCGTACTGTGGGCAAAAAAGGCTAATAGCATATGTCACCAAAACTAAAATCCTGATCTTTCAAAAAAATGACCAGAAAAACCTGAAATTCAAGTATTTTAAATTTGGAGAAGACAGAATTGAATTTGTTATAGAATTTACATATCTGGGCCTTCCGATAACCAGTTCCGTATCATTTACTGCCGCCGAAAAAAAATTCATAAGTTCTGCAAACACGGCTGATGAGGCGACAATAAATACTATTTATGATACGAAAGCAGACTCTTGACCGACTTATGATAAATTGTATCAAAGCCTTTGTCTAAGTACGCTGTTGTACGCTGGGTACCCAAGACAATGTCTTGAGAGACTTACGGATTTCTCTCAGCGAAATTAATCAGACATTAAATATAATTGGTATCTACAAATTAAAACTTTTTTTGAAGACTGGGATGGTCAATAAGTGGCACTCTCTGCCGTCTGACGTTGTTGGGACTGATGCAAACGATCTTAGGGAAAATTATAAGCTCTTTTTACATAATCGCGACCTACAATGCTGAGGGAATTCAAGGAGTCTTCAAAGGATCTCGCACCAAATGTACAGTAAATGGGTTTTTGTGAAAAATTCTAAAACAATTTTATTATTTTAATTATCGAACCTAAAGTTTCAATGTTTACATGTATTTTTCTATATTTTTGCCTGAGTGTGGCGGGACACTTGGATATCGCCAAAACACAAGCGATCGAGGGTCTCCCTACTCCCGGGCGAAATATTTAATGTGGGGTTATATTATGTAGCGGCTCAATTGTTCATGCAGAAAAAATCCGCAAATTCGTTATTGGCTGTTTTTGCTTCCGCATAGTAGTAGGCTTGTAATGATTTAAATTTTTTAATTTAATTTTTTGACATGTCGGTATAGTTCGACACCAGGAATATAAAAATGTAACATTTTATAATCCTCTGTCTGTATGTAACTTTTTTTATTTACCACTCCTCGAATATTAAATGAGCTATGGTCATGCAATTTGGACGAATTTTAGCTCTAATGTGTGTCTAGGTCTAGTAAGATTTCGAGCTAGATTGATTAATTAGAATGGTTTATTTTTCTGGGTTGAGAAGTTTGAAAAAAGTGGTACCTTTTTATATGAGAAAAACTTTTAAAATATTTGAAATACAGCAATATTATATGTCCACATGAGTTGCCCGAAATATAACACAGATAAGTTTTTCGTGGTGTTTATCCTTTCAAGGTCACTGTTTCACCATTTGATAAGCTCGAAATAGTACGTCTAGACAGCTCTGATTTGTATTGCCCGAGTTAAGAGAAACTCTTTAGAACCAATTTGAGTTTTGTAATGAAGGCAATTCTTAGACTTTTCTCAACTATCGTACGCTAAATACCCTTAGACTCCGGAATATGTAGATATTGATATGACCAGTGTGGCTACATGCTAGGGAAAAAAAAGTTTGTGAAGGAAGTCAGGAGAATGCCAGGGAATTGCTAGTAGCTGGAAAGGAAAACAGAAATTCATATATTTCATAAAATTTTGGAAGTACTTTCTAATATCAATACAAATATTTTTTCAACTTGTTCTATTTTAGATTCTTTAAAAATTGAACACATTTACTAATTCAAATTTCCCGCGCGGTGTTACTTTGAAAATGCCTGAGATGTAAGACTCGAATTGTGCATCTGTTGCCAACTGTAGGAATTTTTTGACGTTCAAGGTTACTCGTTATTAAAAATTGACATACCTCACTTTGACCAAAGACAGTTGGCAACAGATGCGCGCGCATTTCGCTGATGCTGCATCAACGTTTCGTCGATACTGCGTTAACTTATAAAGTCCCATTGTGGAGAGACCTTCATCGAGATTAGTAACGAAGAAAAAGAGTATTCTTTCCAGTTCTGGATTCTCAGAAATTTTCGAATTCTAGTCGGTCGTGCCGGTCATTCCCATCAAAATAAGTCAAGTGAAGTGGTTGAGGGGACCAGAAGCATGTTATTGTTGACGCAAAAACTGCAATTAACTAATTTATACCTTGAACGAATTGTATCGTAGATTTAAGGTAAGTTGAAAGTTTCTTTTTTACAGATAGATGAATAAATGTTTCTTTTTCGGCCGGCTGGCCTTAAAAAATTTACTTGCTTAAACTTCCATTTTTTTCCAGAATTTTTTTACAACTACCTCTTCAAAAACAAACATCCTTCCAGAGGTTGTCTCTAAGACCGCTCGCTCTTACAGCCTAGCCTTCTTCTCTTCGCATCGCCTCGCACGTAAGTCACTACCTTCTCGTTTTGCCTCATATTGTCAACTTCTGCCTCCGAGGCTGATACCAATTACTTATCTACTATTTACAATATTTACCATTTTCTTACAGCTACTTTCTCTCCTATTTACAATCTTTGCTTCATTCCTCTTCCTCCTTCATTCTCATCTTGTCCATATTACCAAACATTCCCTTCGCCCATGCTGCCACTCTTTTTTCCCCCCTTTCATGCAACAATACCTCCATGCTTATCCCACTCCTTTCTACCTCTTCACACTCCTCCAACCACTGCTCCACTTTTGCATCTCACTTTCCGCACAATTCACACACCCTCTTTTCTGTAGACTCTTTTTAACGATCTCATATACCTTCCTTCCTTGTGCATCCTTATCACTTCCACTCCATAAAATAAGAAACTCATCACTAGCGAATTAAACAATATTATTTTCCTTCCAAAATCATCTGCGAACATTCTTTTTCCCCAGCCCCCACATCTGCCTCATCACCACATTTGCCCTTCTCACTCTCTTTTATATGACCATCCACTCCCCCATTCCTTCGAAACAGGAAGCTCCTGTACCGTCTTTCCCTTCCACTTCCTCTCCTATCCCTTATCTCTCCCACCTCCTTTTCTGAACACCATAATCTTGGTCTTTTCCGAATTTATCTCTAACCTATTTTTGTCGAAGTATCTTCTGAACCTTGACTCAACCCCCTATCCATCCAGAAATCCTCCGAGATTCCCTCTTCTTCTTTTACCCTATCTTTCCTCTCTTCATATGCCTCACTTACCCTCTCGATCAGGCCTCCTTCCACTCCTTCCACTCCCCTCTCTTCCATCGCATCACAAACCTGCCCCTATCCATTGAGGGGAATGCGTCTTTTAGATCTACAAAAACGCATATAGTTTCGCACCCTTTTTAGCTAATTCTCTATCCACCACGCACTACAAGACGTAAATATTGTCGATAGTAATCCTTTTCCCCCTAAAGCCCGCCTGCCTTTCCGGCAATATTCCTTTTACGTCGACAACCTTCCCCAGCCTCTCCGCCAACGCCATCGCGTATACTTTGTACGTCGTATCCATTAGCATAATCCCTCTATAACTTTTAGTTTCTTTTTTTATATTTAGGCTTTTTGTGCCACTCGATGTTGTTTATGCTAACAAAGAGAGCAATGAATAGGCGATAAGGTTAGGAATTTTTTTGCTGGAGCGTTAATAAAAAAAACGTGCCCGCGTGGATATTGTCAAAATATAACTTTATTTTGCAGAAAATAATGCAAATATTTTCATACTTGGTATATGGATTTTAACAAATTTAAACTTGTTCTGTTTATGGTGGCAGTCTTAGAATTGGACGTGCCTCCGAATACGTTAACCGGCACACTTGTTAAGCACAAATATTTATTGACTGGGCGGTTTGTCTCTTAAAAGTTAATTTAAAATGCATTATATTAACATAAATTTTCCCGAGACAACGTCGAACCCAAGCTCAATAATATTTTTGCTAAACAGTACATATTCTTCATACAATTGTCTAATTTTTATATTTCATTAGTTTATTGATATTTGTGAGATGCCGATGAAATATGCATTTATAGACCAAATTTGATCAAAGGAATTCGAAGATTAGGTTTTTAAAATTTTTCCGAATTTGTATGTCTATGTGAATGCGTTGCTGTTCACAATACTTTTCAAGCATATTTTGCAAAAGAGTTAAGTTAGGATGACGAAATTTTGAGGAAATAATACCCCGCATTGTGTCGAAGCTTTAGAAAGTTTTAAGCCAGATGAGACAAGAAATGTTTTGTTTATTTTACATGAAAAAAAATCGTTTTAGGTATTTTTTTTACTATTTTTGTTATAGTAAAGAAAATTTGCTGTAGAGTTGGTGATTTCATTGAAATAAACCTATTTGAAATTATTTTTTTTTTAATATGGGGTGGTATTTAGATGATAAAAATCAGTAAAAGGTTTCAAATTATCTTCAAACTAATAAATTTCTAATCTGGACTTAGTTAATGTTGTTTTTGTGACGAATCGATTTACTCTTCTTAGAACCTTTTATAACCGATTATACATTGAAATAGATGAATGAAACATTTTTTTCGTTTACATTGGGGAAACTGTATCAATTTTTTAAATATAACAATATCATATAAACCAAATTTATTCCTTTTGATGAGACGATTCGATTGGCCTATTGCAAAATCTTTTTTAACCAACCATAATTACGTATTGAAGTTATATAAAGCCTACATTTTAAGTACAAGTTTTAAGTTAAGTATAAGTTGAAAATTCGACTATTTGATTGTAAATTAAATTATTTAGTTTAAAATTCATATTTTTTGTTGAAATTGAACTGTTTTAACTAAAAAATTAATTATTCGATTCTTGGTTGAAAATTTAATTAGTATGTTAAAATTTGAACTTGTTTTGTTCAAAATTCATATCTTTGATTGAAAATTCATCATTTATTTCAAAGTTTATTTTTTTTTAACATTAATTCTCTTGATTAAAAAAATAACTTCGATGTTTTGTTGAGATTTCAGGTCCCGGAAGCTGGAATTACAACATTATCATATCGATATGGACACTATGTCATAATTTAGAGTTCATTCAGTGCTAATTTATGCTGCAGAAAAAAATTTTGTGCGCGGTAATTTTGGCCAAAAACATTTAGACATGCCAGATTCAGGGGAAGCCACAACTCCGGTATGCGAAACTTGTAAACTATTTGTAGTATCAAATTCGCCTTTGCGCGGGTATATAGTGCTAATTAGGTGTTCTAGATGTGTGCGATGCAAAAAATCCGGGAACTTTTTTTTACAAAAAAAGTGTAGTAATGCTGGCTTCATGTCACTGGTATGTGAAACTCGGAAACTAATATTGGCATCCACTTATCCTTTTCGCAAGAATTTAGTGGGAATTAATTGCTAATATATTCTGCAAAAACTAAATTTTGTGCCCGGTAATCTTGACCAAAATATGTAGTAACGCTGGCTTTAGTTGACTGGTATGCGAAACTCGGAAACTATTAGTGGTATCAAATTCTTCTTTAACCAGAAATCTATTGCTAAGCAGGTGCTTATGTATTCTGCAAAAACTGAATTTTGTGCCCAAAAATTTTGAACAAAAACATGTACTAATGGTGGCTTCATGTGTGTGGTATATGAAACTCGGAAACTATTCATCATATCAAGGTCTCCTATGTGTAAGAAGTTAATGCTAACTAAGTGCTCTGGATTTTGGTTTAAAAAAAAAGTGCCCCGATTTTTTCCATAGCACAAATCCTGGGCACTTAATTAACACTAAATTCCTGCACAAAGGAGAACTTTATATGATGAATAGTTTTCGAGTTTCATATACCAGTCACATGAAGCCACCCTTAGTACATGTTTTTGGTCAAAATTATCGGGCACAAAATTTAGTAGTTGCAGAATATATAAGTACTTAATTAGCACTAAATTCCTGTCCAAAGGAGAATTTGATACCACTAATAGATCCCAAGTTTCGCATACCAGGGTCATCTAAAGGCACCATTACTACATATTTTGGTCAAAATTACTGGGCACAAAATTAGGTTTTGCAGAATATATTAGCAATTAATTAGCACTGAATTGCTGCCCAAAGGAGAATTTGATACCACTAATAGTTTCCGAGTTTCGCATACCGGAGTCACCTGAAGCCAGCATTACTACACGTTTTTTGTAAAAAAAAGTCCCTCGACTTTTTGCATTGCACAAATCCAGAGCACTTAAGTAGCACTAAATTCCTGCGGAAAGCAGAACTTGATATAACTAATAGTTATAGAGTTTCATCTACCGAAGTTTTGACTTCAACTGAAGCTAACATTACTAAACGTTTTTGACTAAAATTGTGTGGACCTTGAGATATCTTTTGTTTGTTTGAACATGTAAATACAATTAAAACGTCAAAAACACCAAAAAGCTTTTTAATTGGGTCCTGTTTAACATTTTTTTAGATTTTAATAGTATTTTAGACATTTTTTGCATACAATACCGGCTAAATAAGCATTTTGAAATCTTGAGGAACTCCTACTCTTTAAATCTAAATCAAGAGCATGATTAAATATTGTGTAATTGTTGAGTGTTCATGCAATGTATTTGGTGTAATTATTATTAATATTGAGTAAAATTATAACTAACATAATTTTTGCGAGCTAAAAGTCCGTGATTCGTCGTTAACCTTCATTTTTTATAAGATGCTATAAGGTGCACTTTTAGCTCCTAAAAATTAATGTTGAAGGAGTACATATTTTGTATGAATTCTTAGCAATGACGTGATATTTAATCGTGCTCTTGGTCGAGTTTTAAAAAGTAGGATTTACTTTAGGAACACTTTTCAGATTTAGCAGAGTTAAACTCAAGATTTCCAAATGTTAATCTACCTAAAAAAATGCCTATAGTGCATTTGTACATAATTTTACATAAGAAAGCATAATTTAATCATTTCGAATTGTAAGTGCCGCATTAATACCCTATATTTGTACCCTCATCGTGGCCCTATAGTATCCTATTTTTATCATGCAGCAAAAACTAAAAAAAGAACAGTAAGATAAAGAATTAAATTATTATAATTCGAATTCTACATTAAATTTGCCGCAAGAAGGTCACGGAATAATTGCATTAGTTTATAGCAGCGTTAAAAGGTTAAAAAAATACAATACCTGTCATTAACAGACTGAAGCCGACTTGAAGCGCATCTTCTTTCAGTAGAAGCATACTATTCGAACGACTGACTTGCATGTTGGTGGCGGTCGTGAGAAAGTGTGCAGTGACAGGTGGTGAGAATTTTTTACGGAGTTTGTGTGGAAGGTGTGAGTGGAATGTGAGGGTGGAAGTCTAGGAGGTGAGCAGCGTTGTGGCGGGTGAATTGGGGATTTAAAAATTAATGTTCATTGTAGTTGTGGGGTGGGGTTTGGCTAAGTAGGGAAAGTGAGGTTAGGGTGGCAAGGGAACGGGATCGTTTTGTGATCAGGAGTTTGCGCCTTCATGGTGGACAAGAGTAGTTCTCGTAGTGGTCGGAGATGTTAGGGGAGAAAAAAGGGTGTCTGCAGGGGCGGTGAGGGGTGAAATAGTGCATAGAAAGTGAAAATTTGGGGCGATAAGCGACATCTGTTGGCTGCTGTACGTACTTTTTTGCATGGATAGGTCACAGTTATCGACTGAAGAGCGGGAGCTGGTCAGCGAGAATACTGGCACTGCTGGTAGTGAATTAGACGGGGAGGAAATTTCCAGAATGCCACAACGGCCACCTGTGCGTGGCCCAGTGTGGAGTCGCGCGTCAAGGAGAGGGAAGAATCGGAACGAAGAAAGGGACAAGGAAAGAGATGGGAAAAGGAGGTAAAAGAGCTGAGGGGGAAAGTAGAAGATTTGCAGAGGGAGGTGGTGTCGGTAAGCAAAGAAAAAGAGGATAAAATTAAGCAGATGGAAGAAGAGATTAGGGTGTGGAAGGAAAAAGCGGGAAAAAGGCTTGAGAAGGTGGAGGGCAGGTGGGAAATGGAAGTAGTCGACAGGAGGGAGGGCGAAAGGCAAGGTATTTGGGAGAGGGTGGAGAATACGATAGAAGAGAAATTGGGAGAGCCCACGAATGCAAAGTAGGAGAGAGCGCAGAGAGACAGGATAAGGGCATTGGAGTTGAGGATGGAGAGAAGAGAGAAGGCAGATAGAAGAAATAATTTTATTATTGATGTAGGTTTTTTGACCAGGGAAATTAATAAACAGTTTTAGATGGTAATTTTGTTTGTCTACTTGGTCTAAATCAATATTAATAAAATATCATTTATTATTAATCTTAAGATTGTGAAAAAAATTCTCTCTATCTCCGCTAGGATATAAGCCCAGGTCTTTCACATTGCAATATCCTCGTCGTTCCGTAGCTCAGTTGGTAGAGCATCAGACCGGCAATCTGAAGGACCTGGGCTCATGTCCCTGCAGAGCTGGAGAGCATTTTTCGCACAATATTAAGATTAATTCATATTTTAATAATATTGATTTAGACTAAGTAGACAAACAAAATTAACATTTAAAACTATTAACTAACTTCCCTGGTAAAAAAACCTACATCAATAATAAAATATGAATTCATGTTTATTAACAAAAATCTTACAAGTATAAGGAATGACGTTGACATTCAGCTTGTAAGGAGGTTGTATAGAAAATATTCTCTCTCCGTAACTCAGTTGGTAGAGTATCAGACCGCATAACAATAATTTTTATTTTGACCAGGAAAATTAATCAATAGTTTTAGATATTAATTTTGTTTGTCTGCTTGGTCTAAATCAATATTATTAAAATATTAATTAGTCTTGAGATTGTGAAAAAGTGCTCTATAGCTTCGCTGGGATATGAGCCCAGGTCCTTCAGATTGCCTGTCTGGTGCTCTACCAACTGAGCTACGGAGATACGAGAATATTTTCATCACAACCTCCTTACAAGCTGAATGTCAACGTCATTCCTTATACTTGTAAGATATTTCGTTCTAAACATGAATTCATATTTTATTATTGATGTAAGTTTTTTGACCATGGAATTTAATTAATAGTTTTAGATGTTAATTTTGTTTGTTTGGTCTAAATCAATATTATTAAAATATTGATTATTCTTAAGATTTTGAAAAAATGCTCCCTAGCACCGCTGGGATGTGAGCCCAGGTTCTTCAGATTACCATACTGATGCTCTACCAACTGAGCTACGGAGAGACGAGAATATTTTATTCACAAACTCCTTACAAGCTGAATGTCAACGTCATTCCTTATACTTGTAAGATATTTTGTTCTAAACATGAATTCATATTTTATTATTGATGTAGGTTTTTTGTCCTGGGAAATTAATTAATAGTTTTAAATGTTAATTTTCTTTGTCTGGGTCTAAATCCATATTATTAAAATATAAATTAATCCTAATATTTTGAGAAAAATGCTCTTTAGCTCTGCTGGGATATGAGTCCAGGTCCTTTAAATTGCCGGTCTGATGCTCTACCAACTGAGCCTACTTCCTTACAAGCTAAATGTCAACGTAATACCTTATACTTGTAAGATTTTTCTTTCTGAATATGAATTCATATTTTATTGTTGATGTAGGTTTTTTGACCAGGGAAATTAATGAATAGTTTTAGATGTTAATTTTGTTTGTCTGCTTGGTCTAAATCAATATTATTAAAGTGTTGGCAAATCTTAAGATTGTGAAAAAATGCTTTCTAGCCTCGCAGATATGAGCCCAGGTCCTTCAGAATTCCGGTCTGGTGCTCTACCAACTGAGCTACCGAAGAACGAGAATATTTTCTTTACAACCTTCTTTTAAGCTAAATGTCAACGTCATTTTTTATACTCATAGGGTGTTTATTTCTAAACATGAATTCATATGTTATTATTGATGTAGGTTGTTTGACCAGGGAAGTGAATCAATAGTTTTAGATGTTAATTTTGTTTGTCTACTTGGTCCAAATCAATATTATTAAAATATTCATTAATCTTTAGATTGTGGAAAAATTGCTCTCCAGCTCCGCTGAGAAATTTATTTCCCTGGTCAAGAAACCTACATCAATAATAAAATATGAATCCATGTTTAGAAAGAAAAATCCTACAAGTATAAGGAATGATGTTGACATTCAGCTTGTAAGGAGGTTGTGAAGAAAATATTCTCATCTATCTGTAGTTCAGTTGGTAGAGCATCAGTATGGCAATCTGAAGGAGCTGGGCTCACATCCCAGCGGTGCTAGGGAGCATTTTTTTCACAATCTTAAGATTAATCAGTATTTTAATAATATTGATTTAGACCAAGTTGACGAACAAAATTAACATCTAAAACTATTATATGAGAAATAATATTATAAAAAGAGGATTGAAGCTAAAGAGCGGGGAAGAAAGGGAGGGGGCGGGAGCGCTTCTACAGAGCATAGGGTGGGTTAATGGCAAGGTAGGGAAATTTATGATGTAGGGGAGAAAGCAGAATGAAGTGGCGGTGGGGGAATTGGAGAGCTGGTAATAAAAATTGGGAAGAAAGGCTTAGTGGGGGAATTATAACAGGGGTTAGGGATGGATTAGAGGAAAAAGTTCATGGAGTGCGAGAGAGGTAGGGTGAGCAAATGAGGACAGTACAGATAGGAGGTGTAACGTATAATTTTGTGACTATGTACAATAAGGGTGTGGTGGAAAGGGTTAGAAAAAGCGTAGACGGCTTACTAGGAGAGAGAGAGAGAGATGTGGGAATGGTGATACTAGGGGGGAGGGGGGCTTTAATGCGAGAATTGGGTGTGGGGGAATGTACAGGGATGCAGGGACTGAGAGTGAATCCCGAGTGAGCCGAAAGTGATGCTGTAAACGCGATCTTTAAGAGATATATTCTGTGTGAGAACGGTGGCTTGAAAGAGGCGTCATCCAATCCCTTAGGGCCGAAGTCTTCCCTCCGCAAACAATTAGGGAAACGATTCAGGCAGGCAAGTTGATGCCTCGAACGAATCCCGAGAAGAGTAATTCATCACAGAACGAACTCTGCCCCCACTCCGGTATGGATGGAATCAGTAGAGGATCGAAAGACTGGAAAGATCGGACTTACTGACTCTCTATAGGATTTGAATCTTCTAGGGAGCTGAATCCTAAGAGTAAAACCCCTTTGCTGTTTCTCAAGAGATCGATCTCTTAGTGAGTCAGAAGGTACCCTTTCTTATGAATCTTTTGGAAATCAAACTTTACTGGATGGCGCCACATACAATATTTTTTCGAATTTTGACAAACAGTCACTAGTTGAAATTTTTGTTGACTAATGCATTGTTATGATTTTTTTTCATAAATCATCATTAATCAGCATTTGACAATTACCTCTTTGATAAATAATTTGAATTAGTACACATGATTTTCTTTTGTTAAAATGATTAATTTCTTCAGCTACAAAAGGCGCAAAATAAATGTTTACATAACTTCGCAATTGGATAAATAATGCAGATTTCTTCAAATGGAAGGATTGCCTAGAAAAAACAGGAACACATTTTATATTAGCAAATTCTCGACAGATTTCAATGTTTTGAAATATATTTATTTGTCTTGTTTTAACAATCTTGTATCATTTTCTTCTCAGAATCCATTTTCTGCTTTGGTGAGTTCAATGAAATAAATGTATTACTTTGTACGAAAATAATTCGTAGAAGTAATGTCTAATTTTTACGACATAAAGGTGCTTATAGAAAAAAAGGTAATACCTAAACATATAAAACTAGTCGGCAATTTTGTGAAATGAAATGTTTATCCTTATTTTTCTATGGTTAATATATGTGTACTGCAAAGGTGGGTATTATTTAACAGAGTGTGAAATTTGTGGAGGAAATTGTTTTCATGTAATCATTAATTAAAAAAAAGTATAACGTGAACAAAATAGAAGCATTGTGCCACTTATATTTGGAAAAGTATAATGTTAACATTCAGTATAATTGTTTAAAAAATTGAGAATTTTGTACAATAAGGACTGTACTCTTTGGAAAGTATCCATTTTTCATAATTTACGGGAAAAAATGTTCATAGCCCGGCAATTAATTACAATGTTATGCAAGATTCCTATTTGGACTATTTGGGCCCTAAAATTGAAAATTAAATTTTAAACAGATTTATATGGATTTTAATTAGAATACTTTAATCATCAAGTAATATTATTCTTTTCATTATTTATTTTTTAAGCAATGATAATAAATTATATCAATCTATAAGATATTAAACAGTAAAATTGTAAATAATATAATATTTAAAAAATTAATAAATTGTTTGACAAATTAAACTTTTCAAAAATAAATTTATTTAATGAATAAAATGTATGACAAACTTTAACAATTGTGTACAAAATTAAAGGGGTTAAAAATTAAAATTGTTCAGAAAATAAAATATTTTAAGAAATTAAAAATCAGGAAAAAAGAAATAGATTACAAAATATTATTTAAGCAAATAATGCAATTCAAGAAAATTATAAAATGGATGAAAAATCAAAATAAAATTAAAAAAAAAATCAAATTAAAGAAAACATAAAATGGTTAAACAATCAAATTGATGTAGAAGCAAAGTGGTACAAGAAATAAAATATGCAAAAAAATAAATTGCTTAACAACTGGCATTAGTTAATAAATTAAATTAGGAAAATCATTTCTTGTTTCAAATAAAAAAATTTTAACAAAATAATTGCTGCAATAAAAGTTATAGATATTTGGACCATAAGATTAAAAATTAAATTGTAAACAAATTTATAAAAATTTTAATTAGAATACTTTTATGGTCAATTATTAGTATTCTCTTCATTAATTAATTATTATTTAACCAATGATAATAAATGACATTATTGAATTAGATATTGAAAAAAATAAGTGTTAAAAATATAAAAAAATTGTTTAATCAATTAAATGTTTCAAAAACAAATTTATTTAAAAAAATAAAATGTTTAACAAACTTAAATAATTGTTCACAAAATAAAAGGGGTTAAAAAATACAATTGTTTAAGAAATTATATTTCAGAAAGAAAAATAGATTTGAAAATATAATTTAAACAAATAATAGAATTTTAAAAAAATGATATAATTACGAGCAAACAGTAATTAATTGAAAAGAAAATTGGTGTAGAAATCAAATTGAAGAAAACATAAAATAGTTAAAAACGTGAAATTGATGAAGCAATAAAGTAGTATAAATAAATTAATAGCTCATAATTATCAATTAACTATGTTTAGCAGTTCTAAATTTAGATAATTGAAATATTCGTTGGAATTTAATAATTCGTTTATTTTACAAGTCGGTTTTGGAGTCGATTAATTTTAGTTTCGGATATTTTTAAATTCGGGATTTCACTTTTTTTCAATTAACGATCTTGTCGTTATTTGAAATTCGAAACATTTTATACTTTGATAATAATATATATTTTTGGCATTTTTTTCATTCGCTTGTGTATTTGTGATTTATTTTAAAATTATTTTTTATAAGTTCTGAATATCTATGCAATTTTTTTGTTTGTCTGAATTGTGTCAACCATCTCCTACACTATGAAGAAAAAATTATTTTGAAGGGGTTTTCATATTTATTTTGTAATTTGTATGCATGTTTTCTACGGTACTGGATGGTTTTATAGAACAAAGTTACTAGTATCATCGCCGCACAGCCGTTTTCAACTTTCGTGACACATTTTTTGCATTGGACAATACAGTAGAAGCATCCCCTGATATTAAATAATATTAACTTATCTTGTATACAGAGGTAGAATATTACTCCACATTTATTCAATTCTATATTCCTAACATTATTTGGAAATGAATAATGATTCACCTTGTAATTGTATAATTCGTGATCTGCAAAAACTTTACTTAACTGCAGAATTGTTTCCTGAAATAATAGAAAAAGATTTAATAAATTTATTTCCTTTAATATATTTGTTTCTAGGATAGATAATTAACGCTTAAGATTGACACCCATCAGTATGGACTATGTATCAATATTTCAGATTGACTTCATTTTATTAACATTTCTGAATCTTATCCTTTATACATTATTCAATATTTATATCAATATCAAGAAATTTGTATGAAATTATAATTGTAATTAAATATTCATTATTCACAAATTTACCCATTTATTAATATATTATTAATTAATTAATAAATCACTTCATTATTGTCTCATTATCAAATAATAATGTATATTATATAGTTGTGTTTTAAACGCGTATGATATAATTTGGAATTAGCGAGAAATTGCTCAATTACTATAAAATATGTTTTATTCTGATTTCAAAAACAGAATCTCAGAGATAAAAATCATATTGCATAGACAGAGAGTAAAAGTCCAGAGAGCTGAGAGTAGGTTCAAAACCTAACTCCTTCGGATGGCAGTTCTCTCCCTTCGGGATCTTTTGAAAGTATCTTTGGTTAAGTTTCCATCGGGAGCAAAACCTTCCAGAATTCTGGAGGTTTCGATCTTTCAAAGATGGAAACCCGTGTACTTTTTTTTTGATCAGTACACAAACTAAAGGACCGATCCTCTGTACCTGTTTTGCTCGGGATTCAAACTTAACCAGTTGCTGCCGCAACCCATCCGTTTCTGAGTGATTGAGAAGGAGGCAAAATCCACACGGGGTGGGATCACTTTCTTCCTGCAGTAAATATTTTCGGATCTTGAGAAGAGTAAAATAACGGGCCCTTTTTCGTCGGTTCAGTGAATAAATCCCAAACTGAGCAAAACCTATTACTCTCAGTCCCTTCCGGGAAGGGGAGAGCTTGGAAAGAAAATCGAGGGATAAGATAAAAAATAAGGAGGGGGAAATTCTAAGAAACTGGATGGCGGACAGAGGCTGGGTGGTGGCGATTGGTATAGCAACAGGGAACGAAGAGGGATAATACACGTA
Source organism: Belonocnema kinseyi (assembly GCF_010883055.1). Taxonomy (NCBI): domain Eukaryota; kingdom Metazoa; phylum Arthropoda; class Insecta; order Hymenoptera; family Cynipidae; genus Belonocnema; species Belonocnema kinseyi. Next base: position 137,942,241 of record NC_046660.1, read on the forward strand.
TGTAAGTAAGATGGGGATATCGGTGATATGAGGCTATGTGATCACGAATATGCAAGGGTTGAGGTAAGGTTGCCCGCTTAGCCCAACGCTTTTTGCAAGCTTAATCGCTGATTTGGAAAGTAAGCTAGTGTTCGGAGCAGTAGAAGTTAGGGTAGGGGGAGTCAGGATACAATCACTCGCATATGCAAATGACACAGTGTTACTAGAAAAGAGCGATGAATGTTTAAAGGAGATGATGAAAAGGTTTAGAAGTTACTTGGACAAATATAGGTTAGAGTTAAATGCTGATAAGTCGAAGGTTATGGTGCTCAGGATAGGGGGGGGAGGAGATAAGGGAGGGGAGTTGAAGTGGAAGGAAAAAGCGGTACAGGAGTTGAAAGAGCTTGTGTACCTGGACTTCCTGTAACGGAGGAATGGATGGGTGGTTGGTCATATAAAAAATAGGGTGAAAAGGGCAAATGTGGTGATGGGGCAGGTGCGGGGGCTAGGGAAGTGGTTGTTCGCAGATAATTTTGCAAGGAGAATGAAATTGTTTGATTCGCTAGTGATGAGTGCCTTCTTTTACGGAGTGGAGGTGTGGGGGTGGAAGGTAATTAAGGAGGTAAATAGGATAAGGAGAGGTATTAAAATGGACACTGGGGTTAGCAAGGAATACGCCAAACTATATTGTCGGGAAGGAGTAAGGAAGAACGAGTTTAGGGATTATAACGGGAAGTCGAGCGTGTCAATATGAGGATGAATTTTTGGAAGAAGGGGGAAGTAAGCTGGTCAGGGAGTCTTGGTGGGAGAAGCAGAACCGGCGTAAGGGTTCGAAGATGGATGAAGTGAGAAGGAAGGAAGGTATATGAGTTGGTTTAAAAGAATGGCATGGAGAAAGAGAAGGCAGAAGGAGAGGAGAGAATAAACGAGTGAAGTTTTAACGGGAACTATGTGTGGGTTATGCCAAAGGAGAGAGCGCGATATTTGTGTGAGAAAGGAGAGCAAAGAAGTTAGGAACTTATAGCGAGAATGAGATGCGGTTGCATGGAGTATCATAATTGGTTCTGGCTTTCTAGAAAGGAGAGAATGTGTAAATTGTGTGTAAAGGGGGATGCAAAAGTTGAGCACTGGTAGGCGGAGTGTAAAGGGGTGGAATAAGAATGGAGGTATTGTTGCATGAAAGGGAGGGGGGGGGGGCAAAAGGGCAGTAGCATGGTTCAAGGGGGTTTTGGGTAAGATAGAGAAGAAGAAAGGGAAGGAGGAAGAGGAATGGAGAAGGAAATATTGTAAATAGGAAAGGAAGTAGGTGTAAGAAAACAGTAAATATTGTAAATAGTAGATAAGTATTAGGTGTTAGCCGCGGAGGCAGAGGCTGGCAATGCGAGGCATAGCGAGAAAAAAGCGGCATGCGTGCGTGGCGAAGCGAGGAAGGCTAGGTTCTAACAGCGAGCGGATTAGATATAAGGTGTGGATGGATGTTAATTTTTAAGAGTTAGTTGTAAGAAAATTTTTTAAAAAATGGAAGTGAAAGCAAGTCAATTTTTTATGGCCAGCAGGCCGAAAAATAAACGTTTATTTATCTACTACTTAAACAACTATGGATGCGTTTGAAGTCGCCTTCAGCAGGAGTTATGACTTTACGGCCATTTCAACGTAGAATCCGAATTGCAATAATTTAAATGTAGCAATATTTTAATCTTGAAATATTTTTTTAGGTCTTTCTTGCATGATACGGAAAGATACTATAGGGATACGAAAAGGGTACGTTATAGCATATCCTCTCTGTTCTTTTCGTCTGCCAGGGTAACTGAAGCTTCATACATTTGTAACTGCTAACTATGCATGTTACTTTTTAGAGATGTAGCTTCATCTTCATCAGATGTAGCGTCGTTCTGTTTACATCTGTAAAGTCAGGACCGTTGAAAATACCGGTGAGTTTTAATTCATAGTATTAAAACTCTTGCTATTTGTTTGCCACGTTGATCTACAAATAACTGAAATTTTTTTCTTCAGATCGGAGGAGATAATTCATCTACAGGCTCAAATGAACACGATCGCGTTAGCTACTAGCTTGCAACAGTACCTGACTCGAGACGATGTATCTAAGGCAAAGATATATGTTAGTGCTTGTTTTCAGTTCACTATCACATGAGTTTGAGTAGCACCGTAATTGTTTATAAAAATTTTCCCAAAATGCTCCCAAACACACAGTGCTTCGGGAATGGATTTAAGTGAAAAAATTAAGCTGCAGGTCGCAATTCTCAACCGATTTATTTTTTGTAAATTACTCAGTATAAAATTCCTAACAAACGTAAGGTTGACGATTTTTTATTTTGTAAATTTGAAAATATATTAATAAAGATATCGGAAAGATTGCAAATGCGAAGTATTATATTTTTAATGGGTTGAAAACAATGCAAATAAACGTACAGTTATTAAAAATGTATCCAAAAGTATTAATTAAATTTAAATGATTTATTTTAAAACTAAAATTATGACTATTAAAAATATTCATACACAAATGCGCATGTTTAATTCTTTTTCTGATTTAATTATTTTTTAATATGAAAATCAAACGGATTTTAAAGCTTTCTGATATCTATTTCTCAAACTTTAAAAAAATACATCATTATATTTTTTATAAAGAAATTATGATAACAAACCTCAAGGCCATAATTTTCGCTTGGAAAAACTTTACTTTTAATAATAATGTAACAATATTTATTATTAAAAATTTCTCTTGGCTCTAGAACCTAATACGCACGCGAGCAATTACTTTACATGCAATTAATTTATTTGTAAATGAACTTCAATAAATTATCATATTATTAGTTTTAATATAATTATTTTTATTTGTACATGGCTTCGCAAGGACCTCTTGCGGTGTATAATCAATAATTGTACAATTATAAACATTTTAATATTACTTTTGAATAAACCTGTCATTAAAATATGAGTTTAGTAAAAAAATGTTTTTAGGTAATTGTGTAACAATTGAGCCTATTCGTTAAGAAATAGACAAACTCTTAATTTCTTTATAAACATAGTTTAAATCATTTATTAAATTATTTAAATTATTAAAAGTGGTCAGAAATGCATTTTTATTTGACTACATAAACAAATATCTTCATAATGACTTTATTGTATGTGTACTTAGTCCGCTTTTGTTTTCATTGTTTTTTTTTATAGTTTTCCTCTGACGTAAATATTAAGGACAAAATTAATAATTATTATTCAAATAAAAATTCATTTTTAATATGATAATTTTAAATATTTCTTATAATTTACTTTTGGACTTTCATGAGCTGAATTATGATTTGGAGTTTCCCTATTCGATCTAGGTTGTCTGTAACTTTCCATTAGTTTTTCTTCTGCCATCTTTTTGTTTAATGATATTTTTTTGTATAATTTTAATGACTTATAATTTTCGTTATAAATATCAAAGTCTTTAAATTATTTTTGCGTAAAACGAAATTTAATTTTCAATTATTATTTAAAGAAGGTAATTAATTTATATAAATTTAAATTATTTTTGGTTAGTATATAATTATTACTGATAATTATTCAATAAATTAAAATGAATATATAACTGGTAAAGCTTTTTTGTAACGATCTCAATAATTTCGCCTTTGTCTCCTGATTCGTAATTCATATCGTTGGCGAAATTGGCAACGTGCATTTGTGATTTATAAGTTCCTTCAGTAATTGCACTGCAGTCATACGATCCTATACTTTCCCCTTGATTTTTGATTATTCCCGTTGATTCAATAATATATAACCCTGAATTTCTGAAAATAAAATTGTTCATATAAAATATTTGAAAATCGAACAAAGTTAGTGTATTAATCATAATAAGAATTATTTGTAAATTTTCAATCATAATAATATACTATACATATTTATGTGCTATTTTTATAAATAATGTTAAATTTCGTATAAAATTATGTTTTTATTATTACAATTAAATAATATATTAAATTAAAACATGTATATTGTAATTAAAATAATGTTAACTTTATATTTATTGAATACTATGAATTGCTATAATATTAAATATAAAAGTTTCACTTACTAAATGGTGTCATTTTTGAATAATCAACAATGTCGCTAATAATTATGATTGTTTTGATATTGCCTGCTTGATTTTGGAACTAGAGTTTACCTTTTTTGCTAATTTTTGTTCGAACTTCAAATAATTGTAATTCGTATGGAACATTGTCTTGGTTAATACTCAGACAGTCTGGAGACCTAGCGTAAGCTCCGACGATGTCCATAATATGTATATAACATATATGAAAATTTTTTTCTTAAAATATTATAAGTATTTTCATGTTTCCCTGTACTTGTCATTGACCTGAAGGTTGCATACTTCCATGGCCGTGACGTCTCTTTCTCCTCCATACATTGTATGCGACTCCCTTCGTTGTTGTTTAGGTATCATTTGAGTAGGCGGATGGACCAGCTTATCTTCTGCACTGCAGGTTATCTATATAACCTTGGAAACATCTATTAACAAAATAGTTTTTTTAATAAATGAAGAAATACTTAGATTATATAATTATGTTTTTGTATGAATTTCATGTTTTTATTTACACAGTCCTGTCATATACTGGTAACTCGTTCATATCATTGTTGGATGTGCCAATTACTGGAATTATTATTTGATTTTTAATTTTCGGATTATTATAGAATTACAAATAATTTTTGCTAAAAAGAAAAAAATCTTTTTCAATATTTATAGTGATGTTAATAATATTTTTACATATTCTAAAATATATCTAAATGTATAAAAATTTTCAAACTGTAATTTCAAACTTTTAAATACTTTGTTTTAATTTTTTTAAATAAGTTCTAATATTTTGAAAATTCATAACATTTGCATACAATTTTTTTAATTAAGAGAATTATTGAAAAATATTAAAAATGATCAAATTTCAATAATGAAAGTTTATAATTTACTATTGAAAAAAAAATGAAAATTATTTCATATTAAAGTCTAAAAGTTTAATTACAAATTAAAAAAATTAAATTCCTGTAATAATCCATTTTCTAAAATAGATCCTAATTTTTTGCAATAAAAAGATGAATAATTTATAAATAAGAATTAGAGTATTTGAATAGTTTCCAATTAAATAATTTTAAATGAAATGCTATCAAAAAGTAAATGAAAAATTTGAAAAGTTTATATAATTAAAATTTTTAATACCAAAATAAATATAAGTACTCTCTATATTTCTTAACGTTAGAAATCGAATAAATAACGAAATATGATGATGTACTATTAAAGGAATATAAATATTTTATAAGTTAAATTTATAAAAGCCGAATTGAAAATTATACCATTGACATTTGAAAAAAAAAAATTACGTTAAAAATAAATCATAGAATTTTTAATTGCAAAAATTGAGTAATGTACACGTAAGAGATATAAGCACTAAACACTTTTCAATGAAGCAATGTTACACTTACACTATGAAACTTAAAAATGTCTAAAGTTGATACTTTTTTCATTTCTGATATAAAATTAAATATAAGTATATTAAATATTGATGAATGTTCTAAATTTAATGAATAATTAAGTAATATTAAATGTTCTTAAATTATGTCGTTTCAATATGTTTTATGTTATAAATAGAAAAATGTTTTAAATCACAAACCGCGAATATTATTATACAGTGGGATAGGGCAATAACTGTTTATAGCACTGCGGTATAACTTTTTGTACTGTACACTCAAAATTCACCATCCCCCATAAGGTCAGTTTTTACCATAAAGGCATACACAGAATTGCAGGAGATTTCATGAAAGTATTCTGGATTGTGAAAATAATCCTCCAGTTATTTTTTTCTGAGGCACGCCAGTGCGTTACATTCACAAAGTATGTCATGAGCCGTCTCCCTAAAATCGCAATCTCGACAAGGAGAGTTTAAGTTGAAAATAATTGCTTCCTTCCCTTTTCACCATGCCATTCTTCCCGTTCAGGGAAGATTTACAGGAAGAATAATCCGGTTTCAATAATCGAAGTAACTACACTCTACAGAACCTTAGTGGCCACTGAACGGCCAGGAAAAAGGATGCGAGCTTGCTCAACAAAGACAAATCACGCTACTACTTGAATACCGACTCCAACGAGAAAGGTACAGCCCGAAACTCGAAACAGGGAAAATTTCAAGAAGAATAAGCATTGAATTCAGACTATTTTGTCAGCAATTAAACCCGAAGATCACTAAAATGAAAGACAACAACATCGAATAAATTATTATTAATAATCACTAACTTACAGCCATCTTAGCATTTTTTACCATCGTGTCAACAGAGTTTCCAAGTTCACTGTGTCACTACCTACATGTGTTTCAGCAGAACCGTATATGGATTCAATTGGGTTGTCACTAATTGCTCCCTCTTTATCTAAAAGCCCTGCAATTCCTACTTCACCTTTTCACATTATATTAATAATACGGGAGATAAACGAATAAAGATTGCTTTAATCTTCCTCCATGCTGCGGGGTGAATTTCATTGCTAGCCATGTCTGAAATATGCTGCACGATTGATCCACCAAGAATTGAAATCCTTCTTGAAGTAATGTAGGGAATATTTTATCATTATCTGCAGCTTTAAATGGTTTGAATTGTTTAACTACCCATGTAATTTTTGAATCAATGACAATGCGCCTAGCTACTTTCAAATCTTCTATTCTGGCTCTAAATTTGGTCACCTTAAGCGGTATGACTCATAGGTCGTCCCCTCTTTCGTATAATTCAACTTCAAGCCTGGGAAGTGTACCCTCATTAGGTACTCAAGGATTTCATTTGTCATCTCAGCTATTTCACCGAAAGGTAATATTACTGCCCTAAGTTGACATGATCAATTATCCCTCCATTTTCTTCTGTTATTTAGCAGTGTCAGGTATATTCTCGATTTCCTGACAATACCCCAAACATAAGTCTCTTACGGCATTTTGTGTGTTCCAATTTCCATTCTTAATAAAAGTCCATTTTGCTAGGAAATTTTTAATTTGAGATAAATAGTGAATATTATCAAAAATGTGTGTTTTATCTGTCATTTTCGGAACTTAAAAAATATTTCTCTTTTATATGATTTTTTTGAAGCTATTTCAGACAGAATTTTTTCCCAATTTTTTCGCCCAATAGTTGCCTTTGTGCAATAAATATTCTTCGGAGGGCAAATGTATTAAGACAGTTTTCATTCGTCATGGAATGAAATAATAAAATGCAAAAAAGAATTGAAATACGTTTTATGGAAAACTGTTAATATGGAGTATTAAAAAATTGTTTTATTAAGAATATCTCGAGAACGCCTAATCTTCCGAAGACGTACTACATAAATTCGGAATCAAGAGATCATTTTGCATAAGAATCATTGAAAATGTTTTGGCGACTCTGATGATCCGACAGGATGGGTATGGTGTATGGATTATATGCCAATTTTTTCTGAAATATTGAATAAAATCCAAATTTGGCCAGAATATCAATTGGTTTTGACTTTTGCAGCGTACTGTTTTTTTTAAACGCCTGAACCCATTTTCAGACACTTACAATGAGTGAAACAACCATATCAATTCGAATTCAATTTGAAGAACTTGAGACTAAAAGTTGTTTGATATTTAATTAATTAAAGTTATTAAATAATTTTTTATTAGCAAATGTGCTCCTGGACTGTTTTCTACGCAGAAGGTTGGTTCTTTTAACATAATAAAGTGTTAGTAATTCATTTAGAAACTTTCAAGGATATTTCCAATGGGCCTCTAGTCTGAGAACCAGGGGAGTGCTGTCGCTAGTGATGCCGTCGAGTTATATTTCTCGATATCTACACGATCTCAGACTCCGGTATCGGGTTTGGATCGTGTCGGTTTTAGCTTGACTTGACTTTTAATCGGGGAGTCGATATGTCGGCTAGGGATGGGGTCGGATTTTCAATACTCCTTCGACAAAAAGTTCTCTTCTCATTTGAACCGAGCGGAGAGGGAAATTAGTCAATGGGTTGACGTCACTCGTTCACCCCTGACTCCTCCGCCGCCTAGTTCAACCGGTTATGGCTTGAGTGAAAATGCTGAAATATATTTTCCCCATATATATTGGAAGATTTGTACTCAATTGTTGTGAATAGATTGAATTCTACTGATTCTTCAGAATTTTAGAGTTTATATTTTTGGTAAAATAGTTTAACTAAAGAAGAAAAATGTTGACAAACAGATGATTTTGTTGGAAGACTCTTGAATTTTCAACCAAGTAAGATGAATTTTCTACCACAACTAATAAATTTGCAATACAAAAGACTAATTTTTAACAAAATAGTGAAATTGTTTACTAATTATTAGTTGCATTTACAAACCAAATATGTACGATAAATTCTCAATAAAAACTTCAATAGTTGAATTTTCAATAACAAATGGAATTGTTAAATTTTTACTTAAAAGTAAAACAAAACAAAATAAATTATTCAGCAAAATAGTTAAGCCTCTCAACCAATCAATTGAAATTTTAACCTAGTATTATAAAATTTAATCAAGTACTTTAATTTTCTACATAAAAACTTAAGAAGACTCATTCTTCACCTAGTACATGAATTTTTAGACAAAGAGGTAAATTTTCAAATCAAGTAGATAAATTTCCTAACAGAATTGAAACAGTTGCATTTCCAATTAAAAAATTAAATTTCTACTTCAAAAAGAACGAACTTAAAAAAAGGTTGCATTTTTAATTCAAGAAATTTGAATTTTCAACCAAGACACTTCGCTTTACACCAAAAACAAAAAATTTCAGAAAAGATATGAATTATCAAAAATAAAGTTAAATTCGTAACGAATGTTTATTCGAAAATCAAAAAGTTCAATATGTTGTTAAGAACGTTATTATTTAATCAAAAACACAAATCATGAAGAGAATAGTTTCTATTTTCAAACAGAAAAATAAATTTTCATTCAATTATGTTGTTAAATTTTAAACTGAAATAGATAACTTTGCAACTAAAAACCTGTAGTTAACTTTTCATTTGAAAAAATGAATGATCAAATAATAAAACGTAATTTCAAGTATATAGTCAAATTTTAAAACAAAGAATTCAATTTCCAAACCAATGTAGTTGAAATTTCAAATGAAGAAACTAATTTTTGCCTTCAATGATGACTCTTTATCGTGAATACTTGAATGTTCAGTTATAAAAGACATTCCTACCTCAAATAAACGGTTTTTCAACAAAATAAATTTTTTTATCAATATTAATATTATGTATAAGAATTATTTTTGAGAGAATAATTAATTAATTATCGTTCTCTTATATTCGTTTTCTACAAAAAATGAATTTTTATCAACAAATGATACTTTAATTCCCAGGAAAAAAATATTTCTGATTGAAACAGCAAATTTTCAAATAAAGGGATAAATGTTCAACTGAAATGATGAAGCTTCAACTAAAGTGATGAATATTTAACTGGACTACATGCATTTTTAAACGAAAAGATGCATTTTTAACAAGAAACTTGAACTTTTAATAAAGGAGTTTTATTTTAACCAAAGAGTCATCTTTTTGGTTGGTAAAGAACTACGAAAAGAGAAATTTGCAGACAAGAAGATCAACTTTCAAAGAAGAATAACTTTCTACCAAGAAATACTATTTTTCAACAAAGAGCATGATTTTTTAACGAAACAGTTGAATTTTAAATTGAAAAAGATCGATTTCAACCAAAAACGGAACGGTTTAATTTTTAGTTTAAATAATTACTTTTCAACTAAACTGACAAATTTCTAACTAAAATAAAGAATCATAAAGTAAAAGATTAATTTTTTACCAAAAAATGAAGATTTCTCAACAAATTACATGAATTATCAACTAAACACACAGTTGAATTTTTAATTTAAATTGTCAATTTTCAACATAACAGTTAAATTTCAAACTAAAAACATCAGCTATCCACAAAAAATGGAATAGTTTTATTTTCAACTAAAATTATAAATATTTAACAGGAATGCTTAAATATTTAACCCAAAATACGAATTTAAAATAAAATCATGAATACTCAACCTGAATATGTACTTAAATTTGGTTTATATATTTTGTTCGTACAATTAACAAATGTTAATGCGTAACTAAATTTTTTAATATGATTTGAGCAAGATCAGATGAAAAAACGATTTATTTTTGCTTGAAAACGCACAAAATGTGCATTTTTAAATATAATTTCTTCGTAAAATTAACAAATGTTAATGCATAACTGAATTTGTGAATATGATTTGGGCAAGTTCGGATAAAAAAAAAGAGTTATTATTGCTGGAAAACGCCGAAAATTTGCATTTGTTTATATCATTTGTTCATAAAATTAACAAATGGTAATACATGACAAAATTGTTTTAGAATATATAATTGCAATAAAATTAGATGAAAAATCGGTTTCATTCTGCTTCAAACTCCTAAAATGTGTGTAATTTTTACAGAAAATATAATCGGTGATATCATTACAATAAGAGTAGAAGAAAAGAAGATTTTTTGCTGCTTATTAATTTCTGTGGTGTACATTTTTTTTGTAGAATTTGTTTACAGAAGTAATTAATAACATTTAATTCTAAATTTTGATGGTCACGTATAATACAAACAATAAAAGCAAGCAATTTTAAACCAGGACTATACTTTAACAAAAGATATTCTTAATGTAGATTATTTGTTATCAAAATCTGCTAATGACAGTTACCTTTGCAAGCTAACATTTTTTTTCTAATAACGCTTTGAATTAAATTAAAGTGATCTGAAATATAAAAACAATTTTTTCTGCGAAAATAAAACATGAAAGGCAAAAATTCGACACTTCGCTATTTGCATTAAGATAAAAATTAAATAAAAAAATTAATTCACTCCCAATTGTTTCTAGAAAATTTAGTCCTAAATTTTACAATAAAAACTAATCCAAAATCGGTGCATTATTGCGTTCTATATATAATTTTCAACCTTGTTTTTCATTTCACCCTACTGTGAACCGCTAGTCGCTACGTCACAGACACACATCTGGCGAAGGAGTATCGACAAGCCGACAAGATCCCTAGCCAATATATCGAATTCCCGAGCCAAAGCGGAGCCGAGAGAAAACCGAACACGGGAATCGGAAACACGATCCCGAACCGAGACAAGACCGACGCGATCCCGACCCGATCACGAGACAGTATCGTACCGAACGGCACCACTAGCTGTCGCTAGGCTCCCCTTCTGCTAACATTAAATCAAACAATCAACTAAGTTCCAAACATTTTTTAGACACTTTATATTGGAATTTACTATTAATTTCTTAATAAAGGCTCATTGTTAACATAAATTAACAGTCGTCGACGAAACAAGTGCTACTTTCGTTATAAACAAGCTTGATTAACAAATTCATTATTTGGCTATTTTTAAGATTTTAACTTTGTTCTCTAAACTTATTCAACTCTTAATAACTAATTTGTAATCGTTTCTCAGACACTTGGATAACGATCAATTATTTGTCTCGTTATTAGAAATGCCATCAACGAATTCATCTCGTCTAATGTAATGGCCAGTAAATATTATAAGAAAAATGGAATTTTAGTTTTTAAATGCATGAGCCAAGATAAACTGTTTGTTAATATTCTTAGTAACAACATACACGCCTAATCGTTAACCTAGCTAAAGAAATTTGTCGATTACTGGTCATATAATTTTCTACAGAAACGAGAAATAATCTGTCACAGCCCGAATTTGAATCGGGTACGCGACTATTCACGAGTGGAGCGTTAACCAATTACACCACTTAGCCCACAGCAGAAAAGTTCTTATTTCGCCTATATCCACAGGATGACGTGGGATTGGATCTTTGTACAGTATGCATTTTTAGTGATTAATTCTAATCTGAATAAGTTCACCGAATCCGCATATAATTTAGAGTATTAATGTTATTTCTACGAATAGGATAATTAATTAATTTCTGATGTTACTTTTGCCAATTACTGCTCGCATAAGTGTCTGGAGAAACAAGAAAAAATTTACCACGTTGGCGTAATTCGCTCCACTCGTGAATAGTGGCTTTCACCGGTTCCACTCCGGGCTGTTACACATTTTCTTCTTGTTTCTTTAGAAAATTATTTGACCAGTAACCAGCAAAATCTAACATCAGAGATTAATTAATTCATTACCCTGGTCGACGAAATAACATTAGTACTCTAAATCATATGCGGATTCGTTGAACTTACTCAGATTATAATTAATCACTACAAATGCACGGGTTATAAAGGTGCAGATCCGCGTCAACATATGGATATAGGAGAAACGAGAAACTTTTTGCCGTAGCCTCGGTGGCTTAATAATTATTTGACCAGTAATCGACAAATGTCATCATTAGAAATTAATGCATTTGTTTATTAAGTTTTTTAAATCAATCAACCCATTTTTTGTTTATAAATGCATAAGATGATACAAATTCTAAATACCTAAAAGTCTACCGTATATTGCATTGTGGTAAAAAATTAGATTTTTAAATTATTCAAATCATTTTTATTTAAACAATTGGTTTCAATATGCGAGATACGGAAACTAATAGCGATCTTCGATGCTTGTTTCGTCGTCCGGGCATTCTAACTTCACGGGTCATTCGACTGAGTAAAAACCTGAAGTTCCCCTGGTAATTCACAGTGCAACCGCGGTGTCGCTGTTCGTCCGACGCTTGTAGTAGCCGGACGCCATACCCACTTCCATCGGATTCGCGAGTGCCATGCAATATTCTTAATGATTCTTCTTCAGAATGATCTCTATACTCGAAATATAAGCGATTACTTAAATTTTTAATGTGAGTCAAGTATTATAGTACCGTACTATATTTAAAAAAAAGGCTTTTGCATTGCCGTAGAGGAAAATAAGAGGAACAAAACTTCATCTGACACTTATTTGAGAGCTACACTTTTTGCAAAAAAGCGCAAATAGGTAAAATTATTCTCCTGCGTATGCTAAATAATATTGTTTTATTTTTAAAAGTTTTTGATAGTATTTGGAGAAAAATTGGTATATTGTTTCTTTAAAGCTCTCTGAAAATTGTGATATGATTTGAAATCAAAATTGATTAAAATCCGCATAGTTAGAGGCAATGAAAAGATCTTATATAAAATCGTATCTAAATTTATTTCTTCTCGTCCAACGAGGTTGGGATAAGGTTCTAATAATTTCAAAAGTGGTCGTGTTCATCGTAGCACAGCTATCCTATTGTAACTATGGACAGTCGCAGTTATATATGATTTTATATAAGAACTTTTCATTAAATCTACAGGTGCAGAATCTGTGTGAAGTTGAAAAGACTGATTAAACAGAGCTGCATAATCATATAACATTGATATATAGTTCATAGTTTGTCATAAGGGCAGTGGTGGGATGTCACCGGGAGTGGGTGCTAATCTCAAACAGTACACGCACTTCTGACGAAATCCCGGTCACTTTTCAGTTGTAACCACGTCTCATCACCGTGAGATACGTGATGGCAGTCTGCGATGGATTAATGCGACGATCCGGCTAATGCCTCATGCACCCTGAGGACACGGAGTGACCCAAGGACGACCGCTTTCTTAATTTCCCCCGCAAGTATTTTAGCATTTAGTTGACACTCAGGGACACTTTATAGACTAGTAAGCCGTTAAAGGTTTGCAAGTCTAGAGATGAGAAGTGGCCGTCATCTGACCAATGTCATGTAATTTGACCGTCAACTGACGGTCAGAATGAAATCGGTGAAATTTTTTTTTTTTAATTGTCGGCGTCAACTTCGGTCACTTCGCATCCCTACGCATCTCCAAGAGCACCGATAATCATGACGACTAGCTCAATAGAATTTTCTTGGTATAACAGTTATTTCCTATCAGTTCCTATCGGCTTGTGTCGAAAATTGGATAACGGACAATTTTCATTTCACGTAGTCAGGGAGAACTATGTCAAGCCCCGAGTGGGCAACAGACACATTTGTCAAGGATATGAAGTTCCAGTATATGCGGCACTTGTCATTTTCGAAAATTGACTCTATTTTTCAAGGCTCGTTTGACGGAGCGGTGTTAGAGCTAATGCCGTAAGAGTGAAAGAAATGGCAATAAATCACTTTTAGTGACGCATTTTTCCTTTGAATGTACGTTTCTCTCGCATGAGTTAGACAACTAGATAGTATATCCTGTAGATCATGCCTCACCAGAAAGCAGCCAATGACTGTATTGGCTGCCAGTGGCAGCCAAGAGACTAGGTCAAATTGGCCCTAATACATCTTCTCGTTTGACTGGTTTCTAACCCATCACGGTCACTATAGAGTAGAGTTTATACTCTTCAAAATAAAGTAAAAGGGATTTTGGCGGCCGTAATTTTTCTTTATTCTTTCTGAATTTTGATTCAAAACTCTCCAATTTTTTCCACCTTTTTAAAGCTTTAATTTGAGGTTTAATTTGCAGACAAATTTGATTCATTTTGTAAATTTAAAATGAAATTGGAAATGAATTGTATTGTAAATTCGAGTACAAAAGTTCAGACCTCCTGGCGTGAATGACGGCGAGACATAATTTATCGTGACCGTAACCCTTCGCTCGATTCCTGGAAAACGAAGAAAAAAGGACGGAAAAACATGGTGGCAGTTATACACTTGTCGTGGCAGCCAGCACCTGCTTGAAGTGGCGAGCCCGGCTCTAGATGCTCGGGGTGTGCATGACATACTCTGCAGCCTGTGGCGGGAATATCTTGAATATCCGGATGATCTGCGGATAATCAACGTTAGCTCATCGACATCGGCATCAAATGAACCTTTACATTTATGTGGTAGATGCCGTGCGTCCACTTATCAGGAATCTGTTCGCGGAAGTTTTTCTCCTGTGCTTTCTTGATCCCGGCCCTTAGGATTGAGTACTCTAGGTGGGCAATATTTAAAGCATTTTTCTCACCCTTGAGATTGAAGCCGGGACCAAGTGTTTAAGCAGCCTCCTCCGCTGCTTTCTACGGAAACGCTCCTTTGTCAACTTGTTCGTGCTTTCTGACAATTTTAAATAGAGGTTAGCGTCCACTTGTGTCTATGTGCTGTGCGCAGAAGGATCCAGTAGTGAAGACATTCGAGATTCAGTATTCTGCGACCATCTTGGGGCTGTGAATGAATAGAGACTACCGGGACAACAGGCATGTTCGTTGCAGATACTTTGTTCCTCGCTGGCAATTCGGAAGAGCAAATCTGCCGGATGCGACATCTGTATCTGCTTCGGAGAGTATCCTTTATCAATCTTACGTCCTGAATGCGGCTCTGTGGCAGGCCTAGGTATTTTCAGGTCTCTCCAACGCCATAGTGGGGCGAAAACCCGAAATCGTGGCAGAAAACCCAAAAACTAAAATGTCACCAACAGTTATTTGAAGGTTCAGGTCAGATACAGGGATATTTGAGGAGACCGAATTCGCAAGTAGGAGCGCCCAGACATTTCCACCTGCGTGTATGCTGCAGTTCTAAAGTGGGCGCTCGACAGGTAGGAGGTCATAGGCAGCAAGGCCGAGAAATAGTATTGTGTTTAGAAGCCTGCAATAAGTGTCAGAGTCAAGGAAATTGAAATCTTTGAAATGGAGTCTTCAGGTGCAGGTAAGTGGGTCATTTAGAACTTTATAAATTATTGTATTCATTGAACCTACGTAAATTAGTGTATAATATTTTTTACAAAAATCCGGAAAATCGCATTGGTAAATTCTCCAAGAAAATATAAAAGTTTATGAATCCATCACAATTCAGTCATGAAATTCATCTCAGTTGTTAGTCTACATATATATCTAACAATATAAACAAGATCGAGCTGCAGCAGTATGCGGGTGTTCATTTCGTGATTGTTTAAACAAAATGATGGTTCTATCAAGAGTAAAAAATTAACATTTTTGCACCGAACAAAATTTTTCCATATTCTTCAGCTGATTTTAGATTCAAAAGCGCCTATGACGTTTTCCTCTATCTAGCATACTTTTTGAGTTAAAAATGGTTAAATATCTGAAAAATGCAAAAATGATGATATTTAACGCTCTAACACATAATGAAAAAATATTATATTTTGCACATTATGGGTTGTCATGTATTCTTTAAAATGTCATTAACAATATACAATAAAGGTGTTTCGCGTTTTTTTATTGAAAATTGTTGTTTATTAGGTGGCAGCGAAGCGCGCGTTCCGTGCTCTTGTCTGGCGCCCGCTTCGTATTGTCATCTTTTTCACACATACGCACAGCCCACTAGGTTACATTAAGATAATTCAGGTGAGGGAAACTGTCAAATTTTTTTCGCGATACCGTAATTCACATTTATAAGAATGCATGAGAACTCATAGAATCGAAAAAATATTACTTTTTCATTAACTTTGACAATGTTAAAAAACCATAGTTTTGAATTTTTCAGATATTCAAAACTAAATGAATCAGGAACAATGTTGGATGAATAAAAATTTAAGATGACTTTCAGTTCTTCCATTTGCGAGTTCTAACGAATTCAATTTTTAGTTACAGAATCTGCAAGTGTCGCAAAAGTACCTAGCTTGTCGCGGAGGGAGATTTTTTATTGGAGGCGAGGCAAGTTAAACGAGTGTGTGACGGTCCTCTATGAGGAAATTGAAGCTGTGATGACTGCACGATTGGGGTTTACTTTTGAATTGCCGGAAATTTGTAAGCAAAGTTTGCGTTCGACAGATTGTTTCGACAGATTCAATTACGAAAATCCAA
The DNA here is from genome assembly GCF_010883055.1 of Belonocnema kinseyi. Classification (NCBI taxonomy): domain Eukaryota; kingdom Metazoa; phylum Arthropoda; class Insecta; order Hymenoptera; family Cynipidae; genus Belonocnema; species Belonocnema kinseyi. The sequence goes on from NC_046660.1 coordinate 137,958,931, forward strand.
ACGATAGTATGGAAGAACCCTCATGCATCATCTCCTTATTATTGCAGACCCACAAGAATGCAATATTTGAAAGAAACGATTGCAACTACGAAGGAGGAAATCGCGTACATTCGAGAGAAGGCTGCAAATCTAATTGCCTTTGAAACAGTCATTGACGAAAAAAATATAAGTGTTTTGTACAATCTTGCATTAACAATGGTAGATGGTAAAGTATGCAACGCAATCTCAGATACTTCATCTGCTCAGCGTTGCCATTTATGCAACAAAAAGATATCAAATTTCAACAAGATCGATGAAATTCTAGTAGCAAATGTAATTGAAGACAACTTGGAATATGGAATGTGGTCGCTTCATATCTGGATTCGATGTTTTGAGAGTCTTCTACACATATAAGTTGGGCGTGAAGAAACAGGGTCACATTCGAGATGATAAGAAAGAGAATGAACGCAAGAAGAAAGTTCAACAAGATTTTTGTTTACGACTGGGCTTGATCGTCGACAGACCAAAACAGGGGGCAGGAAGTTCTAATAATGGGAACACTGCTCGAACTTTTTTCCGGGATGGAGAAGTTTCAGCTTATATAACTGGGTTAGATAACCACCTGATTCGCCGGTTATACGTCATCTTACAAACCATTTCCAGTGGATATGAAATTGAACCTAAATTCAAATGATACGCAATGGACACAGCTCAACTGTATGTGGAATTGTATGCGTGCACTAAATATATAAGACAATACTGAGAAAACTTTGCACGAAAGGATAAACGTGTACACAATCTAAAAGACGTTTTTCAGCGAATGCTTCTTGCATCCGATCCATATATTTCGCGTCTACGGAAATTACCAGGAAAAAAGTTACATTCATTTTCACCAGATGCTCTTAGATTATTCAAACAACCAAACATCGACGGCTCCGACAACACCTCTTGGCAGTCACTTGATTTAACTGCAGCGTCTGACAGCGAGACAGATTCTTCGTCAACAAGCGACTAAGAGTTATAACTTCGAATAGTATTTTTCTCGGTTTTATTGTATCATATAATATTACATTGATGATTTGCCTATATCTTATGTGAGTATATGTATATATACATATATATATACATATACATATATGTGTATGTATTTATATGTATGAATTTAAATGCAACTATAGTCAATATCTTGTAATTGTGTATTATAATAACTTTTACTGTAGCCTGTCTATCGTTAAGATACTTGAATTTTACATACTCACTACTGTCCATTTATTGTATAATTATCATTGCACAGTTAATATGTTTATACTATAAGCATGTCATTCGTGTCAAATTACATACTTTTTATGTTGTCACACCAATTCTGTCACGCAATGATTAATAAATAATCAATTTATTAAATTAATGAATAATTATATCTAAAAAACCGTCATATTCGTGATATAAGCTTTTTTCGTTTTTTTGGGGGGTTCTGATCCGCCAGAATTGATCAACGATTTTGTTTCTTTTGAAAATGACTACTAATTCGTAATCAGCGGCCTTGAAAACCCCAGAATATGGAATTTCGCGTAAATTACAGTTTTTTCGGTATTTGGTCTGCCATATTGGATACGCCATTTTCTTTTTTTACAATTCTGACTTCCGATTCTGAATCAGCGACCCCGATTACTTCAGTATACTCAATTGCATGTGATTACAACGATTTTTTGAATTATTGCCACGATTTCGGGATTTCGCCCCACTATGCAACGTCAAGGTTTCGTAAGCGTTTCTGTCGATGAGCTCAGGGTCTTCGGGGATGCCATTAAGTTTTTCCTCACTCGAAATAAACGTTGGCGAATTTTATTTCTCGAAAATACCTAGAGCTAGGTGTAGCTGCTCTTCATTTACTGCATAGATAATATGAGGCAAAAGCAGAGAGGGTTGATGGTGTATTGTTTCGTAGCTGTTCTGGTATCGTAGCACTCCAGGAGATTTCGCTGGCCTACCACATTGACTCTGTCTTGATTGCCTAGCCCAAACGTATGATAGTCTGCATTGCTATTCTATCCATTGTCGGGAGCACTGCGCGCTCGATTGTGTTGAACCGCACTTACAACTATGTTTTGTGTTATAATTGATGTTCACACGAGCAGCTAGGAAAAGGGATTCGTCCATCCTTGCAGAGCCCTGAATGCAAGAATAAGGGTGGATCTCTACAGAAAGAATGCGAGGAGAGGTGAGGTAGGGGAGAATTATTAAGACCTTAAAAGGGAACTGTCACGACTGTACCTAAAATATTCGGTTAAAGTAATTGTTCATGTGATCAGTTCTCTCGGAGGTTCGACAGTATCCATGGTTCGTAATCTTAAATCCATTCCCGCGTGCCAAAAATATGCTAAGGTACCTGCGGATGGATGCAGAAAGCTGTCATTCTTAAATCGTCCGTATCCTCAAGGCACGAGGGGTTTGCCGGCCTGTCGTTGTAATTTCGTCTCGCTCTGTGGCCACGCATCTGACGGTTGTGAGCGATTGCCATAGGTGTGATACCGCAGTTCTACCAAGAGCCAGTGTCATTTTCATACATGGCTGTTACTCCCAGTGAGACCCTGCAGTGGGTTTCAACTTATTTTTGTAATTATTTATTTTTTCATTTTACATGTATATCTTTTCAAACTTTTACATTTCGTTTCCCCGTTCCACACTACATACTAAAATACAATCTGTGAGTAGAAATGAAAATATTATGCTAATAATATTGTTGCTAATAATATGCTTATGTTAATAGAGCTTCCGTTCCCTTAGCATTACTAGAACAGTGTCGCATCTTTCTTACGTTCCTCATAATACATTAGCATTATCTTTTAAGAAAAACATCACTAGCTGTAGAATCACACAATTATATGGGACGCCTATCACACAATTATTTCCGACACCTAGTCCAGCAGTGAAGGAGTCTGATATTTTCATCTTGAGGTGGCCCCAGCTCATAAGCCTTTTTTCGCCAGCTTCTAGTGACTGGAATAATAGATTGATCTTGTAAGACAAAAATAGATATTAAACTGGGTATTCACGAAGCCGGTACAGTAAGCGATCGAACCAGTTCAGAGGTTGATACTCCTTTAGATCATGTTTAAGATAATTTGTTTCTCCCCCCTCCCCTCCTATTTTTCTGTTATCCCTCTTCCCTTATCCTCATCAGTTTCTTCCACTCCCTCACATAGTTACAGAGTTCTGACATGGCTTCCCTGCCAAGATTTTCGAGATGGACTCCTCACACCTGAGATGACTCCACCTTTCCCAATGATCTCTTAAAGCTACTTTCGTTGCATCACAGTTCAAAATATGTATATAGGCTTTCTTTCCCGCCTTCTTCTCTCCACAAATAATTAGGTTACTTGTAGTGACTTGCACCCCTATTTTGATTATCTTCTCCTGCATTCTTTCCATTTCATCCTTTCTATTCAGTCTCTAAATTTTCACTCCATAGGTTGCTCCAGATTTCCCTAGCGTATTTAAAACGTAGAGTCTACCTTCCCTGACATTTTTGTCTAATATGATTACCATCAGTGTTTCTCGAAGAAAACCAGAATCCTAAGGATTTAAAGCTATTGACTACCTCAATTTCTTTACCGTAAATCATCCACTTCTCCATGTTCTTTCTCTTACCCCCTCCCCTCCCCTGAATATAACTGTTTACATTTTATCTACGTTAATCTTCAGTTTGTTTTTAAACTATATTTCTCCTATCCTGAGCATACTGCTTAGTTATTTTCCATCATTCGAAACAATCACTATATCATCGGCGTATTTTAAGGAGCACATTTTCTCATTTCCTGTTACCCCCCTCATCCTTGGCTTCCCATTTTGCGTCGATATCGTCAAAGAATATTTTAAAAAGGTCCTGGGCTGGGGGGGGGGCAAGCTTGTCTTACCCCCTTCCTGTTGCGAACCTGCCTATGATTCCCTCTCCCGTAATTATCTCATTCTCTGTGTTCTTATAAAAGGCTGCTTTCTGATCAATGAAGGCTGCATAAAGCTTTCCTGTCTTGTGTTTAATTATATTGCCCGCGAAAACAGTGCCATTCCCCTATAATTTTGACATCATTTTCGTCCCCTCCCTTGTGAATGAGGAAAATTTGTGCAGTTTTCCAGCCTTCCCTCAGCGTCCCATTTTCGCATCCTTTATGAATTAGTATCCATAACTTTTTTTCCACACGTCTGGAAGATTTTTTATGAATTATATATAATTATATATATATATGAATTAATAGCCACTCAATCCTCCCTAGCTGCTTTCCCGTTTTTAATATTTTTAACTGTCACTAGAAATTCTCGATATTCAATGTTCTTATCCAGTACGTCTATTTCCACCCATTCTTCAATTTTTTTCCCATGCTCTATGATCTCTTTCTACTTCGGTTCCTCCCAATAATTTTCCCATGTGCTACAGCCAGTCATCACTTGGGACATTTCTCCCCGTCCTTTTCTGTTTGCTTCTACATGTATTTACACCTTTCCAGAATTACTCTATATCCCTGCTCTCTCTAATTTTCTTCCTTTTTTCCTAAGATATTTCTCTCCATTTTTTTTAAATTATGTTTCTCGTTTTCGTCATTTCTCTTTTGAACTCCATTTTCTTATCCTCTCCCATTTTTTAGCAAAATTTTTAATAAGTTGAATGTATACCTCTAGAGACCTCTGTATATTATATTCTTCCCATAACCAGTCATACTCATTTGACTTCGAGCCTCCCATTTTTTTATCATCCCTAATTCCCTGACTGCTTCTTTAATGATTTCTTTTAATTTCCTCCATCTTAAGTCTTAGTCAATCACCTTTTCTACTTCCACCCACCTTTCCGCCATCATTCCTTCATAAGCTATTGTTTTCTCTCTGTCCCATAATAACTTTCCCCTAATTTCTCCCTTCCCGCGTTCCGAACGGGTTCCTCCTCTCACTGGTTTGCCCCCATCTAAAGTTTTTCCAATTTCTCCCCGGGGTCCCTTAATTGAAAATCCCACTTCCAGGCGGGCAGGGGAAATCGTGGGCCAAATGTTGATTTTACTCAGGACATACACTTTCCCCTCGTGTAAGACTAGATCACTTACCGAACCACCCCCTATCCCCTGTGTCCCACGTAATGGTGCTCCCCTCCTAATATCGCAATATTCCAATCGGTGACATTGATGAAAGCAGTGCCCTCACCTTCGTACAATAATCAGCTAATATTATTAATATTTACATTATTTGTCTCGCTGCCCTGTTACCTGTACCCGCTCGCGTTCTTCTTCCACGAGCATCCATTTTCTCTAGTGTCGTTGACTCCTATCTTTACTGGTATCAGTTTCCGTCAACTCAGATCTTTTGCAGAAAGTGCTTCACCTGCACTTCCTTGACTTGTCGCCTCGGTTGCCAGGGCATTTAACGATTCATTTACGCTCTTCTGCCTACAAGTGAAATCATTTATCACCACGATCGATGCTCTTTTTAGATATTCTAATGAAAAGTTAATTAATCACTTATATATCGAGAACGCCATAAATCACAAAGGGGCATCACGCAGATTATCAATAACGAAATTATTCTGTACACGCATAAATATAATATATAGTATAATATTGCTTGACACCCGCGAATACGACGGAAGGGGGTATGGTTTTGTATGTATAGACTTTTATGTGACGAGAGCAAACCAATTCGACGAAACGATCCTTGCTAGTGAACCCCTCAATCGCCTGCGTCGCGAGTGGTGTACCGCCGCCTTATTCCAGACTTCCCCATCACCCCCGTCTTGATGACCTTTTCCAGAACTTGACCACCCATCTTGCTCGCTACACCCATCAGCGTTTGATTAACCTCTAGGTACAAGACACCCCCTCTCCAGCTGCATCTTAAACTCTAAACTTGTAATATCCACATCTATAGAATAAGACACGAACTCTCAATTTAAATAGTGTTAGGAATTAACCTTCCACTTAATTTTGAAATGAATTTGCTATCCCTATTGGAAATTATTTCCCCCCTCCCATTTATTTAAATACTTTTCAATCAGCCTTAGTCTACAGTCTAACGTCGATAGTAAGAGTATATATTTTTAACTATGTTTTTTTGTATACATTTATGCATAAGATAATAAAATTGTTATTGACAATATTAATTGTTGATCGTTATCTAAATATACTTTAAAGATTAGAGATTAGTTACTTAAATTTTATTATGTTCAAAGAACCAAATTTGTACATTGGGAGTTAGCCGAATAGTGAATTCGTTAGTTTAGTTTGTTTAAAAAATCATGAATTGTTATATAAGATTCTAGTTTTGTCAATTTTACTTTTGATGCTATGAGCGTTTTCGTGAAGTAAGGTAAAAGTTAACAATTTCTGTTTTTATTTTAGAGTTATATTTTGAGCTTTGCACGCATACACACGCATGTACACATATCCATACTGGTATATTTATATTAAATTTTCAAGTGGCAAATAATTACTTGTTTCAGCTGAAAAATTCTTGGAATCTGTTGAAGTGAATCAGAATTATCCTATACTTTTGCTGCATTTAGTGGATAAGTCAGATATTGATATGACAATAAGAACAGCTGGCTCGGTTGCTTTTAAAAATTATATCAAGCGGAATTGGAAGGTGGTAAGTATTTATAAGTTTATAATAGTGCTTCATTAATAAGAATATGTATTCTAAAACTATTTGAATTCATTATTCGCACATCAAGACACCTGATATTGATATTTTTAATTGTCGCAGCTTGTACTTGTTAGTCCGGGAGCTGGTGAATTTTTTCGTATAAAACTTACGTAAATTCTATTTGCCCCCCCCCCCCCCTCCAGTTTCAGTATTTTTTTGTAATTGTATTTGTCAAAAAATCCATGACTTGTACGATTTTTTACTGTCAGGCTGTTGGAGGACCAGTTATTTTTACTGAATAACAGTCGGAAATCCACTTGCTAAACCTTTTGCTACTTTTTTTGTAGAGATGGGTACATGATGTTCTTCCGTCTGGTTGTTTGAAGACTAGTTATTTTCGCTGAAAAACACACGAAGTTCCACTCGCCAGACTTGGACGCTTGCTATTATCCTGTATTGAATTGTAGGTACAGTAACCGTCAGCTGATCTGCGATCAAAGTGAAAGGCTTCGCTTAACGTATAAGGCGCGATTATGTGCCTTTTAGATGTTTGTTTTTCATTAGAAGCTTCGTAGAAACGTTACCCATAATACAATTGTCGGTTTAAATAAGGAACGTTCATATGCTGGCCAAGTAAAAATATGTTGGTATACAGTTGCAGTTCATCTATAGTCCAAAATGTTCGAAAGTATCCAGATTTTAAATAACGTTTTTTCTTAATCAAATCTTATGAAATTTCGGAAAGACTTGTATGTTTGTATATTATATAATAATTTGTTTAAATTTGGATCTTAGCAACAAAGTTGACATTTTCTTAACTTGTTGGAAGCACTATTTTTTAAAAAAGATTTTTAAATTTATCAAAGAAAGTTTAATTTCTGCGCTAAAACTATCTAGAAATAATTTTCAGTGCGTGAGAATAATAAAAATTTTTTTATTATTATGTTATTGAAATCCAGAGTTTTGGTTTAGAATGTGACAAAAAAGTTTTAATAATACTAATTGAAAATAGATGCTCTTTGGCCATTTTTTAAATAATCTCTATAAACAAATTTACGGTATCAATATTTTTGACTCACTTTTTTCAGGAAATCAACTAAGAATTTTTGTATAATAAATTTTGTTAATTTTTTTATTTAAAAACAAAGTTGATATTCTATCTCTTTGATTTTATAGTTTGACCAGTCAAATTGAATTAGATAATTTGATGTTAATGTTTTTGTATACATGTCCTAAAATTAATATTTTTTGAATAATGAGTATTAATTTTATAATTTGTAAAAAAAATGTCTAACTTCGCTGGGATCCGAACCCGGGTCTTTCAGATTTTCGGTCTGATTATATTTTTGGTGTTATGGGTTTGACCAGATAAATTATATTAAATAATTCGATTTTTATGTTTTTGTCTGCATGGTCTAAAATCAGAATTTTTAAAATAATTATTGTTAATTTTATAAGTTGTAAAAAAATGTATCTAGCTCCGTTGTGATCCAACCCTAGGTCTTTCAGATTTCTTGTTTGATACCGGTCTGATCTTTTTTTTTTCAATTTTTAGTTTTATCAAAGAAGTTCTGGGCTAAAACTAACCAGAAATAATTTCTAGTGGGGTGAGAATAATTTTAATGGATTGTTTTTACGTTATAAGCAAATTAACGAAAAAAGTATTTTTGGGATTGGGAATGTTTTGCTTATTGAAGTCTAGAGTTTTAGTACAAAATGTGAGAGAAGTAAAAGTTGTGTTACCAGTAATTTAGTATAGATGATTGATTAATCCATTTGTCACGGAATCTACTGAGAATTTTTTTGGTGACTTTTATATGATACTTTGTAAATTTACAAGCATATATAATTAATTATTCAAATAATTCTCATGAGCAAATTCAAAGATTAGGCTTTTTTAACAAGTACACTCAGTCATTTGAAGGTCAAATGAAGAAAATATTGCTGAAAAAATCTGAAAAAATTCAGGCTTAGGTTTCTTAGCATGCTGAATCCGAATCCGGTGTCGGTTGACCTTCAATAGTTGAAGATCAAGGTCATTTGCAGGTCAAACCAACAAAATAACCTCAAAAATTTTTGTAAAAATTTATATATATAAGTTTTAAGAGTCGTAGAATGTAAATCCTAGGTCATTTTGACCATATCTAGTATTTTCAAGGTCATTGAAATATGAAAATAACAACCCATATATCGAGTTTGATAGACCTTCATCAATTCACGTACAAGCTCATAATAAGAAATTAACCATCCCTCATCTGCCTTGGTAGCGCTTTTCCATTTCTTTTATGTCTTGATGAAAGCGCTCTCCTTGCTCTTCATTGTAATCGCCACAATTCTTTGGGAATCGATCCAGGTGATTATGCAGGAAGTGCAATTTGTATGACATCAGGCACCCCATTTTTCCAAAGTTCTTAATCATTTCGGCTACTATAACTTTATAATTTTTACTTCTTTTATTTCCTAAAAAGTTTTTTACAACTTCCTTAAAACTGAGCCATGCATCCCTTTGAATTTTTGTCATTGTCGTTGGAAATTTATCATCTTGTAAAGTCTCCTTATTTCTGAACCATCAAAAATCCCTTCTTTCAACTTGGCATCAGATTTATGTTGAAACTTCTTCCTACTCATGATTCGTGTAATGTTTTTCGCGATCTCTACTATCCCAAAGGCACAAGAAACACGGATTCTTTGTAAATCCAGACTGCTGTCCTAGCAGCATACCTGAAACTTTCAAATCACCACATATAAGCCAATTATATGTTTTGTATTGAATGGCCTCTAGAAGTTTTTTAAGACTAGTGAAGGATTCTTTCATTGTCGTAGAGTGTGCGACAGGTACTGCGGTAAATTGATTTGTGTTGTGAAGTATTACAGCTTTTAAGTTTCTTTTTGATGAGTCAATAAAAAGTCTCCAATCATCATCTTTATAAGTATTTGGCTTAAGTTCTTCCATCAGTCCTTTAACATTTGAACAGGACACTAATTTTTCTTCATCAAAGAATTTTTCTTCGAAATACTGCTTAAAACTCTCATTTCTTTTTCTATAAAACGTTACTTTCGTACCTTTTTCTAATAAATTTTTACTTTTTAAATCTGAAGCTAAATGTTCCGCAGCATCTTTAGGTAGTCCCAAATCCCTTACGAGATCATTAAGTTCGGACTGTGTAAATATTTCAGCAATTCTATTGCTTACTCCATCTGGTTTATAAACTTCGTCAGAGCTTTCACTGCTATCTTTTTCATATTCATCTTGATTTTCATCATTGTTCTTAGTGCTTTTGTCATCATCATCATCATCATCATCATCATCATCATCATCATCATCATCATCATCATCATCTTTGGATTCAGTTGATAAATTTTCTATACTATCAACATCAACCTCATCAATCGTTCAAGTTCTCTCAACGGCTTTTTTTACGGATCCTACCTGGGCGTATGTAAGATTATGTAAAATTTTTTTATTATACCCACGAATATCAGTTTTACAGAAATAACAATCATCTTCATTGGATGGCTCATTCCATTCTGTGTTTTTGTTCGGAATAAATGTTCCACAAATGAAGCAAAATGCGTTAACATCTTTCGGGCACACGTGTTTAGAAGATGAGGTTGAAGGTTTGTTTAAATTTTTTATATATTTATATATAAATCCGCTCGACAGGGATCCTGGTCCGATTGCAAGTGAGTCCGCCGTCCTGGAAGTGATAACCCTTTTACCTCTCCAGGGCTAAGTAAAAGGGCTTTTCGCCTTTGACGAGGACAATGTCAACTCGTCGACGAACACACTACGGCATCATCCTAACACCCTGTCGACCCCCTGTAAGGCAGTGCACTTCCACTGGCATCGGTACCCCGACTAGCGTATGAGCGAATCATTCTACACATCCCCTTACGGGGCAGTTGTCATCCTCATACGACTAGTCGAGGCAACAGGTGAACATGTGGACATTTATAAAAAATGTATTTTTTACCATATTAGGGCAAAAAGAAGCCAATTCTTTTTTAAGGATATACCATTCTTATGGGTACAAAGCTTTCTCTTTCAAGAAATCTACAGCAGCTAATATCGATAAGAAAGTACACTGCGTTACTTTCGAGAAATACACAGCAGCTAATGTTGATAAAGATAAATTAATATTTCCAGTTTCTATATAGACGAAAAAGTAAAGATGATTCTAAATTAATTTTCTTTTACATTTTTTCAACAGTACCTCATTGATTTGACCTTCAAATGACCTTGACCTTGAATTCATGAAGGTCAACCGACACCGAATTCGGATTCAGCATGCTCAAAAACCTACATTTGAATTTTTCAGACTTTTTGAGCCTTTTTTCCGAATTCGACCTTCATATGACCTCAGATGACCTTCAGATAACCAGATATGAGCAAATCAACCTTGGATTTGTATTCAAAGACCCTCAAAACCTATATATAAATTATTACACATTTTTTTGAGGTTATTCTGTTTGGTTTGACCTTCAAATGACCTTGATTTTGAACTAATGAAGGTCAACCGACACCGGATTCGGATTCAGCGTGCTAAAAAACCTATGTCTGAATTTTTTCAGATTTTTTCAGCAATATTTTCTTCATTATACTTTCAAATGGCCTTGAAAGCGATCTGATCTGAAAAAACCGACAAACGATTCGGAATCAGCGACCCAAAAACATAAAACCCCAAAGGTCGCCTCCGTGGACTTTGACTTTTTTTTGTGTGCCTGTGTTATTAATTGTTTAACCGATTTTCATACAAAAATTCTGAGTTTGGCTATTTTTCAATGAATAGGCTCAATTTTTGTTACGGAATAAGCTAACAACGTTTATACGTTTACTTTTTAATATAATAATTGTCAAATTCATAAGAATTATCAATTATTGAAACAATTTTCATAAACAAATTGTACAGCTAACTATGTGTGTGAAGTGACGTCAGCCAGGTGGCATGGCGAGTGTAGGCGAGGGCTACGAGTAAAACGCCAGCGAAGCTCGTCGCGCGCATCTTCTACCGATTTTCTACCCTCTCTACGCGACTTCCATGCGACGCTCACGTAGCCTCCCCGTTAAAAGGGCTTGCACTGGCCTAGAACGTCTGTTGTTACAAGCGTCTACGTCGACCAGTTCTGCAAAGCTTTTCTAGACCGCACTTGCGCAATGAATTCGTTTACTTGCTTCTTCCAGCCTTCCAGACAACAGTGAGGTGAAATAAAGAAAGGGGGTTCAAAATAGCTTTCAAAGGAAATTATTAACCAATTTTGTATATTTTTTATTAGATTAACTCAGCAATACATTTTGAAGAGGTTTTTTAGGCTGATTTTTTAATTTTTGTTTTGTTTGAACTTTTATGCTAATGCAAAGAGTAAAAAAAGGTCGATTTTTTCGTTTTGTTTGCTTATATCTTCGTGAAAATTTTTTTTCTATGATCAGTATCGCTAGACTTTATGCACGGGGAAAGTTGAAAGCAAAAGAGAATATATTACATTTTTTAAATTAATGGTTATAAGCATATTAACTTAATAAATAGCCTACATTATGGATTTTTCGTTTTAAAACTTAATTTTTCCGATAATGTTACTTGCTTTTATCGAAAAAATAATACTTCATTATGAGAATTTATCATCCAATTTTTTGTAATATTTTTATAAACAAATTATTTAAACAAATGCCCAGTGTGGACTTTTAAAGACAGAAAGAAATCGTTTTTTTTTCTCTAAATTTCCCTCAAATCATGTTGTCCATGATGTATAATGATAGAAAATTAGCATGCGATATTTTTTGCTAATTTTATAAATAAATTATATAAACAAGTGCCCATTGTGGACGTTTAAAAGTAGGAAGAAATCGTATTTCTCTAAAATCTCATTACATCATTCCACCAGTGATTTGATTCTAATAATTATAATTTAACCAGCTTATTAATATTTATATTATAGAATATACTGAATATTCTACAATATAATATTGGTATGAGTATTAACGTATATTGTCAGGTAAAACTGAATAAAATTAAAATTGTATCAAAGGTAGCCTTTTTTAGTCCATTTTATTAAAGTATAAAGCATTACATAATTTCCTGCAAGAAGGCAAAATTACAGTGAAATTGGTTAACGTCGCAGTTAAAATATAAAATTTAAAGAATTTTTTATCTTTATTTGTAATTAAAATGTCATAAAATCTGTTCATAATATCTGGAATACTATCTGCAATATATTTTTTATAAAATTAACTGAAAATAAAAGCTTTTCAGCAACTGCATGTGACTCTTATCGAGTTTAATTAGAAACTTCATCAAAATTTACAACATTTCATTAAGAAATTTTCATTTACACATTGTCCAAAGACTTAAGGAAATGTCAAAAACGATTTCTTTCTGCCTTTAAATGTCCACATTGGGCGTTTATTTATATAATTTGTTTATCAAATAAATAAAATAATTCGCAGGATAATTTTCCTTATTTGACATCACTAGCTATATGATTTGAGGGAAATTAAGAGAAAAACGCTTTCTTTCTGCCTTTAAATGTCTACACTGGGCATTTATTTACATAATTTGTCTATAAAATTAATAAAATGTATCGCAGGATAATTTTCCATTATTAAACATCACGGACGACAGAATTGAAGGAAAATTAAGAGAAATACGATTTCTTCCTGTCTTTAAATGTCCACACTGGGCATTTGTTTATATAATTTTTTTATAAAAATATTACAAAACATCGGATGATAAATTCTCATAATAAATTTATTATTTTTTCGATAAAAGCAAGTAAGATTATCGGAGAAATTTAGTTTTCAAACGAAAAATCCATAATGTAGACACTTTATTAAGTTAATTTGCTTATAACAATTAACTCAAAAATGTAAAATTTTCTTTTGCTTTGGACGTTCACCGTGCATAAAGTCTACCGATGCTGATCATAGAAAAAAATGTTCACGAATATATAAGCAAGCAAAACGAAAAAATCGACTTTTTGACTCTTTTCATGAACATAAAAGTTCAAACGAAACAAAAATGAAAAAATCAGCCTAAAAAAAACTCTTCAAAATGTAATGCTCAATTAAGCTAAAAAAATCCGAAGTCGGTTAAGAATTGCCTTTTACAAGTTATTTTTAACCTCCTTTTTTATTTCACCTCACTGTTGTCTGGAAGGCTGGAAGAAGCAAGTGAACGAATTCATTGGGCACGTGCGGTCGGAAAAAGCTTTGCAGAACTGATCGACGTAGACGCTTGTTCCGTTGTTTGAGAGCTAGTAACCAGCACCCTCACCAAAAACTCTACAGCTGGAAGACAACCCTAGTTCTCACGAGCAAACCATTGCCGTCTCTCTCGAAATAAATAAACTCTGAACTAAATAATTTTTACATTTTAATTGGTCACTCAAATTTTCCCTCCCTCTCTCCTACGTTTACGGGCCACCTGGCATGTCAGCCCGTCCGTTCCGCTGAAACAGCTGGCATTTCAGTCACCTCACTAACTTCATCATTTTCCGACCGACTAACCAATAGAATTCACTGACAATATCTTTACAGAGGAGAAAGAAGTTGAAATCAAGAAAACGCGCTCAACTACATCATTCCACATCCCTCGCTATCGTTCCTCCAGATCGCTCTTCCACACGCTATCTCTTTCTATCTTATGAGATGGACACAACAAAACAATTATTATTTGTTTAAACAATTTTGATTCACAAATCCAGAGTAAGACAATTTTTCAACGAATAAGCTCAATTTTTTCACAGAATTAATTAACAATATCTTCGCGATGACTGTTTTCTAGTGTGCTTGGCAAATTTCCAAGAATTATTAATTATTAAAACAATTTACATAAACACAATCAGAGTATGGCCATCTTTTAGCGATTGTAATGAATTTGTTGACGGAATCAACAAAGAATTTCTTACTACTTTAAAATACTTTAATTGTTTATTTAACTTTTTTCGCAATTTAGTTTTTTTTTAATAATCTTAACCTATTCCGCCGACACTGCATTTTTTCGAAAATATTTTTTTGTGCTCGGCGAAGGTCTATTATACATATGTAACGCTTGAGGGGGGAGGGGCTTCGAGTAGAACAAATGTGGATCTTAGTCGAGCAGAAAAAAAGACTTTGAACATTTTTATTTCTCGGCGGAAATGGGTTTCAACCGTTACATATATGTGCTACAGACGTCGAAAATGGGTTGAAAGAAAGTTTGAATTTTTGGCTTCAAGGAAGGTCCTTAGTAGAAAAATTGCATTTAATAGTTTCCGAGATATAGGCCCTGACGTGAAGGCAGTCTTAATGCTCGTATTCAGACGCAATCCTTTAGTATTCCACAGACTAATTTGCAAGTGTGCCATTCTTTTAACGCATTCAAGTGTATTTAGAATGACATGAACTGACCTAATAAACAATTTTAAAATATTTGCCGGCGAGTCAGATGAAGTTTAAATAATTAGTTATTTGTTATGAACTAATAAAAAGTGCAAACTACCATACTCTTTACGGAATTAATGTTGATTTTTCTCAGTATGAATGATTCCTTATTATTATAGTTCGTTAGTTTACAATAATTATTGATTGTTCATACACAGTCGTCCAAAAATATCATTTTATGATCAAATTTTTATTTGAATATGTGAATAGGCAATTTTATAACGTTTAGATTCTCTCTTAATTTTCTAAATTTAAGACAATTTCGATTACTAATTTTTTTCCCAATTTTCAACTTATTCTAAAGCCAAAAATTTGAAGAAATAATTTCTATACTTTTTCTTTCTGATTATTACTTGTTTCTGATTTACATCAAAGCGAAAATTTCACAATGTCCTAATGATCTATTTGTCGTGAATCTGCGCAAAACTTGTAAATTTGAAGTCTCATAAGTTTTGTGCCAAGATACAAGCATCGTTCATCAAGAATCTCGAAGACACTCTATGGGTTCGAGTTTTCTTAATCGTATTTGATTTCACGGAAGATGCTACTTAAGTTTTTCAAAATACTATTATCTCTGCCAAAAATTAATTTCTGAATATTTGAAAAAAAATTTTCAGCTTGAAAAGTTTTATTATGTCACAGGAGCAGCATCGCAGCACTTTAAAAATAAATATAACTTCGTTCAACAGATGAGCAGATTCTAAGTTCTCGTGATATATATGAATGGGTTAAAGACAGTTTAAAGGAAGATATTGTACTCTTCAGTTCTAAAAATGATCATTCAGCAATGACATTGGAATTAGCAGATCAGTTCAGTAAGGCTGTCCCAATACCCGGTACTCTCAAGTCTCATGCTCTCTCCCCTAATGACAAGGGACAGCTAAACTTTAAACGATCTTCTTACAAAGACAACAGTGCAATTTTTATTGAACCTAAACGTATCTCGAATAGGAAGAGTATTTCAAAGAAAAGAAAAGTAGTAAGAAAAATGATACTTCTACTAAAGCAACACGTATAACCAGGAAGAATATCAAAGATAATTCGAATGAGAATAGTGAGATGCGTGGGCAATCACAAAAAACAAGCACCTCGAACAGTGAGAGGCGAGGGGACTCACTTAAATTAAGCACCCCGATTATTCTTTTGGCAACTTTAATAATTCCTGCTCTTTCTTTGTACTGGGTAATATGGTCACTTTTTGGGATGTTATAGATGTACCGAATGCAAGCATTAAGCGTACGCTCAAGCTTGGCATGCAGCTCATCAGTAATATCGTCATTTACAACACAGCCGTAGTCAAAGGGAGTACGAGCCTTTTAATCAGGAGGATACGCGTTAAAGTAGGAACTGATTCTTTATTCTTGTTAAGTTTTACAACAATCATTATTTATTTAAACAAATTCCGAGTTTGTATTTTTTAACGAATAAGTTCATTTAAAAAAAAAAGACTTTAATAAGAATATATTTTCGATTAATTTTTTCTATGTTTCTTTGCAAATCTCAAAGAATTTTTAATTATTAATCAATTATTATTACAAGGTATCATTTTTTTCACTTACGAAAAATTATTAAAGAAAAATGATCACTGATCTGTTATTTATCTGGAATGAATATTCATACAAATTTTTTGTGTATACAATTGTAGGAAATTAATATAAAAATATTATAGTGATTATTGTTTCAAATATTGCCTATCATATTAAAACATGTTTCTCGAACTTCTGGATAACGATATCAGGCCTCGAGTGTGCAATGGTGACTGCTATTCGAAAATCTTAGTTCCAGATAATTCGGCACTTCTCGTTCTGGAAAATTTACTCTTATCTCTTTCAGAGTGTTTGACAGGGCAGAATCGCGACCAACGCAATAACAAAGACAAAAACGGTAGCAAAGCACTCTTAGGGACGAATTGTGTATGTGAAGAAACCAGGCGCGGATCCAGGGGGGGGTGCCACA
>NC_046660.1:137976002-137981414 GCF_010883055.1 Belonocnema kinseyi
CCCCGAAACCCTTGCCTGGATCCGCCCCTGGAAGAAACGTCGCACAGTTGCCGAAAGTGAAAAAGTCAGTGACAAAATCGTAGGACTTTTGATAGGAATGAACTGAAAGGATGAATGTTTTTAGGATCTATAGATGCATAACTACAGAATAGAGGAAAATATGTCAAAGCTCTCAAAAAATATTTTTGATCTTAAAAATCTAGGTTAAATTTGTCATTTTGGATAGAAATTTGTATAATTAAATACTATGAGCGCTAAGATATTATATTTAATACGCTACACGTATTTTTCAATAGATTTTTTCATGCCAAATTCAAATCCGGGCTTTATATTAACCATGACTTCCTGTTTCCAAGAAAAATGTAATTGAATTTTCTACTTTTAACCTTCATGCCACGAATGACTTCTTCCTAAGTAAATTGGACTATTTGTCGTATTTAAGGATTTTTGGGGTCGCTGAATTAAAATTCGAAGTCAGAATGTCAAAAATAAACAGCATATGCAACATGGCAGACTAAAATTGAAAAAGCAATTCGATATGATTAAAAATTATTTTACAGGAGTTTTTAGGCTTGTTGATTTCGAATCCAAAGTCAGAATGTCAAAATGTCAAAATTTAAGAGAGAGGGTCCAATATAGCGGAACCACATTGTAAGAATATAACCGATTTGATTAAATATATCTAGTCGAGAAATCATGTCACCGTTTTCAAATCTAAAAGTCTAGATTAAAAAATTGAAAATAGTTGATTCAATATGGCAGACCGAAGTTGTAAAAATGAAAAAGATTTTATATAAAAGTGTTCTTCAGGGTTTTAAGGTCGGTAATTGCAAATCTGAAATCTCTATAAAAATGTTTTATAGTGGATCGAAGGCCAACTAATATGATCGGCTTTATGTGAAAATGTACGTTATAAGTTTGAAAATTTACACTGAACTTGAGATTTATGCGTGGGATTTCGATGATTAATTACCCGTTATTGATGATGAGGCTGATATATATGATGTGCTATAATCATTAGTTATTTCTGCGTCCTTCATTAAAATTTGTATTATGCTTCGAAATAATGATAAAGTAATGAACGTATGAGTGCAAACGACAGTTTTCTGAATACATTTTTTTTCTTTGTCCCTTAACAAGAAAGGTTGAATAAATCTTCGGAGCGATTTTGTGATACCGTAGCGTTAAACTCGGAAGAGTACGATTTGCGCCATTCAGAACTGATAATGGCACTGGGTTTCGATAGCTTATCAAACCACAAAAAATTCACATCAAAAGCATGACAATTTAGAAATCTAGACTTTATTCGATATAAACATTTTTCGATTAAACTGATCACTTTTTCCGTATTGGATCCGTCATTTCAAATTTTCAAAAATTAACCCCCGAGTAGCACTGTTTAATCAAATCTGTTTCGTTTGTACAATTGCGGTTAGCCATATTGAATCAGCTATTTCTAATTTTGGAATTTGGACTTTAGATTTGAAATCAGTGACATGGTAATTCCCCAATAGCTATATTTAATAAAATCGGTTATAATTCAGAAAATTGTTTGATAATTAATCAGAAAAATTTAGCATCAGAATTAAATTAATTATTTACCCTGGTTGAAAAAATACCATCATTACTTAAAATTATTCCAGATTTAGTGATTTTCTTCAGACTAGAATGAGTCACTACAAATTCACAGGTACAAAGATTACGAAACGGGTGCCCTTAGTTCTTCGTGGCGAGCTGATCGTTCCCAGTTTGTCAACATTTTCGTGTCCGCAATTAGTGTTTTAATTGACATAGCTTATTCTTTTGTGAAAAGTTTATATTTTAAATTTTTATTACGTCTCGTATTGCCGGTTCGCATATGCCGGCTATATAATCCACTAGAAAATCTTGTATTGTGTCCATCGGCAGTATATATTGCCGTACGCGCTCGCGCTTTGTGCGAAATTTTTGCTGCTGGGATAAGTCTCCCGACTAATTCGCTACAGATACAAAATCTAATTTACACTCATGGATCTGTTTGTTTTCTAATCTACAAATTTAAATCCTTTCCACACATCCAAATTCATGTGTTTTCTTTTAGTTTGACAATGTTGCTGCTGTTTGTTACTTTTTGATTTGATATGGTTACCGATCTTGTTTGGCTTTAAACCTGTGATTCCTGTGAATCGCCAAAACAGTGTACGGATCCGGTTGTGACCACTGCAGTTAGTCTTGTTGCCCTTGTCTAATTGCTTCGTGGGGAAGATTCGGGAGCTCCACGAATGCTTAGTATTATGAGTTTCATTTACCTGACATAACTGTACATGAAATGCCAACTTAAAAAGAGCTTATTCTGGGACGAAGTCAACATGACCAGCTTCTCTCGGGTTCAATTGTTTTGAGCGACAAACACCTAGTCAGTTTTTATCGAAATTTAAACTGGAAAGACGACGTCCGGAGGGCTTCGGCTAGCACAGGGACTCAAGTTAATGGAGAAAGTCAATCCGAATAACCAAAATCATGTAATGCACCCATGCCCGGTAAAGAAACTGCAGGACTTCATGCTTCACTGGAATCATCGTGTACACCACCGCTGGACTAAAGCCAATTAATTAATACATGGAACCGAATTTGAGACCTGTGAAGCACCTGTTGCAACCACTAAGTTGCGTACTTGTCTGTCTCACAGACTTATAGATGGGTATCACTGTAAATTCATTCATTGAAACAGAGATTTATATATACTACATGGATATTTAATAGGCTGGCCTCAATCAAGCTATCTCGGAAAATACACTATCGGTCGGAATTAGGCCCACCTTGACAAACTTCACCATATTCAAGTTTTCAAGAATTATTTCACCATAATAACCATTTCTTTACTTGAAGAAATTTACCCATATGGTATGTTTTAACATAAGAAGCCAGTGTCCAAGTTCTTTTAATCAAGATTGCAGAGGTTTTTCCTAAAGCACTATAATGTCATATAATGCACAGCAGATCAAGCTCCACCGTCAAACGAACTAAATATTTCCCGTATATCGATTATCGTGAATAAACGAAAGAATAAATGGAGCAAGTCTTCACGCATCTACATGTTACGCTTGACTTCAGCGTCCCCTGATTGTTACACACACGCTCTTCTAGTCTCAATTCAGATTTTTAAGTTTTATTTAATTACAACTTTAGAAAGAGTAATATTTTATTTGCACACTAGCGGTGTTCGATCAATTTTATTAACCCTTTTCTATCAAAACAATTCGGTATACCGAGCAAAAATGAAGAAAAGTGCTCATCTCTTAAAATTTAAACTATTCAAAAGGAGAAGGCCATAATTCAGTTCTATAATATTTTTTCAGGAAGAAGATTTTGGGGACCGCGTTCACGCACAGGATCGAAAAGCTATTAAGAATTTAATAATCAATCTTATGTTACACTCCCCTGATTCAATACAAAAGCAACTTTCAGATGCAATATCGATTATTGGCAAACATGATTTTCCAGATAAATGGCCAGATTTGATTGATCAAATGGTGGAAAAGTTTAATACTGGAGATTTTCATATTATTAACGGCGTACTGCATACAGCACATTCCCTCTTCAAAAAATATCGCTATGAATTCAAAAGTCAAAGTTTGTGGACAGAGATTAAGTTTGTATTGGACCACTTTGCTAAACCGCTGACAGATCTCTTTTTGGTAAGAAGGTTTTAAATTTTCATAAAATAAATAGCTACACTATCAAATTTTAAGTTGTGAGGCAGCCGCTCAGGAAAAGTTATGTATTGATCGAATGAAATAAAAAATCGAATCCTCTATTAATTCTGTACTTTTTTCAGACGACAATGAATCTAACTCAAGTCCACACTAATAATATAGAGGCTCTAAAAATAATTTACAACTCCCTGGTCGTCTTGTGTAAAGTGTTCTATTCTCTTAATTTCCAAGTAAGTTATTGATAACATTTTACAATATTCATATTTCAACTATGGAATATGTTACTTACTAAGTTATTCTCTTCTATAGATAACCAAAATGTGAATTCTCGTCTTCAATTAATTACTTATATTAGAAACATAAAACATTCGAAAAGATAAATCGCTTCGTCTCAGAAACTATTATGAATTTTAGATATCAAAATTATGATGCAGTTTGCATATGTAAATGTTGTAGGCGTTTCCCTACCGATAAAAAATCTTAGAATATTCTCTGGCGAAATAGCTTGGCCTGTTTCAAGCTATCTGAAGCCTCGATTTGAATGATTTCGTCTCTATAGATAGTTGGAGAGATTCGGGTCCTTTTAAGTGATGCGACGGTCATATAATGGTCCTATTGCATTCGTCACGTATCGGGCGGGAAGAGATATTTACAATAGTTGGACGTCGCCAACTCGACTCCCTTCTTAATTTTTTCTTCAAATTATTAACAATTTTTTAAATGGATTTTCTCATTATACATATTTTACAATTATGACTTATATAATAATATACTGTTTCTAAGTCTTAATCCGAAAACTTAACACAGGACCCTTAGTGCGTGTTGGCTGCTCTATTCAGATAGCCTCTCTGTTTGTGATTTATGATTGAATTCTTATTTTAAGTTCGAAAATAACATTTTAAAGTCTTTAAACCATTTAAACGTGCTACCTGGATCTTTAAAAATATCTAGCTCAGTGTCCGCGGAAAATATTCTCTAAAGCTTCTTTGAGCCTAAGAATCTTCAATGAATATTTAGAGATTTTTCTCGGTAGTGTTAAAAGATTGTAACCACAGAATGTTGAAAAACGTATCATTATTAATAACGAAAATCCAAGATTGCATTGTTATTTCTTCAGGATACTGCAATCACGCGAGTGCCAATTATCTGCACGCAAGTGTATCGCGCGTTGTTTTTTGCAACAATCGCCTCGAAGTTTGCATACCAAAGAGTGCTCCAAAATAGCCTGCCCCAAAAGTAGCCAAAATTAGATTTTACGTCGAATATGTTTTACAAATGTATAACGGCGGATTAAGTGTGTTGGTCAGAATTGAAAAATATTCTTTCTCTGAAACTTGGTATAAAGATGTTTTTGGGGTCTCTGAATTCGGATTTGATGCAAAAAATCATGAATTCAGAATGGCGGTTTCCATATGCCGTACTAAAATGCGTTATTTTATTTATTTTCGTAACACTTGACAAATGTAGATTTTTGAGGTCACCGATACCAAATTTGTTATTAAAACTTCAAAATTCGAAATGACGGATTCAATATGGCTAACTTGAATGCGAAATGTTCAGTTGTGCACATAAAACTTGGCACAGATGTCCAATGCCAATTTCACGGAGAGCCATTTTCAATGTATTTAGTACGGGGTCCTTTTGTTTAAATCTAATCTAGAAATGGCGTTTAGCGGATATTTGTTTTCACGAGGGAGACACAAATTTTTAATTATAT
>NC_046660.1:137981514-138005034 GCF_010883055.1 Belonocnema kinseyi
GGTTGCATTTTAAGCTAAAGTTTATATTATGATATTATCTATGACTACATAGTAAACGTTCTTACTGTATATATAGGAGAAGCGTTGTGTGTGTGGGGGGGGAGGGGGCGCAAATGTCAAGAAAAACGTTACGTATTTTTTGAACGTCCTCTTATTAGAAAGTCAGAAATTATGGAATAATAATTCAACGTATTTTTTGAAGGCAGCTAAAAATGTATTTGAAAGTTAAAATCAAAAGATTAAGTACTGCAACCTGCCGTTGATGTTCTCTCCTCTACCGCAATGGGTTGAAACTGAGGAATGCAATGAATTATATTAATTGTCTTTCTGCCTGTAAAAAGTGTAGAATTAAAATGGTATGTTTTTTTTTTTTTTGGTAAGAGATTTTTCATTTTCAAGAGAAGGCTGAACGGGATGTCTTACTTTCACATAATTGTATATCACATGTATATTTTACTATATGACAATCTTTTAATTACATACATATTATGTATGATTATAATTATACTAATTATAATAATTATTTTATTTCTTCATTTTATTATTCCTTCATAAAATTTTGTTATTCATTTTATATATAAATCACTGGGTTGCGCGCGCAACCCATTTCTCCTCTTCTGCATTTGAAAACTAGAAGGTGCACAATTGCTGGTCGGAATACTTCGGCGGTTCTATTTATATCTCTATCTGCTTTGAAATCAAACGAAGAGATTAGGATTTCAATATTTCCAGATTTCAATGCTGGCGATTCTCATGATTTGAATACTTCGCGCGCCTCTTTATATGCGTATATTTTGACGTAACGTTATTTCAAGTATAAAATATAAATTATATAAATATTAATACTATTGCATACATACATATATATATATATTTATTATTTATTATAATATTATAATTATATTATAATATTCTTATTTATATCTTGATCAGCATTTGAAAGAAATTAAAGAAATTGGCGATTTTGGAACTCATCTTGTTTGTATAAAAATTCAATTATTTGATTGAAAAATTAATTATTTTGTTGAAAATGTAACTATTTTGTAAAAAAGTCCTCTTTCCTATCAAAAGTTCAACTACTTTTTAACATTTTTATTTTTTATTTGAAGGTTCATCTGTTTTGTTGAAAATACATTTTTGAAACTAACAATTAAACTATACCATTTATGGTTAAAAAATCATGTATTTTGTTAAATATTAGTCTTTCTTTGTAGAAATTAAATTGTTTTATGGAAAATTTATACTTTTTGATTAAAAATTACATTTTTCGGATGAGTTATCAACTGTAAATATTTTTTGGTTGCAAAGTCCTTTTGTTGTGAATGCAACTGTATTGTTAAAAATTAAAATCATAATTTTTGGGTGGAAAATTCGATTATTCACTTAAAGTTGAACTACTTAGTAAAAAAATTCATTTTTTCTCATTAAGGATTCATAATTATAGGTGAAAATTCAACTATTTGCCTTTAAATTGGGTTAAAAATTTAGCTTTTTTGTAGATAATACTCTTTTTGAATTTAAAATTGAATAATTTCGTTAAAAGTTCATGTTTTTTGTTGGAAATTGACCTTGTTTGGTAGAAGTTTAATCTTTTTGGTTGAAAATGTATCAGTTTTGGTCAAAAATGCAATTGTTTGGTTGAAATATCAACTGTACATCTTCTTGGGTTTAAATGTCGATTATTTCACTAAGAGTTGAACTACTTTGTAAAAAAAGAAGTTTTTTTTTTCAACAAGGTTTTTTAATTATGGTTGAAAATTTAACTATTTGGTTGAAGGTTTAACTCTGATTGAATTAATTTTCTTGGTAGAAAATTCACTTTTTCCCTTGAAAATTTAACAATTTCGTTGAAAATTAGTTGTTTTTTCTTGTTCCACTCAATTTTTTACATTCTCATCAGAGAAGGTATTAGATTTGTGTAAAATTGGACCACTCCAGTTTTTGTCAAATGTCCACGTTTTGACACCCCCTGAATCCGAAAAACAGGTTTTTACGAATGTGCCTGTCTGTATGTATGTATGTCCGTCTGTCTGTCTGTGAAAACGATAACTTTTAAAAAAAGTAATCTATTAGATTGCCCTTTGGTACACTCGCTAAGTGTCCTAAATTAAGGTCAAGTTGGTTAGCCAGCCATTTTGGATGAAAATTCAAAAAGAGCGCACTTTTTGAATATTTTTGAGACCACTTTTTTAAAAATCCTCTGGATGGTTATTCATAGTATCCAAGAAATTTAAAAATTTATCCTAATAACTTTTTTCTAAAAATCAAAAATTACTAATCTTCAAAATAAAAAAAAAACTAAAATAAACAATTTAGACTAAACTTTATCCTGTACATTGTATTAGTTATAACGTCAATTATTTGATCGAAAAATAATTTATTTGCTTTTAAATATGATTTTTTTTAATTGAAAGAATTTTAAAATAAAATGTTTTTTTTTTTTAAATTTAATACAACTGTTAAAAACTATACAAATTCTAACAGAATGTTTCGAAATAGACAGCCTTTTTTAAATGTGTAATGAGCTAAATTTTAAGTTTGAACGCTACAATTTCAATTTAAAAAAGATTCAAGATTAATTTAAAACTTGAAATTATTTCGAATAATTTGAAACAAGATGTAGATTTTTGCAGATTAAAAAAAATTAAGCTTTTTGAGAATTGTAAAATATTTAAAAAGAATAACAAAAATTGTTATGATTGCTAAGAAAATTGAAAATGATTTTTTATTTTGAAAAATTAATTTTAAATGTGCATTTGAAAAGAATTTAGAAAATTAAAAAAAAAAAAAGAATCAGAACGATTTTAAGGCACTTTTTTCATTTTGCAGTTTTTTAATTTTAGGAAAAAATCTAATTAACAAAATATATTAATTTTCATCCCAAATGTTTACTTTTTAACAAAATAAATTAATTTTCTATCAAATAATTGGTGTTTTAACTAATGCAATGTACAGGATTGGTTTGAAAATTGATATATTTTGTTAATTAGATTTTTTCCTAAAATTAAAAAACTGCATAATAAAAAAATCGCCTTAAAATCGTTCTGATTCTTTTTTTTTAATTTTCTAAATTCTTTTCAAATGCACATTTAAAATTAATTTTTCAAAATAAAAAATCATTTTTAATTTTCTTAGCAATCATAACAATTTTTGTTATTCTTTTTAAATATTTTACAATTCTCAAAAACCTTAATTTTTTTTTAATCTGCAAAAATCTACATCCTGTTTCAAATTATTCGAAATAATTTCAAGTTTTAAATTAATCTTGAATCTTTTTTAAATTAAAATTGTAGCATTCAAACTTAAAATTTAGCTCATTACAAATTTTAAAAAGGCTGTCTATTTCGAAACATTCTGTTAAAATTTGTATAGTTTTTAACAGTTGTATTAAATTAAAAAAAAAAAACATTTTATTTTAAAATTCTTTCAATTAAAAAAAAATCATATTTGAAAGCAAATAAATTATTTTTCTATCAAATAATTGACGTTATAACTAATACAATGTACAGGATAAAGTTTAGCCTAAATTGTTTATTTTAGTTTCTTTTTGATTTTGAAGATTAGTAATTTTTGATTTTTGGAAAAAAGTGATTAGGATAAATTGTTAAATTTTTTG
Source organism: Belonocnema kinseyi (assembly GCF_010883055.1). Taxonomy (NCBI): domain Eukaryota; kingdom Metazoa; phylum Arthropoda; class Insecta; order Hymenoptera; family Cynipidae; genus Belonocnema; species Belonocnema kinseyi. The sequence continues at coordinate 137,985,131 of NC_046660.1, forward strand.
AATACTATGAATAACCATACAGAGAATTAAAAAAAAAATGGCCTCAAAAATATTCAAAAAGTGCGCACTTTTTGAATTTTCATCCAAAATGGCTGGCTAACCAACTTGACCTTTAGTTTAGGACACTTAGCGAGTGTACCAAAGGGCAATCTAATAGATTACTTTTTTCAAAAGTTATCGTTTTCACAGACAGACAGACGGACATACATACAAAAATTAATTTTCAACATTGTTGTTAAATTGTCAACCAATCAGATGAATTTTCGACCAAGAAAATTAATGGTCTACGAAAAACGACAAATTTTGAACAAAATACATGAATTTTCAACGAAAGTATTTAATTTTAAAGTGAAAAAGACGAATTATCTACAAAAAGTTGAATTTTTTAAGCGAAAAATATGAGATGTCAAAGAGTTAAACTTTCAACCAAATAGTTAAATTTTCAACTATAATTAAAATACCTTGTTGAAAAAAAACTTATTTTATTTACAAAGTAGTTCAACTCTCAGTGAAATAATCGAATTTTAAACCCAAGAAGATGTACAGTTGATATTTCAACCAAACAATTGCATTTTTGACCAAAACTGATACATTTTCAACCAAAAAGATTAAATTTCTACCAAACTAGGTCCATTTCCAACAAAATACATGAACTTTCAATGAAATTATTTAATTTTAAATTCAAAAAGAGTATGATCTACAAAAAAACTGAATTTTTAAACCAATTTAATGGCAAATAGTTGATTTTTTAACTATAATTATGAATCCCTAATATGAAAAAATGCATTTCTTTACTAAATAGTTCAACTTTAAGTGAATAATCGAATTTTCTACCAAAAAATTATGATTTTAATTTTTAACAATACAGTTGCATTCACAACAAAACGACTTTGCAACCAAAAAATATTTACAGTTCATAATTCATGCGAAAAATGTCATTTTTAATCAAAAAGTATACATTTTCCATAAAACAATTTAATTTCTACAAAGAAAGACTAATTTTTAACAAAATACATGATTTTTAACCAAAAATGGTATAGTTTAATTGTCATTTTCAAACATGTATTTTCAACGAAAGAAACGAACCTTCAAATAAAAAAATACAAATTTTAACAAAGTAGTTGGAGTTTTGATAGAAAAGAGGACTTTTTTTTTTACAAAATAGTTACATTTTTAACAACATAGCTAATTTTTCAATCAAATAATTGAGTTTTTATCCAAACGATATGAATTCCAAAATCGCCTATTTCTTTATTTTTTTCAAATGCGGATCAAGGTGCAAATAAGACTATTATAATATGACATAATTATAATATTATAATGATATATATATATATATATAATAGTATTAATATTTATATAATTTATATTTTATACTTGACATAACGTAACCTCAAAATATACGCATATAAAGAGGCGCGCGAAGTATTCAAATCATGAGAATCGCCAGCATGGAAATCTGGAAATACGAAAATCCCAATCTCTTCATTTGATTTCAAAGCAGATAGTGATATACATAGAACCGCCGAACTGTTCCGATCGGCAACCGTGCACCTTGGAGTTTACAAATTCAGGAGAGGAGAAATTGGTTGCGTGCGCAACCCAGTCATTTACATCGTCTCCCACTATATTCACACGGACATAGATCTGTGATAGTATTGCACCACGTCTCGTTTAAGATCTGGGATCACTGGTATGGAGTAAGGTATTCGATAACACGAACCATCATCTAGGTATCAAGCTCATTGAATGGCTGGATGTACATATGAGAATAGTGAGATGCTTAAAAGAGTTTATGTTCTTGTGCCGGACAAAGTTTGCCGTAACATGTGACAAAATGTAGGCGACTACTAGCTATGTGACATAGAAGAGGTCTTCCAAGCGGACTCTCTCAGTCCGATACTTTTCTTACTTACCTGCATCTCCGTCTTGTCTCTATCTATTGTGCTCCGAACCAATAACTCTGGATACCTATGTGGCCCGCCGAATAGAAAGGAAAATATGGTCAACCACGGTTTATATATGCGTGACCTTAAACTCATTGCCTCTTCAGAAGAGGACCTTGACATCCTTGTGGCAGCACTAAATAGGTACTCTATGGCGATTGGCAGGAGCTTTGGGCTGGGCAAGTGTGCCTACGTCCACCTACACAAATGAAACCTATATACATCATCGCGTGACGATCAGGATGTCCAACTTGTAGGTAGAAATGCTATTCAATGTCTTGGTAATGGAGAGACATATGCATATATTGGAGTACCGAAAGCGGAAACGCACGATATGCGTGTATTAAAAAAGGCCCCAGAAAAGAGGTATCGTCATATTCTCAGAAAAAGATGGGCTTCCGAATTATCTGGGAAGCATAAGATCCATGTGACTAATATGCTGGCCGTTCCTACACTGCTCTAAACGTTTGATGCAGTAAAATGGAACGTTGATGAGTTGAAGCAACTTGATAGAAGCATACGCAAGATGATGACCATCCCTCGAAGTCATCATTCTAAATCTTTCGTACTTTGAATTTACCTCTCTAGAGATAAAGTGTTTATTGGTTTGTTGAGGTTGTAGTGTCTTCATCGAAGGACGGTTCTGATTATAGCCTGCAGAGTTCTAAATAGCATAGATTCTCTTAAGGAACTCGTACACTAACATGAACTCGTAAATGCTGCTGTGTTTTTATACCCTGCCGCAGATAGGACCGCAGATTTTATTCCAGCGACACTACATATGGCTTAGCACCACTAACATCTTTGGTGCTCAAAAAACGTGTATAGGAAATGCTGACAAGTCCCTGCATCGTAAATGTGGTGTCTGTCCAACGTGTTTCTCAAGTCTACTGGATTGAGATCGGAGACTAAGGGATTTTGTTTTTGTTTTTCACAAGAACATTAAAGACGCCTTAGTTTAGAAACAACATCTGCGACAAACGGTATACAGTGGAACATCAACTGTGCTCGCTGAGACTGCTTTGGATAGCGTTAGCAATTTACAGCCAATCACCGCAACAGAAATACCGTGGAAGAGCCTCAGGTGGGACTTCACAATGAAAGAGACATTTGTGCTTCTCTAGTATGAAAGTGCAAAGTTAGATACCAAAAGTAAAAGAGGATACAACTTCAAGACGAAGTTTGCTTCAAAGTATCCTTATATACGAAATGTCGCACTAAGAGATCTTGTCGCTAAGATAAAGGACAGCAGGAATAATCTATTCATCTCAGAAGACCGAGCAATGGAGATTAAACGACAGGTTTATTTGGCTTAGGAAAACGTCGATAATGAACAATCAGCTCCAGAAAGCTGCACTGCAAAATTATATATTGGCAATTGATGTTTTTTGTAACCTGAGAATGATGTAGCACCACCACGTCCTCCAGAGGCATATGAGCTAATTATACCAAAGGCAGAAGCAGAGATATAGCAACGAAGGAGATTAAAATGCACATACTATACGAACAAAAATGTATTGCGCCTTTATTTTGTGGCAGAGAAAAGTGGACAAAGTACTTTTTACAAGATTTAGCAGCTAAAAAAAGCTCAGTATCTGTCAGCAGCTTTCGTTCGGTTGCTGAAATAGCTACAATAAAAATAGAAGTAAAACAGCACATTCCTCGTGATGGGCTCTCTTTGGAAAATTTGAACAACGAAGACTTCATTGAAGCTGAAGGCGTAGGTGCTAAGGACAATGTACATCAAGTATTGATCCCACTAGCACCACATTTGTACATTAATAAATTTGATGTAAACAACGAAATCCAGGGGAAACTGCAGCACCTTGAAAGGAACTTTGGTCATGGTTTACTTGATTTCATACCTGTGGAATTAACTCTAAAGACATTCTTTGTCCAGAGTGAACATCACCGAGGATCTGCGTGCACTAATAGGACTACTGAACAGCAAGGTTTGACCTGTACATTTAAACACAATACTAACTGTGTTAGAGATTCCGCATCTTGTATACTGCGTAGTTGTGGCAACTGTTAGAACTATGATCAGAGACCTAGGCCCACAAATGCAGTCTTTGCCCCAGGAAGGGATCGAGAATAATATAAGAAAGTAAATGGAATCAGAAAGCTGATAAACCATGTTAATAACAATTCCAATTTTGCAGGTAAGGTCCCTTTCCTCGCGACACGTGAGAAATGGTCGAACACCGAATTTGAAAGATTAAATAGAACCATCCGCGTGGAAATGACGAAGTACCGAATGAACTAAATGAATCCGGCGATTTAAAAGGTAGTTCTACCACGATTTAGAGGGGTTAGGGGCGTTTTAGATGTCATGAAACTGTATTTTAGCAGAAAACGAAATGTTGCGCTTTTTACAACACCATGTGTGATGTGGGCTTCGATTACATGCTTTTTAATTGGTTCTCAGAGGAGGGATAATTAATCACTTATATTTGGCTAAAAAGAGCCGTTTCAGAAAATGAAGATTACATCTTTTATTGAAATGTCACTACACTGGAACCTTAAATTAGTGACCTCGGATTTACTATATTTCTATAACTGATGACCTGCAGCTTCGTAGTAAGAAAATAGCCCGCGAAGTCGCGAAAGGCTTGCTCAGCCATGCGTCACCTCCAGCGTCTGATACGTAATATTAATTGGAGCATCAATGCCAGTGCGAGCTATGTCCAAAGCCGTAATTCAATTATTTCAATTATTATTATTGTGATGTGGGCTACAGGCAATGTGCACGCAAATATGCACTGAACATCTTGAACATTTAGGAGTTAGCATGGCACTGGTAGCCGCTTAACATTTTTTTTTTTTAATACCTTTTGCATTGTAAGAAACTTCCTAGACTATCAGGAAGCAGGTAACTACAATCGTATAGCCTGGAAAGTGATAGCTCTAAGAAAACATCAAGAAGCGACTAATGTTACCTTTAAGGAGCGCAGCCGCTGTGTATAGACAGCAGCGATAAAATTCAAAGTTCATACTACAATATGCTCCTAACTTTGTAACTAATAAAACGTGATTGCAAAAGATTTCAAGCAACGTGATAAATTAATTAGTGAAATTCTAATCCCATTAGGCACTTGACTGAGTCCATCGCTGATTAGGGAAAAAATCATTATCATTATGTGTGTATATATCGGATGTTTACCGGGTAGACCATTTTAATTGACGCACGCAAATATCTCTGTTGGTAAGCCAGATACGAACAAATATTTTGAACAAAAGTTGTTCAGGACAATGGGGGACCGTCTAACCGTACTATTAACTGTGACCTTGGGTTCAATTTTCATGGTCCTTTGAAGGCCAAAGTCATCTTTTAAAATGGAAACCTTTAATTTTTGACACTGGATTCGGAGAGAGCGGAAAATTTTACCTCCGAAAAAATAGTTTTTAAATTGCTAGAGTGACCTTCAGACAGTGAAGGTTAAATAATGAAAAGTCGTCCAGAAGATGTTTTCTTTGAATTTTTGAGGATTTATGGGGGAACGAATGTTTTGTTAGGCTTTGCATATAATCTACAGACATGTAAAGTCCAACTTTCAAAGCGGGTGTTGCGAAGAGAATATTTGTATAACACATGCACAAAAAGTATCTTTCCTTACTGAAAAGTATGCCAAAAGTGACACTTTTTACTAATGTATGAAAAAAGTACTGCTCATGCGTAAAGCAACTATAGATTCCTTTTGACACACTATTTACTTTTTTCGCATACTTTTTCAACAGTCTGGTCTCTTTTTGAATACTTTAGTAATCTGCGGAGCATTAGCAACGCGCCACCTCTCGAGAGAAAATTTTGTTCATATTTGGCAAAAAGTGAAAATTACAGACTGCCACTTTCTAGCCCTGCTCAAATATTTTTGTTGATGTGAAAATATAAAAATGAATTCGAGTCGTAACAATTTCGAAAAAGTCGATGATACACTAGAAATATGTGAAGCTGCGAGGCTGGTCCCACAATATTGATGTATACCATTTAGTCATTTCCCTTTCGGGATAGGCGTGGCTTACTCGGTGATGAAGGGAGCAATGTGAGGAAGGAGGTATAGATTTTTAAGATTGATCTAGAATTCTCGTGTGATTTGTTGAAATAACACTTTCGTTCCGCAACACTGTTCCGACCCAGGTTGCTGATCAATCTCTCTAGAGATCACCTCAAGTGAGGAGCCTGATAAAGTCGTCATGTGAGGCTCCCCACACGGGCCCATTATTATCCAAGGTCTTTTGTTTCAGGCGTCAGTCACGCAATCTCTCATGTTTCTATGGCTATTTATGTCTCTTCGAATTAGGACCTCATTATGACATTCGTGGTGTAGAAATCGCTAAACGCAGGCAACTATATACTTTTCTCTCAAATTATATAAAGTAATAATAATTTCAAATCGAAAAAAAGTCGAATAATAATTATTTTTCGATTCGAACTTTTTATGTATTTCCCGTCACGAAAAAACGTTGAGGACTTCTATCCGTATATTTTATCAAAAGTAATATGTGACACTCGTGAAAAAAGCGTCCATTCATGAAGCTTATGCTTTTTCGCACGTGCATTACACCGGGTTCATTGGAGAACAAATTAAAAGAAATAATAATGTGGCTGAAATTGAACATGACTCTCAGACGGCAGCAGGATGATTTTCACTCTGGTAAACTGATTAATGAGAATGATAATTTCATCGATCATTTGAATTAAATGCTAGGAAAATCATTAATCGTAATTAATATATTTATTAACCATTCGTGGTTATGATTTTACTTCTCTAACGACTGACATATTTGAAGGGTAGAAATTCATAAGTGTATAAAAACCATTTTTTTGAAATCTGGTCTTTTATCAATTTTTTATCTACAATCGAAGGCCGATACTTTGACCTTAAAAGCAGTGAAAAATTGATGAAAAATTTTGAATAGATCGAAAATTGTTTTTATCCCTTAAATTTCTAAGCATTTTAGTACATAAGTTTTAAAGTTGCATGTTGAGCGCCCGATGTAAAATGATCATTATTGGTTCTCATACAGTTTTGAATTTCCGGACCACCTTGAAATATACGTGGACAATTTTGAAAAGACTCTGTTTTTCATCATTTTTATCGAAAGAGCTTGAAATTTGGAAACTAGCTCTAATACACTTTTGAATTTCCATCCTTTATTTTACGTACTTAACTAAACTATACATGTGACTTTAAAAAGTAATATAATTTTGCTTTTGTCAACTAAATAAAGAAATAATACAGGGTGTCTAGCGAAATTTCATTTTAAAATGCGCAGAAAATCTCCCAGAGTTAAAAAGGTGTTATAAGTTATTAGAAAAGTTTACAAAATTAATATTCTTCAGGAACAATAAAATCAGCACAGCTTTGTCTAAAAACTGATTACATTCCGCGGAATATAAACCGAAGAAAGTTTTATTATTCACCCTTTTTTTCGCAATTTTTCTGATAGAGTGATAAAAAATATTTCAACCTAGTATTATATATCAGACACAGAAATGTCATATCTTTTACCTTAATTTTAGAAAAAAAATTTATTTGTTTTACAATATAATTTGGATGATTGATTCTTAAACTTGTCAACAAATTGTTTTATGTGAAATATTTCATTTTACTGGGATCATTATATGACCTTTTTATTCCTATTTTCCCTTTATTATTCGTAGAAATCGTCTAAAAAAACTGTTTTGAGAAAATAAATAAGTGAAATTATTTTGATTTCAATATTTTTTTCATGAAAGTAATTTTTTCTTTACTAAAAATTTTATAAAGTGATCTCGTCACATTGCTTGCAATGCAAAAAAGGGGATGATATGACAATTAACGCCGCGCTGGAGATATTTGGAAATAATAAACTTGGGAAAATTACGGGGTCAAATTATTATATGAAATATGGAAAGGTGTACAGGCTAGTTAGAACTAGGATTTTTGGTTTTATCCATACAAAATAAGATTCAGACGAGCAGATTTTTTATGGTAGCAATAGCTAGAAGCTTTTGTGATCAAACTACTTTTAATGCTATTTAAGAAAGGCTTATATTTCAATATTTTCATAGCTCAACAAAACAAATTCTGTCCGTTTGGCAGGTTTTCTACGGTATGTTCAGCTCTATTGTATCAAATAATAAAAACAAATTTTATTTTTTATGCCTACTTTAATATTTGTTCAATCTTTGGCATTAATCTTTATTCGCATATAACTTGAAGAATGTATCGTGTCAACAAAATAATGTATATTATAAAAATTCACAATGTGCATTTATATCGAAACATACATTCTTATTTTCTTCTTTTTATTATTAAAAAAAAGAGCGCATCCTATAAAAAAAATGTTGAAACCAAAGTATTAGACCGAATTTAGGTGGAAAATTTTATTGCTGAGCATTATTTTGTTTTCTATGTTATTTTTTACGACTTAATCAAAAAATACATATTCTAGCATAAAGTGGTTCTAAGAAAATTGGCAGGAATGATTTAGGGCTACGCGCAAAATGTTGTTAATGAATTTTTTATGTATCTTGTATCGTTTTTCAAAAAAAAATTAATTTTTTTAATTTTCACAGTATTTTTATTTTAAAAATGTTATAAGGAATTTGTAGATCTTGTTTGGTTAAACAACTTTTTTCCAACATAGAACCATTTTTTTCGGATTCAGGGGTCTCAAACCGTAGAGAGTTAAAGAAATGCCCTATAATTAGTTTCCAGATAAAACTAATACCTTCTCACTATAATGAGACACCATCTCATTGAAAATTGATCTTTAATCTGAATAACTTGGTTCGATTAAACTTTTTTCGCTGCGTTTATCAACTCAACATCTGGGGACGTGTCACTATTTTAAAAAAAACTAAATAATACTTTTTGTCACGATCAAAAGACGCTTTTCAGAACGAATGTAATTCTAACCTCAAAACTAAAACTTAATTTTCTCGGAACTGAATGATTTTATCATTTTTCCCTCTCTATTCAGCAGCTCAGCATCTTGGGAATGGATCATCAGTGTATTTTTCAATTTAATATTTCATTTCTTATCACTATCTCAATTCGACTCGGAAAGCGTATAAAAAAGTGTCAACCCGACATGATCACATTCGGACAATATTTTCTCATAACAGAAAACTTCTTTTCAAACAAACTTTGTTGGTGTCGATTAAGATATACGTCAGTTTGGAAGCAGAGTTATTCTGGCGATTTCGATTTTACACAATGTTTCTTCGCTCTCCTGCACAATCTCCATTTTGTCGGTTACCTCCTTTCGCCTTTCACACCGTAACACCGTAGAAATTACAAGCGGTTTTTCTGATAAATTAATTTGATTTAATAGTAGTTGCGGTGCACCTAAAATATGCTAAAATTGTTAAGAAGACATGAAACATGACAGATGTGTTGTGATTGACTAAAAAACGTTTAAGGATAAGGTGCAAACTAATTTTTGAAAATTGGTTTCTAAATAAAACGAGAAATGTTTATTTGAATATCCGGTATTTGTCAAAATAATTAAGATAATCAACTTATTTTTTTCTATTGACATGCGCCTCCTAAATTTTCCTGATCGGCAAAGAAATTTGAAATTAAAATGTAAAAAATTATTTTTATGTGGTTTTGAGGTTAGTATGTGCGCTAATATTGGTTTAAAAGCATTAAAATAATTGGGAGACGGAAATTAATTTTCAAAAGGAAAAGCAAAGTGATTTTTAAGTTACTTAAGATTGAAGTAATGGATGGGGAGGGTTAATCGCGTACCTAGGTGTTGAGAAAATGCTGTTGGTGGCAGCGTGTAGGATGGGTAGTCTAGTTCTGAAGAACTTTCGTTGGCAATGAGTTGATGCGATTCAGTTAGAAACTTAGCAAATTTTTGTGAATTTAGTGGGCATTGTGTCAGTGGTACATCAACGGAATAGTGAGATCGAAACCCGTCTAATGGGTTCAATGTTCTCTCGCACAGCAGAGCCGGTTTCTCTCTCCTTACTACCTAACAGCGTCTTACCCGTGAATAGCCTATTCAATGCTAACGTGTTTAACTTTTCCTTCACGCGCGTAGACTTAAGACTGTCTCGCTTGCACTCAAGACTCTTTCTATAACGTTTCACTAACGTGAATATTCTTTGAACTTTACCTTGATTTTCTTTGCAGATTCTTTTAGTCTGGCTAATTCATTCAAGATTTTGATTACCTGACAAGCCAAACTGAAAGGTTTCATTATTCGAAGTGTCACGAATCAACTTTCTTGCATCAACCAATAAACCGATAAATCAAAGAACATAAAAAATTTCGCCACTATCCATGGTTCTGTATAGAACCAGGGATATACCATGATCTATTCTTTATCTTCAAAAATAAGTCTTTTGGTTTACCCACAACTGGCAAACAAATTGAATAACTTATATTACAAATAATTTTAAAGGGCTTGAATGTACTTGTAATATGAAAAGAATTAAAACATTTACTATGTTTTTCCCTAGAAAAGTAGCGAGTAGAGTGATGATCGCAGCGCTATATCGTATTTCCTCTTACCGCATCAGGCACAGAATTTCATAATGGCATGTTCTCCCCCTCATAGAACGAAGGATCGAGCTGAGAAGTATGTTGGAATCTACGCAACCTGTGCTCAGTCTAGGTTAATCAAGTGTTTCAGGGACTACATTTAAAACTCAAATTCGACGTGTAGAGTATCCAAAGTTTTCCGGGAGGTAAACAGACTGGGGAAACTTGAGAGTTCTCTTTCAGGCACTCATCATTCATTGGGAACACATTACGAGTGCTCATAAATAATACTATCTGAAAAAGAGTTTGGAAGGTTACTAAATAACATCCCAATCAGAGGTAAAAACCTTGGTCGATCTTGAGAATTCTTAAAGGAGAGTAATGAAAATCTACTTTTTCCTGTAAGTCTTACATCTCTAGCCCGTTCTCTCTTCAAATTTTGTGTCGACAATTTGCTGCGAAACTTTCCGGGGTCACCTTAGGAACGTGTGATGCTGTCGAGACATTGAAGGCTTTAAAGCGTCCAGTTGAAAAGTGGAATGATCTGCTTTTTTCATTTCCGGTCAAAAACTAGATTTAAAAATTGCGGAGACTGTAAAACAAGCATTGAAGGTTCGAAGACATCACCAACTGTCGAGACACTGAATGTCTTCCTCAACGGTGCTTTATTGTCCTCGCTACAAAAGGACCTTTATTTATCGAAGTCACGAATATCTTCTGGCTTCAAGTATCGTAATGCCGTTATCGACAAATCCAAGGTTCGTTTCTTCTGCTTAGGACCACACTTCTTGTCCCAGTGACAGGAACTCAAGAAGAAGACCCAGATCGAGGCCGAGAGTTTGTCGAAGCTAAACAGCTATGCTTAAACTGCCTATGACGATACTGAGTCTCGGCTCGCCCATTATCAAAATGGTGCCAACTAGTTTTTAGAGATAGTGCATAATGTGACGCCAACGCCTACTTTCAACGGCAATAGCTTCCAGGCGCAATATCGAAGGGGATACTTGGCAGAGCTTTGGTCCAAATAATAACGATCTCACCGTTCGACAAACTTTTAAGGCGCATCCTCAGGCTTGAAAATTAGTCCACGTATTACTCTACCAAGCTTTTCTCCTACAATTCTGAATTGTTTGATTTCAAATTTCAACTACAGAATATAAATTCGCCTGGAAAGTAGCAAGCCACCACCATCAGTGTACTCATGGTGAACGGAGTACTGGGACCTGTGTCTCGCTATGAATCTTCAGCTGGTCTAGAGTGTTATTTTTTCGACGATACATAAGACATCGTAAAAGTTCGGATCGAGCCCAGGATTGAGATTGAGTGCCTGTCATGCTTCACTCAACTTCCCTATTGTTAGAGATGACAGCCGGTTTAAAGAAATAAAAAAATGATTAAATATTAAGGAATTTAATTTTAATATTCTGCATTCGGTTAATTACATAACGACGAGGCAATTAAAAAAGACAGAAGAAACTTGGTTAATCCGTTCAATTTCTGGATATATCTTTCTTATCTTTTATCCGATTGTACGACAAAAAATACCCAAAGAAAAGATGTTGCGCCCAGAAACTATTTATATACATCAGTGGATCTCTTCAAATATTTTTCGGAGAAAAAGAGTATTTTTGAGCTTAAATTGAAAAATGGTATGCTTGTTTCATGACCTAACACCAAATAGTTTTTGCTTGCTATATGTATATACATATAATACAGGTTTAAATTTTTACTTTAATATAAAAGCTTATTTTTACAGGCAGAAATGGTTTATTTGATAAAAATGAAATAAAAGATTGAAAAGTAGTTCAATTTAAAATGTAATGAGTTTGGAACTAATACATTACATTTTTTATTAAGAACGGTAAGTTTTAAATGTCATATATTTGGATTAGCTACCTAAATATAGATGTCGTTGATGTTCCAGATAGGTATGGCAGTAACTTTTAAATTGGACTTACATGACTAGTATTCGCATATAGCATGAAGAGCGCCGTGTTGGGCTTAACGACGCGACAGGAAAACAGCGGTCACTACACTACATTGGACTCCCGCTCACGGAAGCACGACTATTTATACCGTGCTCTTCATTGGACCAGCTTAAATATTTTGTAACTCAAAAATTAAAACTTCAAATGATTTTCAGAATCGGAATTCTCGATTTATTATTATTTATAATTTTATACGGTGAAATAAGTCCGGACACATGCGCCTGGGACACCCTGTAGAGTGTAACCAATAATAGTACGAAGCGTGCCGCTCGCCGTGTTATAAGCATGGTGACAGCATGCTGCGAAAAAACGTGTTACCAAGCAACAATAATAAGATACTGCAATTAAAGCCAGCCTGTAATCTGGTCCTAGAATTTTATCGGCAAGAATACAACTCCTAACAAGATTTCAGGTGGGCCAGTTTTAGCCGTGTAATTGTCACGTTCTGTGACGTATATTAACTATGTTATTTATACTTATATTATTAATCATCGCTGTATTTATAATTATAACTTACATTAACAAGTATGAAAAGAAAGGATTATGTTCTCATAAAAACGCACAAACTCGTGCATATTTATTATTATCCAATATGTTAAAATCAATATTTTAAACATCGTTTTACAAACTACGCATTTGTACATCTTGACTTTCAATACACCGCCAAAATACAATGATTTCTCATCTACAAATCTTCGCCTGCTGCTCATAAAAGTCAGCCACGAAACATTAAAGAGGGTGGCACAATGGCCAGTTCCTTGGACTCAAGGTACTGCACCCCGATTCTACGCCTTCAGATAGACACCTGGATATACATAAAAATCAATTGATATCAATTGTGTCGTCCCCTCGCCGTCAAGTTTTTGGTTCTGATCACAATAGAATCTAACATATATAAACCCAGGATCTGAATCAAAAGTCAGTCTAACATCGAATTTCAAAATGGGCGGAAGCTCTGCCCTAGAGTACAACGAAGTAAATCTTAAAACTATTATATTAATTAAAAGACTCCGGTTATTTGGGAACTATTTCCAAATTGTCGAAATACAAATTTCAAATAAAAAGTAGAATCAGTGTTGTGCATCGGAAATTCAATCGAATTGAAGTCGATTAGAATTTCAAATTCCTTTCAAATAAGTGAAAACTTATTGAGAAGATCCCTTTTTGACAATACCATTGTCAACCATAATTACCCCTGAGCACCAGCAAGAGAGTCGAGGCTACCTGCATACTACAGGCTCCTTTGACAATACTCATTGTCAACCATCGTTACGGTGAATCACCAGAAGGGCGATCAGGCCCACCTGTTAACGTGTAACCACCAGCACGACCACCTGAATCCTACCGAACCAACAACGACAAATCTCATCGAGTAGGAAAATACCAGTTGTAAAGGGATCTTAAGATATTCCAGCGATCCCCAGTTTTAAAAGTGCGATTTGTATTACAAAAAATTGGTAAGTTTTATGAACGAGTTTAGAACTCAAAATATTTACTATTTCTTTGGACTTAAATATTAAGATCTAACTTTATTTTAAGGTGGAGATCTAGAATGGAGAGTTTCTGCTACCTGTGAGACTCCAGTGCAAATCAACTTTCAAATCAAAAATATCAGCATATTTTAAAATTAAATCAAGTATTAACATAATCCTTTTCAATATTTTCAAATTAGCTATCTTTTTTAAAATCCTAGATTTCGTTCAAAAACCAGAAACCCTTTAAATAATTATTTTTAACAAGGTAAGTTTCTGCCTTTTAGGACGTAACATAATCATAATCTAGAGATAAGCCTCGTACGTGAGGCCATTCAGAATTCTGAATGCTCATGTATTTCTCTGTCAAGATTTCTCCTACAATTCTGAATTGTCTTATTTCATATTTGAGCTACATAATATCAATGCCTAAATACAGGACTGAACAGAGAGATTATTTCAAAAAATGGTGTGGTTCTTGTTTTATTCAAACTAATTGAAAATTGATGTATTTTTTGCGCCTGGGAAGTAGCAAACAGCCACCATGAGTGTACTCATGGTGAAAATAGTACTGAGGCCTCTGTATCACTATGAAACTGCAGGTGGTCTAGAGTAAATATTAAGGAATTTAATTTTAATATTCTGCATTCGGTTAATTACATAATGACGAGGCGATTAAAAAAGACAGAAGAAAATTTGTTAATCCGTTCAATTTCTGGATATATCTTTTTTATCTCTTCTCAGATTGTACGATAAAAAATACCCAAAGAAAAGATACTGCGCCCAGAATTGGAAACTGTTGAATCGGAAAAGTATGAAATTTCCATTTATTTTATTTTCATTTTTTTACTCATTTCATTTATTAATTAATTCATTAATTAATTTCATTTTTTTATTTTCATTTCATTATTTCCATTTAATGTTGACAATTTTTAATTGAAAACTCTGCAATCATAGACAATCATAATTTTTCTATCTTATTTCTAGAATCTTTATTTGTTTCAAACACAACTGCTTGCGTCACAATGAATGTGCTCTTGGTCAGAATTGATTACATTTTTTGCTTTAAGATTCATATGTTGTGGTTCAATTTCATTGGTTTTCACTCGGAAAATTAAAATATTATTTACAGAAAGCGGAGGAGCCTACTTTTTCGAGGTGGAAACCTAGCCATATAATTATAATATTAAATTGCACAATGTGTACAGTTTATACTACGTTAAAATGTTATAAAAATTATAAATATATTTCCAATCGATTTACAAGATGGAGTGTTTGCGAAATAAATTCATACAAAATAAAAAACTGCATTTTTGCGTTCATCATTGTTAATTTGTAGAGAATATCCGTCTTCTTTTCCATACAAATAATTACTAGTCAACAATTTGAATATTTCGCATTACTTTTTTAACAATTTTCAATTGCTTACAGCAATGTAAATTATTTAAACAATTATTTAATTGCAGGAAATGTAACAAATAATCGTCTTTTCTGATTAAAATGCAATTGTTTATTATGGTTTGGAGTAGTACATTTTTCTAAAAACATTACATCATCATTTAAAAAATTATTTATTGTCTTCTTCTGCTTCTTCTTTATTCATCATAAGCCTTATATCTAGGTCCTTATCTCTATTTCCTGCGATAGCGCAATTTAGGACTTATTAGTAAACGAGTGAGCGAGCGAACGTAAGCGGGAGTGCAAGCGAGAGAGAGAGAGAGAGAGAATGAGAACACAAACGCATCTTAGTCTACTTAACTTTTACCTTACCATTACTTACAATCCTTATGCTTCTCATCTAAGCGACTTCCGTTTCCTTTTTTTCACTTTTTTATGCCTCCATTTGCCTTTTTTACATGTATTCTTTCATTCTCCCTCATTCGCTGCTTTAGCACCCTCCAACTCCTTCATCCATTCTTCTCCTAATCCATCCTCCCCTAGAATCTTAACCACATTCTCTTGCCAGCTTCTTTTATCTTCCGTTCTCCTCCTACGTCCTTCCCATACATGCTCCCATGTTTCCTCCTCCCATTCACATATTCTACACTTTCTGTTCTTTCCCTTTTCCCAGTACATCCCATCCCTGACCTCGTTTCCCAATCTGAATCTTGCTATTCTGATCCACCTTCTCTCTCCCCATCCCTTTTCTAAATACTTTGGCACTCCTTTCTTTTAATGTTTAATAAATTTCTATTTGTTTAAACAGTCTTCATTTGCTCAATCAATTTGTGTACAATAACTGAATTGTGTATTACTTGACTTACAGTGCATACAAAGAATATATGAACCAGCTTTGAATTGTTTAAGCAACTATAACTTGTTTAAATAATTACTTTTAAAAAATACTTTTGAAATCGTATTTTCTGAGTTAAACATATTATTCATTGATTTTAAGGATTTGTAAATTCTGCTAAAATCTTAATGTGATTTTTCATATAATTAAATATTCTTTTTTTCTTTAAATTTTCGTGAAATTAGGCATGGATAGTTTACATCAAGAAAACAACGTCAGCAACAAACAAAAAACATCAACAAAAAAATTGCTAAGGATAAAAATTTAGGAAAAGTGGACATCTGTGCCTCACTTTTTTAGACATTTTGAAAATGAACAATAAATAATTGTTTAAATAATTACATAATGTTTCTAGAAAATTTTTTATACTTCAAACAAAGATAAACAATTACATTTAAATAGGAAAATACGATTGTTTTTTACATTTTTCGGGATTAAATAATTGTTTAAATAATTTGCATTTGCTTAAACCATTGGAAATTGTTTGAAAAATCATGGAAAATTCTATACTATTCCGATCTAACAATTTCCAATTCTTGGCGCATGATCTTGTTCAGAGTTTTTGTCGTGGAATCGGAGAAGAGAGAGAAAAGGTATATCCAGAAATTGAATGGATTAACCGATTTTCTTCTATCTTTTTTTAATCGTCTCGTCGTTATGTAATGAACCAAATGCAGAATATTAAAATTAAATTCCTTAATATTTGATCATTTTTAATTTCATTAAACCAGCTGTAATCTTTAACAATAGGAAAGTTGAGTAAGGCATGAGAGGCACTCAATCTCAATCCTGGTCTCGATCCGAACTTTGACGCTGTTTTAAGTATCGTCGGAAAAATAGCACTCTAGACCACCTGCTCTTTCATAGTGATACAGAGGCCCCAGTACTGTGTTCACCATGAGCATACTCATGGCGGCTGTTTTCTACTTCCCAGGCGCAAAAAATACATCAATTTTCAATTAATTTGAATAAAACAAGAACCAGACCATTTTTTGAAATAATCTCTCTGTTCATTCCTGTATTTAGGCATTTATATTATGTAGCTCAAATATGAAATAAAACAATTCAGAACACGGCTAAAACTGGCCCACCTGAAATCTTGTTAGGAGCTGTATTCTCGCCGATAAAATTCTAGGACCAGATTACAGGCTGGCTTTAATTGTAGTATCCTATTATTGTTGCTTGGCAACACGTTTTTTCGCAGCATGCTGTCACCATGCTTATAACACGGCGAGCGGCACGCTTCATACTCTTATTGGTTACACTCTACAGGGTGTCCCAGGCGCATGTGTCCGGATTTATTTGACCGTATAAAATTATAAATAATAATAAATTGAGAATTCCGGTTCTGAAAATCATTTGAAGTTTTAATTTTTGAGTTACAAAATATTTAAGCTGGACCAATTAGGAGCGCGGTATAAATAGTCGTGCTTTCGTGAGCGGGAGTCCAATGTAGTGTAGCGACGCTGTTTTCCCGTCGCGTCGTTAAGCCCAACACGGCGCTCTTCATGCTATATGCTAATACTAGTCATGTAAGTCCAATTTAAAAGTTACTGCCATACCTATCTGAAACATCAACGACATCTATATTTAGATAGCTAATCAAAATATATGACATTTAAAATGTACCGTTCCTAATAAAAAAGTAATGTATTAGTTCCAAACTCATTACATTTTAAATTGAACTACTTTTCAATCTTTTATTTCATTTTTATCAAGTAAACCATTTCTGCCTATAAAAATAAGCTTTTATATTAATGTTAAAATGTAAACCTGTATTATATGTATGTACATATAGCAAGCAAAAACTATTTGGTGTTAGGTCATAAAACAAGCCGACCATTTTTCAATTAAAGCTCAAAAGTACTCTTATTCTCCGAAAAATATTTGAAGAGATCCACTGATATATATATAAATAGTTTCTCCGTTGAGGTGTTGTTGTGCATATTTATTTTTAATATAAGCCGAGTATAGTTTCTTTATTTTCTAAATGAATAAATTGATTTATACAAAAAAATAAAGGAAAATAAAAGTACTGAATTTGTCAACATCAGAAATAGCAAAGGTGAAACGCTATATG
The DNA here is from genome assembly GCF_010883055.1 of Belonocnema kinseyi. Classification (NCBI taxonomy): domain Eukaryota; kingdom Metazoa; phylum Arthropoda; class Insecta; order Hymenoptera; family Cynipidae; genus Belonocnema; species Belonocnema kinseyi. The sequence goes on from NC_046660.1 coordinate 138,003,393, forward strand.
ATGCAGACGGGATACTGGACGCTTTGAGAGACTATTTTACGGGACTATTTGGAGATGAAGCTGTAGGATACCACAACTGCGATGTAGAACACGATGCGTTAGAAAACAAAGTTGAGAAAGTCTGTGTCACTGAGATTAGGGATATAATTAAAAACTTGGAAAATGGTAAGGGTGTCGGGGTAGACAGTAATCACGCTGAAATGCTTAAGTACGGTGGTGAGTACATACCACATAGACTGTGTGAATTGATAAATTTATGTATTAAGATGGGAGTAGTCCCAGGTCATTAAAAAAAGTGATTATTGTACCAATATACAAAATAAAGGAACATAAAAAGCGACTGCGATAATTACAGAGGGATCAGGTTATTAAGTACCGTAAGTAAGATATACTCAAAAATATTTATTCGTAGGGTAATAAAAATAACAGAACATAAGATTTGGGAAGTACAAAGTGGGCTTATGCCAGGAAGGTCATGTACGGATCAAATATTAAGCTTAGGGCAGATCATAGAAAAAAGTTTGAGAGCTATAAAAACAATATATACAGATAGCAAAGCGAGTATACGGTTAAATGGAAAATTTAGTGACTGTTTCAAAATTATGTAAGGTGTTAGACAAGGATGCGTTATGTTTTCTTATATTATTCATGGACAGGTGTTTAAGAATGGCCCTTTTCGACGAAGAAGGTGTGAATCTCGAAACATTAAGGGCATGTGGGTTAGCGTTCGCAGATGATTAGGTTGTTATAGCAGAGTCAATCGAAGACTTGCAAAGAATGTGAAACAAACTGAATGCAAGCGTGAAGAGCATGGGCCTCAAAATGAACGCAAATAAAAACAGAAACTTTGGTGTTCGAAGAAAAAATTGAGAAAACACTATGCAATATTGTATTAAATGATGAGAGAATTAAACAAGTTGATAAATTCGTATATCTTAGTAGTTTATTCACTAGGGACGGAAAGATAGATTAGGAGTTATATAGGCGCATAAAAAAAGTTAAAAACGTTATTGGAAGAGCACGGCCTCATTATCAGAATTAAAAATATATCAAATATAGCTAAAATCGCAATACATAATTCTATATTTGCACCGGCTGCACTATACAGTAGCGAGACATCGACCTATCCAGAAAAAGATCAGCGTAAAATTACGCGATTGACATGAGATTCCTGCGCATAATATGCGATAAAACGCTGATGGACAAAGTGAGTAACGAGATAATTCTCAAAGTATGTGGTGAAGAAGAAACAGTAGTTGATGCATGGGAAAGAAAACGGTTAAGATGGTTCGGGCACGTTAAGAGAATGCAAGATGAACGACTAGTGAAACAATTTGATCAAGGTAAAGTAAATGGCAGTGTGCGCAGAGGCAGACAGGGAAAAGAATGGTTAGAATGTGTGAATGAGATCTTAGTTAGAAGAGACATAAGAAGCCTAAACAAAAGACCTTGGATTCTAATGGACCCAAGTGGTGAACCTCACATGACGACTTTATGAGGCTCTTCACTTGGTGCGATTGCTAGAGAGATTGATCAGCAACCAGATTCGGGACCCGTTTATCGCGTGATACCTTACACCCACTCTTTACTTTCACATCTCTCGGTAAACCAATAGCTGAAAAGGAGGAACTGGATAGATTTT
>NC_046660.1:138005134-138006373 GCF_010883055.1 Belonocnema kinseyi
CAGATTCGGGACCCGTTTATCGCGTGATACCTTACACCCACTCTTTACTTTCACATCTCTCGGTAAACCAATAGCTGAAAAGGAGGAACTGGATAGATTTTAAACTGAAGATTGCAGTGCGTATTTAAATGTTATTTAGCATGCGCTCGTGGAAACAATTGCAAGCTCACATCGCTAGCGAGCAGACCAATCAGCTGTTCTCCCTGAAAGGCAGCCTGCCCTCCGATGAAGTGGTGGGAGCCAGTGAAATTTCTCCTTATTTTGCGATAAACGGGACTCATTCATTTCAGAAGCTTTGCAATAAACGGGTCTTTACAGTATTAATGGACATATCTCTAATAATGGCCGTCTTTGGAGTAGAAGGTATGAATCCTTCAAAATTAACGTAAATAAAACAAAAATTATAGGGTTCTAAGAAAATAATGAAAAAACAATATGCAAAATTGTCTTCAGTTGCGGATTAAAACAATTTTCAGGCTTGGCAGTTGCAAAATTGCCCCCTCCCCCTTATATCGTTTTTTTGAACAATTAAATAGGTGTTCATCAGGAGCAGGTAATATTGAGAAGAAGATATGACTTATATGCCATTTATTTATTATCAAATAATATTATTGATAACAAATTATAACCCAAACATTTTCAGTCACAATTTAAAAACGTTCGAAATGTTGCCAGCCCTAAAAAGTTGCCGCCCTAGACAGCTGCCTATGTTGTCTGTTCGGTGAATCTACCAGTAATTGTCTTTAATGATGAGAGAATTAAGCAAGTTAAAAAGTACGTATATCTTGGAAACTTATTCACTAGTCACGGAAAGATATACAGGGTGTCTAAACAGTCCAGGGACGGTAAGATATTTCCTCAGGTAAAATATTTTTCAAAAAAGTGAAGGTCATTCCTAAATTAAATTTCAACGAGGAATTCAATGGGGGCCTTCATTTTGATCTTGAAGTTGACCTTCATGGCTTTTTGAAGGTCAACTTTGTTTTTTATATGGAAACCCCTTTTTTACATCTACAATCGATAGAGCGGAAAATTCTACGTTCACATACGTACCCAAGTCATAGGTCAATTGTAAGATTCAAGGTCAGTTATAGGTAATTTGAAATTAACAAAATTTCCAAGAGGTCAGTGTAATTTCTGAAGTAAATTTCAACGAGAAATTTAATGGTGACCTTCATTTTGACTTTAAAGTAGACCTTCATAGTTTTTTGAAGGTCAAATTTGTTTTTTCAAATGGAA
>NC_046660.1:138006473-138018520 GCF_010883055.1 Belonocnema kinseyi
AGAAACTCATTGGAGAGCTCTGTATTGATCTTGGTGATGATCTACAAGGTTTTTTCAAGGTTTTTCCAAGCAGTTTCGTTTACATTTAGCATTGTCCAGGAAGAGGTCCGGGGTTCGCTCCCTGAGCCGGTACCTCTGGAAAATTTTCAATGTACCTTTACCGAGGTTCTGGTGGTTCGGAACCCACCTTAAGCTGTAGGTCCCCTCATCGTGTACTTGACTGCAACCCATTCCGTCAATGATGGGGTAAAAACCAGGCTTTGTCCAATATGTCTGGGCAGACTGCTCCCATCAGATCACTTAATTGCATTATAAAAATGCGTCCGTCACTGATGATATATACCGGGACAGCCCCGTGAAAACTGATCAAATAAAAATCCAACTCTAACCAAAAATGCCTTCGACATGTTGGGCAGTATAAGCCTGTGACAACATTTCAAAGCATCCAGAGGTGCCTGTTGTCACCTCCAACGCTCGTGGCCGCTCATGATTCTATTCCTACAACATCAACGTAGGAGGTTTCAACCATCGTATTAAATTATTTGAATTAACTTATAACATTCTAATCTCAAAAGTCACTTGACTTAGTCCATGGCAATGATGTGTAACCGGGTTTACCTGAGTAAAAGTTTAATAAGAACACATAAATAATAGCAATAATAGCATCCAGAGGTGACTGTTGTCACCTCCAACGCTCGTGGACGCTCGTAATTGTATACCTACAACATATTCGTAGTAGGTTTCAACCATCGTATTAAATTATTTGAATTAACTTGTAACATTCTAATCTCATCAGACACTCGGCTTGGTCCGTGGCTATGATGTATAACCGTGTTCATCTGAGTAAAAGTTTAATAAAACATATAATTAATAATACTATGTTTTAATTTTTGGCAGGACTTACCGGAATTCTTTGAAGATAACATGGAAGCGTGGATGGTAAACTTTCATACTCTCCTTACTGTCAATGTCCCAGCATTGCGAACTATGGTAAGCAATCCTGAGTAATGGTTATGCGTGATATATTCCCCTGGTTTTTTTCTGAATTCTACCAAATGTAGACTTATAGCTTTTGAAATTAACATAATTTGACTCATTTATTTGTTGAAGCCTAATTCATATCTTTGAGAAACTTTCGTTTTTTGAAACTTCTTTTCTGTATTGATGGCATATATTAAAATATATATTTTCATTAAAGGATGAAGAGGAGCCTAGTGTGTTAGAACAGTTGAAGTCTCAAGTTTGTGACAATGTTTGCTTATATGCTCAAAAATATGACGAAGAGTTTCAGCAGTACTTACCTCAGTTTGTCACAGCAATTTGGAATTTGTTGACGTCGAATGTTCAGGAGCCGAAATTTGACACGGTATGTTTATTTTTTTATCTTATTTTTTGAGATTTTAAATTATTTATATATTTATTATTCTTTTATTAATTTTTTCGCGTTATTTTTATTTAATACTGTACACTTTGGGCCAGGAGACCCCCAAAAGTGGCCAAAAGTACAATTCCATATCTGCAAAAAGTAAAAACAGGACACATCAGCTCAGGTTTTACTCAAATCTAATACATAGAATCTCCTCAAGTGTAACGTTGTTAGAAATAACAAATTTAAAAACTGCGTAATATCAGTAGAATATCGATTTTCAGAACAAAAGCTTAAATTTTATATTTCACTCTGTATACATTTTTTAATTTGATCATGTTTACTGCTAGATGGATATATAGTCATATATAACGGATTTTCCTGACTGCTTTCAATAAACCACCAGGAAAATGAAAATTAAGCTCGTCATTTACAACAGCTGTAAATAAAAAGATGCTTCTACTTTATAAAAACTTAGGTTTCTTGTTAGAACTGTGTTAGAAATATATGTACGTATATTATTGTTATTCCTAAATTACAGTTACTCGGAGACGAGAAATCATACTAAAATTCCAAATAATTTGTTATTTTCATTTACCCCTTTTTAGCAGACTTAAAAAATACAATTTAATCCGCCATGGAACGGAACAAAGAAGCACATATCCCCTCGATTCCACGATGGAGACAGTAAAAGGTTGAACACCATGCAGCGGCAAAAGTTTGGTATATGAAAGAATGAGTAAGCAAAAGTACAAAAGTTAGCCTTTCTAAAACGCAAATTTACTAATGAGATGTAAAGCATGTTAACGTAAACGAGATGAAGTGCAAATATATTTAAAAATAAAATAGGAAGACGACGAACTCCCAGTACAAACTTATATCAAGCTAGGCCTTTATATCTGTACACAATGATTTGAGGTACAGTTAAAGGTCCTGCGAATGAAAAACGAGAGTCTGACTATAAGTAATGAGACGGCTTGTCGCCTTCACTCGCCAAGTTGAAACCATGCACATGCGCACAGTGGCCGAAATCTGGAAATTCCGGCAAAAAATATGATTTGGGATTTTTCTTTCTTCTAAAAAATGTCTATACAAAGCATTTTCCTAATAGTATGAAGTATTTAAAAGACATTTAACATATTACATTTTTGAAAAACTCAAAGGCTGCAGACTCAAAAAATAAGTCTCACTATTCTCATAATTCCGTTTTCATTTATTTTCCACCACATTTTTGGGAATTTTTGTAAATGAACGAATAGAATGATATAACCTACTAATTTGTGGAGAAAAGCATATTAAATCAATGAAAAATTTATAATTCTGCTAATATTTAAATTTAAAAAGCTTTCTCATCCCTTGATATGCTACTTCTAGACAAATATAGTGTTTACTCTATTGTTCGCATGAAATGATCAAAATGGTTGACCATAATGAAAAGTCTAAACTCTGCAGTGGAGCCATCGATTTTTTTCTGTAACTTCTGTATAAAATTTTTAACTAAGTTTAAAGCGTTCCCAAACAGCGAGGAAAGACTTGAATATTCTTTTGTCTAAGCTTAAGTTCACATTTCAAACTAGAAAGACTTTCATGGAACGAAGAAGCACTTGCTTAATTTCTGGTTTGCCAAATGGTACTTTAATGACAAGTTGATTTTTAGGCTAAAATAAGTAAAAAAAAAATATAATCTTTCAACACATTTTTGATTATGTTAGACACATTTATACATAATGACGCTATGGTACCTTTCTTCCTGGAGATATATGCTAATACACAATTGTAATCTTGGCTACCACGTTAGTTTCTATTCACTGTGAAAAAATGAAAAAAATTAACGAAATCATAACTTATGAAGAAATATGTGGCATTACTTTTCGAAGAGAAACTAATGTCCCTAAAAAGCAGTGGTCATTAAATCATTAAACTAACTCAAAATGAAAAATTCAAAATTTATGGACTAATAATGTCCAAAAAAAAAACAATGCTTAAATTGTAAGACCAACTGTCAAATGAAAATGCAAACTGAAAGCAATTGAACATGGACGGCATATCGCAAAACGGAAAGTGAAAGAAGGAATGAGATGAGAGTATTGAAAATAACAAAAGAAAAAAAATCGTGCAAAGGTGGCTCAGTAGTAAGCTCGGGGCCTCTTTTGCCCCCTCTTGCAGAGTAGACACTCCCGCTGCGGCGATTGTCTGGCTGGCTGCAACCTTTCCAGAAGAGCTCTAGATCCCGTGGACAGCGTGGCCTCTCCTCCCGCAATTGTAGCAGGGCACTTGGAGCCAGGCATTTCTTGAATGAGCCTATTGTTTTCCAGCGTTCTTGGCGGTTTGAAATGATTGCATCTTCCTCGGCAGCAGTCTTATTAATGAGTTCCGGCTCGTCTGCATCTTACGCAGAAGAGCCCGTATTCTCGAGGGAATTTTTTTCAGTAATGGCCTGTCCGGCCACAGTTGAAGCAGGGACTTGCTCCCAGTACAAACTCATATCAAGCTAGGCCTTCATACTTGATGATTTGAAGTTCGGTTGAAGGTTCTGCGAATGAAAAACGCCTAATGCTCGAGTATTATATTAAGCTAGATCATACACTAGCGGAGACTGCACCTTTATTACAAAAACAGGCTAGAAAACGGCTTATAAAGTATGGTCGTAATGCATCTCTCCTTAAACGATACATTCACCTAAAACTTCAGGCCAAGAACTACTAACAGTAGCGAAAATTCGACTTTACGTCTAATGTGTCTGAAACTTACTATTTGTAGGCTTTTTGTGTCTCTGGTTACGAACTTAGTGTCAGAAATTCCAAATTCCAAATCGCAGAATCCAATATGTCGGCCAGAATAAAAAAAGCCATAATTGTCCGAAATTTGGTATAAGGGGTTTTTTTGAGGTTGCTGAATGCGAATTTAATGTCAAATATTACATGTTCAAAATTTTGGACTGAATTAAGTTGAACTTTTTAAGTGTGAATTTTGGGGATTGTCAAAATAAAGTTTTATATTAAAAATTTTAAATGGCGGATCCAATATGGCTAACTTGAATGCGACTCTTTTATTTATCTTCATATATCTTGGTGATCATGAGAGCTTTTAGGTTGGCCAAAACCGTATCTGATATCAAATGTTCAAAATAAAATGGCCAATCCAATGTGGCAGACTTGAATGTGAGAGAGAGGGAGTTGGGTGGAATAGTTTAAGATTTAAAGGCAGTGAGCTGCGAAGAACATACATTTTTTTAGTTTTTTAAATGCAGAAAGTTTATTAATGTTTTAATTTTGAATGGGAAAGTAAAACTAATATAATTATTTATTTGCATGAAATGCGATTATATATTGATTCTCGAGGCCCCTAAAACAAAAAATCTTTTATTCGCAGTTTCATCAGGATTTGACACTCGGAGGTTACAAGAAAATACAGACACAACTTTGTTTGTATTTATATATTATATTATTTCATTATATTTTTTCGATTGCACTAACAATTTTGTTATGTACAATACCGTTGCCAATTATCAGCAGAACTAGCACGAGTACTATTAGAAATTACTGCTGACTTTAAAACGTGATTTCTCCGTCGAAAAAGGCGCGGCAAGTGACTTAAAAGACTTCAACTTGTGGCATGGCCTAGAAAAGTTTAATTAAAAATCTCAAATTTATACCACTCATGCTTTGAAGTCTTATCCTTAATGCGAGACAAAAAAACTTGTTAAATCTTCTAGGGGTTTCGAAACAGTGATAAATTAGTGAGTAAGAACCCTTAAGAAATGTCATCCTGGACATTATTTCTGCAATGTACATATTATTAATACATAATTAAAAGTTTGTCATCAGGACTACCGCAGAATTTCACAGAGAGCGGAAGTGACATACGAAAAAATTACACCCGCTCTCGGCAAAGTCGCGGTAAATTTCTGGTTGTAACCTTGTCTCATGACCATGAGATGCAGCAGTCCAAGCATTGTCGCTTTCTGCATTATCCCTGCAAATGTTTTAGCAACTCCCTTATAAGGTCGTTAACCTATCTTTATTTTCATCCTTCTTCCTGATTTTGGATTCCCGCCCATCCATTCATATCTCCTAGCAGAATTATTTTTTCACCATGATCGCAAATACTTATTGTGTCATTTGAAGTGTCCCAGAAGGTGCATTTAACTTCTCTCGAATCACTATCAATTGGGACGTAGCACGCTATGATAAATAACACAGCCACACAAAAAAAGTGTGCGGATCTGGTAACAAGACATTGTTATGATTTTGAGATCACCACATATTTGCCATTTGTGATTCGTGTAATTAACTTTTTCAAGAAGCATTTAACATTGTTATATTCTTCTTTGATGACCGTTGAGTGAGCTATAGGGATAGGAGCGTACGTATTCGTGTTATGCAGTAAAACAGCATTAATGCTGCGTTTTGACGAATCAATGAAAAGTCGCCATTCCAAGATCTCTAATAAAATCATTCAGTTCTAGTTGCGACACTAGTATTGAACCTTCAATTTCATTTTATGCACGCCATATTCGTCATCTTTTTCGTCATTTTCATCGGAATCATCAGAACTATTTTGTGCTAGATCACTGGTTTCACTACCGTCGCCATGACGTTGACTTTCAACTTCCATTCTATCATCTTCTAAAGCGCTTAAATCAGTCTGGCGTGCATTTTTATTGATTTCAATTGCCCTTGTGACTGTGCACACATTAATGTACGAAATGTTATTTTTATTTTTGGCGTTGAACCCTTTGAAGGAATTCATGCAAAGTAGCAGTCCTTCGCATTAACGGGTTTTTCCTATGTGGTTGGTGTGGAGTACTTACGGTACTTTTCGTTATTTGAATTTTTTAGGCGATACAACATAAGTCTGCAGGAATTGCAAATGACGTGAGGAACCCATTTTGTTTCTTGGTGCAGAAATTTACGGTCAAAATACTTTTCGTAAAGACTTTTCACTTCCTCGTCGATTGATTTTCGCAAACTGCTCACTTCATATTTACTGCAATTGTAACAGAATGACTCTGAGCTATTCTTGCAGGCATGCGATTGAGAAATGCTCGCGGTTTTTTTCCTGGTAGCATGAGACTCTACACCAACCAAGTGATCCATTGATGAAGAGCTACGGTTGCATGATGACGACGTCGGAGAGCCCGCTTTCCCACCCTGACCAGACACCGATACTGGAGTTTTTCCCTGCATCGTAATACACTTTTTACCTGTGTCTGCCATGACGGCATGAACGCCGTTTACCCAGGGACTCAGCCATTGTGGATCCGTTGCGGGAAAATGCCGGCAATTCTGTTCGCATAAATTCATATTTCTTATTTTCTGTGTAGAATTATATTATCTCATATAATACAAATACTTTGAAAAACATAATTATTCCTATTTGAAAAAAGGCGCGAATCAGAGCCAATGAACATCGTTTATCATAGACATTGTGGTTCGTCATTGTTCTTTGTGGCTTATGGTTCGTCGTGGCTCGACTGAACTCGGGATTACTCGGCTCGTTCAACTGTTTATTGGCAATTGAATGCATTGAATGAGTCCAGCCACTAACGTGTTGTTTCTTGTTTTTTGAGTAATGTGATTTTTATTCCTGAGAGATACTTAATTTTAAGTTGTACAACGAAAAGGTAAGTATTATCACTATTCTCTTTTAAAGTTATTCTGCCGAGTTTTGAACTTAACATAAACAAGTCATAAAAATTAGAAAAATTCTTATCCTTTGGTAAGGGATTTGAAAAATGATAAAATCGATAATTAAGAATACAGAATTACATCTTCTTGAAATATACAGTATAATTATTCTCAATACTCCTTTTATGATTTTATAAATTTGTATTTTTGTATCTTATTTGTAAGTTCAGAATATTGATATCTACCTTTAAACAAGTCCAAGAAAATGAAAATATGAACATTATTTCGGAAGTTACCTAAACATGAAGTAAATTAAAAAATTGAATTTTGTTTGCATTATGTTCTAAAAGAATTGAGAAAAAAAGAAAAAAATTATCCTACTTCAAGCCGAAAAAAATGTAATTTATGTATTAAGCAATTCCATGTCAAATCATCTGAAGAATTCAGGCTGTTGTTAAAAATCTTGTAGAAAATTTCAGTATTTCTTCTCTTGAGTTTCAGTATTTCTTCTCTTGAGTGTTCAAAGGAGAACTCTAAAATGATTTTTGAAAAATTCAAAACACTTGAAAGATATTCAAAATTGAAAATTTGATCTTTTTTTAAACTCTCATAACTTTGGCGATTTTATTGATATCAAGGTTTATTTTATTGAAATTATGCGTAATGAGATGCAGTTTTGACAAATATTTTTTTAATGGAAAAATCAATTTTTAATCTCGATTTCTGAAAAAATCACTTTTTTCCTTCATATCTTTTTTATAGATAGCTCACAATGTCTTCTATAAGCTCTGTAAATTTCAGAATGGGATCTATTTTGGTTTTTGAAAAATAATTGAGAACGTATGCCGTGGCATGACGATCCCAGTGCAAAAACGCCCGAGAGTCTGAACTCTGAAGTTCGTGCATACGTCATTTTTTTTATTTTCATAAATCAAACTCTCGGGCGCTCTTTGCACTAGGATCGTCATGTCACGGCATACGTTCTTAATTATTTCTCAAATACTTACAGAGATCCCATTCTGAAATTTACAGGGCTTATGGAAGACATTGTGAGCTATGTATAAAAAGTGGATATTTTTCAGAAATTCAGTTTGAAAATTTTTTTTCAAAACATCCAAGAAGTTTTTAGAATTTTTTCTTTCAAAAAATATTTTTCCAAAACTGCATCTCATTACGAATAATTTCAAAAAATAAAATAAACCTCGATAGCACTAAAATAGCTAAAGTTATGAGAGTATGAAGAAAAGATCAAAGTTTTCAATATTTAATACCTCCAAGCTTTTTGAATTTTCAAAAATCATTTTATTGTTTTTCTTTGAACACCCAAGAGAATAAATATTAAAATTTTCATAAGGATTTTCAACAGTAGCTTGAATTCTTCAGATGATTGAAGATGGAATTACTCTATTATCAAAATTATATGATTTTATGCTACTGACAAAAAACAAGTTGTTTCCTATTTCTTATAGTAGTATACCTCTACTTAAATCAATTTTGAAATAACACTTTTTGCTTAGAGTACCAATTTATATTGGCTATTATTATTGGAGAATTTTAATCATTAGAATTTCCGTATTCACATCTAATTTTTTCTCTAATTATACAGAAATTCACGTGAGTCGCAAATACTATTAGTCAGATTTCGTATTCCGCTGCCAAGTGCGAAACAGAGTTTCCTTGGGTTGAGGAAGATCCAACAAGTCGAGTGAACGCTCGCTTTAAGATATGTATGAGAAATATCAAGATAGGCTCAATGGGCCGTCCTGCACTAGTCAGTCACGCCAATGGAAAGAAGCACATACAGGCTCAAAAAATTCAGCAGCAAACGCCGACAATATCAGCATTATTTGGGCAGCCTGTGATTATAGACGGAAATTGCACACCTGTGGTTGCATTATCATCACCTGTAGAACCTACCAGTGAGTTTATTTTTTCCATTTTCTGAAGAATTAACGATTTATTGCATCTTTTTTATTCCTATTATTAATTTAAATTTATATTATATATTAGGATCTTCATCTTCAACACAGTTACAAAAAGAGAGGGTGGAAAAAATCTCAGGAAGTTCTTCGGAAGATCGCTTATACAAAAGCTCTCCACGCGTTCATGGATCAACTGCTGTCATGAAATTATTTCTACAGAAAGAAGAAGTAACCAAAGCTGAAATTATGCTCTGTCTTTATTCTGTCGTTCATCACATTTCTTTGCGCAGCATTGGCGACTTGGTGACTCTTTTTCCGAGTATATTCCCAGACAGTGAAATAGTAAAGAGATTGCAGTTGCAAAATGATAAAGTGAAATACACTATTGTGTATTGTATTGCTCCTTATTTCATGAAGAACTTGGAATCGATTATCGACAACTGTTCTCATCTCGTAGTGGGCTTCGATGAATCCCTAAATAAAATTGCACAGCGTCAGCAGATGTATTTGTCGATAAGGTACTGGTGCGATGAGACCAACGAAGTTACTACAAGATATCTGGATTCGATTTTCTTAGGCCACACACGGGCCGTGGACCTTCGTGAAGAATTCAAAGCTGGAGTACAGGAAAAAAAACTTGGGCAAAGTTATCCAAATTGATATAGATGGCCCAAATGTTAATTTTAAAATGGTCGATGATTTATGCCAATAATTGAAAGAGTCTTCCAATTATTATTACTTATTACTTTTTTAGAGATTCCTCTGCCAGTCGCCAAGATTACTCCGAAATCACAGGCAGAAGGTAGAATTTGTAGAAGGTTTAAAATGATGCTATATCCATTGAAAGCATATGTCACTTTCCTGGAAAAGATTGGAAAAGAATAAGAAATGAAGAAAAAGGAAAAAGATCAGGTTAAAAACAAAAAGAGGGACTAAAGTGAACTGAAGATTGACTGAAGAAGAAAGAAATTTGATGAAGAAGCACAAGACCTTGTTGACTGTTCTTACGAAAAAAAACTATCAAACTTTAGCCTCTGCGGTGAAAAATAAATTACTTAGACACAAACTAGCGTTTTTTGAGTTTTTGACAACAGAATTAGAGCCATTTCTAAACTGCTTTCCAGTCTGACAGTCCTATGGCTCCATTCCTCTTTAGCGATTTGACTGGGTTATTCCAAAGTTTTGCAGTCCAGGTTGTCATGTCTGAAGTCTCAGAAAAAAATCCCATCGTGAAATTAGATCTTTGAAATAAAGAAAATCTGTTGGATGCTAAGAAGATTGAATTAGGTTTTGCGACTCGAGATGTCCTTAGGAATACGCCAGACTTAAAGGATCTTGACTTTTTAACTTTTCGTCAAGGGTGCCAAAATATTCTTGTTGCTATCCTCAAAAAAATGCAAGAAAGATCTCCGCTCAATCACAAACAGAATATATTTCTTGTTTAAATCCAACTTTGATTTACGATCATCCTAATACCGCTCTCCGAAGGCTAACCAAAACCTTGGATGTCCTGGTGAGTACAAAATAGATTTCTTGTATGAAGGCTGAAAATGTAGAAAAAAATGCAAAGCGTTATCCAATTCACCTCATGCTCAAGAGTGCTTCAAGACTTACCGATGAAGTGAGCGTCATTTGGATAGATTTTGGATTTATACGTTAAAAGCATACTCTCCGTCTTCAGATCTTTACTGTTTTGTGAAAATGGTCCTGATTCTTTCTCATAGAAACGCAGCACTAGAAAGGGGCTTCTCAATTAACAAAAAGTGCCTATAAGAAAGGCTGCAAAGGATTTGCAAGAAATTCAGACCAAAAAATCTAAACTTTTAGTGAAATTAAGTGATCAGACGACATATTATAATGAGCGCATAAATCTACTCGTTGGAGTTATTTATGATTAAGATAGATGCAACAGATAGAGGAAATAATATATTTTTAATATGCAGTGTTACATTTTTAAATGTTTATTATCAAAATTCATCTTTCATTTTTACGAAGGCGATAAGCAAAATTCCGTAATTAAGACGAGTATCGTAAAAGAGAAATAGTGGGTGACCTGCTAAACGTTGGTCTTTTCTGGTTTTATATTTTCTTTGAAAAGTAATAAATATCTCATTTTTGTGATACATGTGATTGTTTATTTCAAAATATTTTCTGTAATCTTTTTTCTTCTCACTATTCTTTAAAACCTTTTTCTTATCAATCGAACCCACTTCTGAAATAGCTAAACACATCACAAAAAAAACTGGGAGAAACGTTATTTTTGAACCGGGAATTGACCGGGAATTCGTGAATTGAATTTTCCTAGACACCCTGATATTTAAAATTCGACTTTCAACACCCCGTTTTCTATGACTTCAGATAATTAGTCCCTGTAGCATTCCAAACACCGCCTGAAACTTAACCTTTACATTTGTCGTGTGCATGCCTTTTGTCAATTAAAGTTCCAGTTTTTCCGAGGCTATTTTATTGTTTGTATTATTCATTGTTTAGATTGTACGCCCAACTACGACCTTTATGCTATAAGTTTATTTAACGAGTTGAAATCATGGCCGAGTTAAGTAGCGATTCGTCATATGGTGGACAGTCTATTTATAAGGTTCGCCCCACGAAACTTCCGTTAATAAGGGAAGGGGGGGGGGGGGGCAAAACTGGAACCGAGAGAGTCGTCTTGGGTTTGTGTCTTATGCTGAGAAGGTCATCAGATTTCATTAGCGTTGTATTAGATGGAATTTCATGTGGTCCCATCGGTTTATATACCCTTCAAGTTATAGAAATAAATTTAAAATTCGTTAGAATCATTTTTAAACCCCTAAAACCTTGATAATTCTTTTATCCGTTTGAAGTGCATACCATAATACTGTCCAATTTCATATTTTACCATAATATTTGATATTGATTGATAAAATTATTTTATCTTTAGACTGATTTTTAAAGGTCATCAAAATCAGACCAAGTGTCAATCGCGTCGTCCATTTGAAAATGTCATGAAATTCCTTCAATTTACAGAAATAAATTAAAAATAACTATAGAATCGTTTTAGAACACCAAAGCCTTCATAATTCTTTTAGACTTTGAAAGTGCATTCCAGAATACTGTGGAATTGTTAAGTTATTGTGATGCACTTTTGGA
>NC_046660.1:138018620-138022171 GCF_010883055.1 Belonocnema kinseyi
AATTTGAAGTAGAAAAATCCTTGAAAATAATCATAATAAAATATAGATAGAAAGACAATGCCCCTTCCCCATTAAAAGCAAAATAGTTCAATTTTCAATGATTTCTTGAGTATTTTAAATGTCACTTTTATATCAATGAAATTAACTTATCTTTGACGTGGCTGTTGAATTTCTTTGATCTGCAGTCTACACTATTAGTTTCGCGGGAAACGCTTAAAAAATGTAAACAATGCGACTGTGTTAAACGAGAGTTCTTAAAAGACTGGGCAGAATTTTCTTACAACTACCTTTTGACAAATAACATCCATCCACACACTGAATTTAAGCCGCTTGCTTTTATAGCCTTGCCTTCCTCACTTCGCCTCGCCTCGCACGCATGTTGCTACTTTCAGGCTTTGCCTCGCATTGTCAACCTCTGCCTCTGCGGCTTATACCTAACAATTACCTATTATTTACAATATTTACATTTTTATTACACCTACTTCTCCTATTTACAATCTTTCCTTCTCCATTCCTCTTCATCCTTCCTTCTCTTCCTCTCCATCTTACCCAACATCCCCTTTACCGATGCTACTACCCTTTTGTCCCCGTTTTCATGCAACAATACCTCCATGCTTATCACACTCCTTTCCACCCCTTCACACTCCTCCAGTGTCCCAATTTTGCATCCCCGTTCCTGTACAATGCACACAACCTCTTCTCTCTAGAAAGCCAGAGCATATTTTAATCTTCCATACATCCGCATCTCGTCCTCGCTATAAGTTCCTGATTTTCTTGGTCTCATTCCTCACACAAATACTGCGCTCTCTCCCTTTTCATAATCCAGACATATTCTCCTCTCCTTCTGTCTTCTCTCTCTCCATGCCATTCTTTTTAACCATCTCATATACGTTCCTTATACCCTCGTACACCTTTCTCACTTCATCCACCTGTAATCCATTCGTTCTCAAATACCTTTATAATCCTTTATAATTCCTAAACTCGTTCTTTCTGTCTCCATCCTGGCAATATAGTTCGGAATATTCCTTGCCAACCCCAGTGTCAACTTTAAATACCTCTCCTGTATCCAATCTCCTCGCTTACCCCCCCCCCCACCTCCACTCCATAAAATAAAACTCTTATCACTAACGAATCGAACAATTTTATTCTCCTTGAAAAATCATCTGCGACCAACCTCTTTCCCAGCTCCCACACCTAACTCATCACCACATTTGCCCTTCTCACTTTCTCTTTTATATGGCCATCTACTCCTCTCGTTCTCCGACACAGGAAGCCCACTTATGTAAACTCTGTCACGTTCTGTACCGCTATTATTTTATTTTCTACTTCCTGTACTAGTGCTAGCAGCAGTATGTCATCTGCATATGCGAGTGATCAGCTCCTTATTCCTCCTACCCTAACTCCTCCCACCACTCCGGCCGCTAGCTTACTTGCAATATCCGCGATTTAAATTGCAGCAAGCATTGGGCTAAGCGGACACGTTTGCCTCAACCCCCTATCCATCCAGAAACCCTCAGAAATTCCCTCCCCTCCTCTCACCCTATCTTTCGTCTCCTCATATACCTCCCTTACCCTCTCGATCAGGCCCCTCTCCACTCCCCTCTCTACCGTCGCCTCCCACAACCTCCTCCTATCCATCGAAGGGAACGCGCCTTTTAGGTCTACAAAAAACGCGTAAACTTTCGCACCCTTTTTAGCTAATTCTCTATCCAACACATGCTGCAAGAGGTAAATATTATCGCTAGTACTTCTTCCCTCCCTAAAACCCGCCTGCGTCTCCGGCAGTATTCCTTTTCCCTCAACATCCTTCCGCAGCCTATCTGCCAACACCATCGCGTATATTTTGCACCTCCTATTCATTAGCATAATTTCTCTATACCTTTCCTACCTCTCCCTCTACCCATTTTATAAGTTCTCTATCTCCTTGACATTCAGCTTCTGCCTATCTACCTCCCTTGTTCTTCTAATCCCCGCATCTCCCTTTCGTGTCTCTGACCTCTGAAATGAATCTTATACAATTTTCTCCATTCCTCACATTCTATCTCACACTTATCGCCACCATACGTTTCCTAAACCTATTAATTATCTTCAACACGTCTCCTCTGTCTTAAACCTTCTCAACTCCTCTTCCAGATCTTTTACCTTTTCCTGCTCGTTCTTCCTCCACATCACCCTAAACGCCTTCCTCATTTCTACGTACTCCTCCCTTTTCGCAGTTCCTTTCTTCCACCCCCTGTACTTCCTTTTCTCTACAGTGGACTTGTTGAATTGCATTTACTTAAGAATTCTCAATACAATTTGTACAGTTTCGGGAGTCTGAAATAAAATATCCAATTTTTCACGTATATAAATCCCCTACACAGGGTATTTATTTAATCAAAAGAACTATCACTTTACAAATCTCTCTTCTTCTGTACTTTGCCTTTTAGCTCATATCATATAAAAATATTCTTCTATCTCGCCAAATATCTCTACCAAATTTCCACTGGCATCGTCTTACAATATTTTCGCTTTTGAATATGATTTTTACGCTTCTAGGCGTCTTCGCACTAGGTCACTTAATAGTGTCCCAAACACGGACAGAAAAGTGCAACTGCTCGTCCAGCGCAAGACTTCTATTACACGAAATTAGTTCGGATATTCGAATTTCGTTTTCTAAACAGTCAAACGATACTTAGTATACTGCAAACTCAGATACAAGAATACAATCCCTGTTCCTGCCCACTAATCCATGAGTAAAAGGTGAATCAAAACTCGGTATCAAGGATACAATCCCTTATCCGGCCCCGAAAACTTCTCCGGGTTGTAGCTGGCTCGCCCACGAGCATGGTGTGCCCACTCCCATGTATTTAGAGGGGGTACTTATAGATTGTGGCAAACTGCAAGATTGGCGCTACCTAGGGGACGTAGCATGAACTATTATCTACAGCAACAACCCCGTCCCCCCTACCCTTCTCACCTTAATTTGTAGGTTATGATGACTTCTTTTTCTGAAATAAATACATGAACAATAATCATCGATCAAATGCAATCAAGTGTTTAAGTTTGTTGCAAGCGATCTATCATAGAACAATTCCAACAGACTTTAACATTTGATTGCATTTGGTCGATGATCGATTTGATTGGGTTCCATTTTTAGTTTGTGTTATCGGTGAAAATCCATTGTGAATCGAAGTTAATCACGCAAAAAATATAATTCTTGCTCTACAGTGACCTTGAGCAAACGTAAGCAGACGATAGAACTTTTAGCGTCTGCTCAAGTTCATTTTGAAATCTCAACTAACACGAGCGCCATCTAGTGGACGTAGCAATCACTACAATTCTTTCGCCACTTTTCCTACAGGAGTGGGCACACCGTACCCGCGAGCCCCCGAATGCCGAAACGCAGTCGCGTCGCGGTTTTTAACGTCCCACGCCTTCCTTGCAACTCCGCGCTCCCCTTATCCTCAAGTGCATGGGCTTAAGGCCTTATGCTTGTGCTTCTTGCTCGCCCCTATACTCTAAAGCGTTCATACTCAGACGTACGATCAATTGCTAATCTACAGGGGCAA
>NC_046660.1:138022271-138061248 GCF_010883055.1 Belonocnema kinseyi
TAAGAGTGCTTCATTACCATCTCTGTCACTCTTACGGCATTAACCTTAATATCGCTCCTCGCTCCCAGCGAAATCCTGCGGTTGTCCTTATGACACATTTTTAATTATATATATATATATTTATATATATGAGTCAGGTCAGCGAAATTCGTGAAATCGCTGCGCACGCATGTCACGGATTTCGCCGCCGATTTTTTATGTAAAAGTACTCTATAAAAGAAGACGATTCAAAAAGTTTCAGTCCATTCGGTGAAAATGTCCACAAGGGGCGCATTTTTTTTCCTTATTATACCAACTTCAATTTAAAAACTTTTCCTTATGCTTTTACGCAATTGCAGCGTGTGTACGGAGCAATAAGTATTTGCAATTTTTTGAAAAAATTTGGGCATATTCCGGATGCCACTGTAACGGTAATTAGAGCATGTAGAAGATGTACGACGTCCCAATTTGTTTATCTTGATGCGAGCTTTCATCCCGTTGATAGATTTTTCGATTTCATCCACTTTAAGCTGTTATATGCGAATTTTAAAATGGCGCTTTTTCGAAAATAGTACATATTGCTACCCCAAGATCTTTTTTCTGACAGTTCTGATTTTCACAAAAATTGCACAAAGTAATCTTCAAACATCCCTAAACAAAACACAAAAATACCTGGAAGGTATTTGGGCCTCCTTCAATAGTATGAATTTTTTTTCCTGCTTGGACTGTGTTGCGTTGCAGGCTAGCCGCCCGCGCTGCTTGGCCGGCATCGTAGTGTGGTGGCGCCACGTAATGGACTCAATGTCACCTCGTAGAGTTCTTTAATAATAGATTTAATACTTTCACGATGATATCTCTTGTCATCATTGTCACCTGTTCTCCAAAGCAAACCTCGAAATTCGACGTACATTTACACGTACTTCTATGTTTCGTCTCTTACTTTTGTAGAGTAAAACTAATTAAACTAATTGAAACCCGAAAAAGGCAATTAATTATTAAGTATACACTTGTTTATTTCATATTTTTGATTTCAGATTGGATGACTAGATTTTTAGAACTTCGTTCAATCTAGAAAAGCTTTAAGTAAGAACACTCACACGCAAAATCGTTTATAAAGCTACAAGGATGCACTAAAAAAGAGCAGGTTTTACCCTCATCCACACAATCTTACAAGCCACTTTGCAGCACTTAAATCACTTCACAAGATCAAACACGTCTAAACACAACTATTGGATGTGACACGTTCCTCAGCGAATATACGAAATTGCTCTTCTCTGGCGCGTACACAAAGACGATACCGTCAGAACGACCGTCGAAGACGGAGTGTCGAATTCAGTGAGACACAAGCGTCTAGGAAAACATACATATTACGTTTTGCGCTGGGCATACGCGCTATGACCTTTCAGCCGCTTCAACTCAGAGCTCCATTATTTGAATAATGAAGGAAATGTCCAATTATTTTATTTCAGTACCCTGGAAACAAAAATCAATTCACTTCTGTTGAATGGGTTTCGAAGGCTTTTGAATTACGTATCTGTCACTGAAATTCCAAATTGCCGCTGATTTTTTGTTAAAAGACTTTTATTTGTTACAATTTGGTTGACTAACTTATATGCCGTAAAAGAATAATAACTGAAATAGCAAATAGAATCTAGTAGAACTGCGCATTATTTCTTTTAATATTTCGATAATTTATAAATTTAAAAAATCGTGTGAAATATAGCAGCTTAACCCCAAAAAAGTCGGTCTTATACAAAAAGAAGATAAGCGATTCAATATAACCTTGCTTGAAATGGTCATTGCAGTATATGACAGATTCGAAGCTGCTTGAGAAAATGACTGTTTCACGTAGTTGCAAGCCGATTCTGTTTCAACTTTCTGAATCTGCAAATGACAGATACGCAATTCCCAGAGTTGTATTTTCAATGGATTCTTTTTTCCTGTGTATAAAAGGAAATAACGCAAATTAAAATTTTTTAAAAATTTTACATAGTTATTATTTATTACGAAAAGATTTATGCCCGAGGCAAAATCCTAATACTCGGCAAGTCCTCCCTGTATGAATGCTCTGCCACGAAAAATAGAGTTCTGCGCGAGGTTGGAGAGAGTTTTTTAGTCCTCGTTTTTTCTCGAAAACGCTTGAAAATTACGAATTCGGAAATAAGTAGGCTTCCGCGAGCATTAAATAGGCTTTAGCGAGCACTTGCGAAACATGGAATATTTTCTTGAAACCTCGCTACCTACTCGTTCAATACTCTAAAATCATCGGCGCGAACTCGGTTTGACAGAGAACGGAAGGAGTTTTAGGATATCGCGAAAGCCTCTTTAATGCTCGCAGAAGCCTACTTATTTCCGAATTTGCAATTTTTTAGCGTTTTCGAGGGAAAAAGAGGACTGAAAGCTCTCTCCAACCTCGCACAGAACTCTATTTTTTCGATAGAGCATGCAGGGAAGACTTGCCGAGTATTAGGATTTTGCCTCGGGTATACAAAATTTGTTATAATTTTAATGGCAAACAAAAACTTGAAAAAAATAGTGTCAACTAAAGTTTGAACAAATGTTTAATTACATGTGTAATTAAATAATTAATTGTTTAATTAATTACTTATATTGTGTGCATTTGGCTAAGGGCTGGACATCCGCGTTATGGTCTTTTGGTCGCTCGGATTCAGCGGGCTATGGTTTAAACCTCAAATACAAGTCAGTGACAAACGCGACTAGTTCCAGTGCACCAGGTTTTATTTGTCTACACAATCGTAATATTTACGTGATTAATATTTTTCACAATGTTTTGTGAAATTTGCAATTTTTCTTTCATGAAATTCTCAAATTATAAAGCACTAAACCTAAACATTTGACTCAATATTATTCTTTTTGCATTATAGCGGATTTTAATAAAGAGCCACCTTATGAACCCAAAGAAAATGCTGTGGCAAAACTGTACTTTACCAACAACAAAAAAACGGAAGATTAATGCCTGCTAATGTAGCGGATGAATAAATAAAACTGTAAAATGCAAAGCAAAAAAATAGTTTTAATAAGAACTTCTTAGAAATTGTAAACAAAGTCTTATTAATTGTTAGTTTAAATTATTTTTTCTAAGCTTGCAATTCCCTACAAGAAAGTTATTAATTATCTTTTGAAATCTTTAAAATCTTACCATTATGAAATAATAACAATGTTTTGGAATCTTTTAGAAACTTTTGTGATATTTCTGAAATTTTGAATTCCTTGAAATCTTTCTGAAATCTTTTGATATCTTTAGAAATATTTGTGAAATAATTTAAAAATGTTTGTCAAATAATCTTAAATCTCTTGAAATCTTTGTGGAGTGGTTTATAATCTTTAGGAATCTTTGAGGAGTGGTTTATAATCTTTTGGAATCTTTGAGGAGTGGTTTATAATCTTTTGGAAACTTTGTGAATTTCTTCGAAATTAATGAAATGTTAAATTTTGTTAAATGTTTGAAATCTTTCTGAAATTTAGAAGTTCTTGAAATCTTGTGGAATTTCTGTGAAATTATTTTAAATCTTTGCAAATCTTTTTTTTAAGCTGACAATTTCTTACAAGAAAGTTATTACTCATTTTGTATAGAAAGCAAGAGAACTTAATTAACTTAATTAGCTTACAACTAATCCGAATATTTTTTCTTAAACGTGTATAAATATTTTCGTAATAAATCATTATTATTTTAAATTTAAAAAAGTATTTAATTTGCGTTATTTCCTTTTATACTGAAATAAAATAATTGGGCATTTGCTTCATTATTTAAATAATGACGCGCTGAATTGAAGCGGCTGCAAGGCCATAGCGCGCATGTCCAGCACAAAACGTAATATGCTTGTTTTCCATAGACGCTTGTCAGTGAGACCCGTCTCTCGGTGGACTGGCTCTCCGTGCCAGTCGAGCGCGCCATTTATCAAATTATTCTAATATTTCGCCAACAAAAAAATTGTATTCGATTAAAATCAGAAGACTAGAATTCTTATTAAAATAATTAAAGTAAATGGCACACGGAGTATACCTCAATCTATCAATCTAGTCCTCAAGTATCCAAAGTCGCTGTTCTCTGTCATACTGATATCGAAGACGCGAAGAAGCTTCGACCGTAGAACGCACACTTTCACCCTCATTCGACATCTGGTCTGTGACTTTTAAATTAAATGCACATTAAATGGTTAAAAGAAAATCGAAAATCAGACTATGTTTTCCAACCCCAACATTCGTAAACTACTGTTATATAAAATTTGAAGCCAGAATTCCTCTTGAAACGTTATAAAATCGCTTCGAAACTTTAGCTTTGTTCTTTACTGTAGAACGGCATTCCACTTCGCCTGTGCCTTTGGAACTCTGCGAGTCGAACAAGACCGAAAAAACAACGCCAACCCACCTCAGTCTTAACATAATATCATAAAACGGAATTCTCGTTTGTCTTGCTCACAAAAACAGATACGAACAAATGTTTACAAAATAGTTTACATAGTTAAAAATATATTAAATTATTCCTTTAGTTATATGATATTTTGTGCCATATCCGAGAAAAATCAAAAATTCAATATTTAAAAAAAAATTCTTTTCACCACAAAGTGGCTTAGCCCGCATAAAACTTATAGAATATTTTTTGTTATGAACAAAGTTTTGTAACAAATAATTGAAAACAATAAAAAAGGTGGGGCTTGCCCTTTTTACACAAAAATTTTCCATATGTTTCTAGCCTTTCAACTCTGTTGAAATCCTGCAACTGCAGTTTCCCAAAAGAAATATTTAGTTTTTCTCGAAAATGGTATAAGATATCACAAATAAGTAAAGAAATTTTATAATAAGTTTCTTAACTGTAAAAACTATTTTGTTAACATTATTTTATATCTGTCGTTGTAAGCAAGAAAAAAACGAAAATATCATTTTATGAAAAAAGTGTCTCTAGACCATGAAAGTTATTTAGCTCGCATAAAAATCACAATATATTTTTCTTATGATGGTACAAATTCTACAAAAAATGTACCTTTAGTATTTTCAAAAACTGCCGCCATTTGGTTAATTTTTTAACATTTTTAAAATTTTCTGAATTATCTCAAAAGTTATATTATTTTAAGAAAAAATTGTTTTTTTTTTAACAAAGCAAAAAATTCAAATACGCATAACTTCATGAAATTTCTTTTGTACAAATCGCAAAAATACGTATCGCCTAATTTTCTCGAAAAAATAACATATTTTGCCCGACAGATTCTGCGACTTAAAAGTGTAGAACCTGCCTGATTTGAAATGGATTCGATCCCGCTTAAATTCCAAATTTTTCGTTTTTCTAAAGTTTTAAAATTAATTTTATCTGTGAAAAAAGAGCATTCATAAGATTTAAGAAATCTGTACTATCATCGGGGATAGCATTTACTGATCAGATGAAGATACTAATCACATTACGCGAATAAAGAAATCTACAATATTGATATAAGATACCCCTGAACTTCAAACATTTTCTTTTTTTTTTAAATGGTTAGTATTTTCATTTGATCGTTCATTAACATATTCGATGATAAAAAATATGTCTTGTATCTTGTTACTCTCTTCAGTATTTTTTTGTCCATCCGCATAATCAAAATATATCGCGGAATCATCTGCGAATTTCAAAGCAACAATCTTCGATTTCCCAATCAACTTTCCCCTTTGATTTTGTGTATTCGACTTATCATCTATTTTGTGTCAAAACATGTTATAAAGGTTCGGGATCCAAAGGCATCCTTGTTTCAGCCCTAAGTTCAATCCTAAGTTAAGTCCTAAGCTCTACATGTTGCCGGGCTGCATCTGATTTCTACTAACGTTATTTTGTATCTGATATTAATATTAAGCTTGCACATTAAATTAAATTGTTGTAAAACATGAAATAATAATTTTGTATTTCAGTTAGTGTCAAACGCACTGCAATTCCTCGCCACCGTGGCAGATCGATCTCAATACAGACATCTTTTTGAAAATCCGACAACTCTTAGCAGCATCTGCGAGAAAGTTATAATTCCTAACATGGAATTCAAAGGTACGACTAATCCTATTTTTGGAATTATTGTGATATTTGATAGATAAGCGAGCAAAACGTGATAAATACGCTTTTTGAAAAAATTGAGTCAATATTTGTTTCGGTATGTTTGTTATATCATGAATTCGATTATTAAATTTAAATTGGCGCCCCATATTTGTTCTACTTACTTCTCATAACGTCTATCCATAAAAGAGTGTGTTAGTGTGTGTGTGTGTCGCAGCCGAATAGCTGACCCAATCGATTAGCCGACTAACGAATCGGCTATTCGACTAAAGTGTTTCATCTCAGTAGACTACTATGCATACGGTTCATCATATATGTTAAGGATTGCAATTTTTCATTTATTATTCATGGAAATGTTTTGTGTAAAAACAACAAAAGGAGTTCCTATTAAAATTTTGGAGTCCTCTATAATATAATTTATATATTTATGTAACACGAAGTTTGTTACTAAGAAAATCGTAAATAAGAAATTCTCTTATTCTTAAAATGGACAATGAAAAGTACAAAAGGATATTAGGCTTTTTCAGTGCTTTTTTCTTCGAGATAATTATAAATAAAATTAAAATGCTCAGGAATATCACAGAAAAAGTTTGTTTAAAATGTAATTGCTTTCCTAACGTTTCATTTAATTTATGCTCATTTCTTAAAATAAGGTGTACTGTTGTGTCAAAGTGAATTACATATAACTTTTAGCATGAATTAGGAAAAATGTTGCAAAACTCTGCAAATTATACGACAGAGAGCGTAAAATCTTGTCTTTAATTTAAGCCAAACAAATAAAAAAATCTTCATGGGTCCCTCAGATACGATTAAAAATGTTTAATCGGATCTGCGTTGAGTTTTACATAACGATCACGGCTCTCGGTCGGCCTGCTGCTCGTCATCTGCGTTGCGGCATATTAAAAAACATGTTTATTGTAATTTTTAATTATGTAAACTTCTTCAGATCCAACATTATATCCATATTAACGAATAAAATAATGGTAAACTGTTTTTTTTATCTCTTAAATCCTTATAAACTAGAATGTTAATATAAATTCAGATATTATTAAGAGAATAAACTATTTTTCAGTCGAATTGTGCATTTTAATTTTAAATATATCATTTATATGAAAAAAAACGTTCAAAAGATTTAATAATATTATTAATTTTACATAATATTTGATTTGAAGATTTGTAAATAATTAAATATTACAAAAAAATATATTTAAAATTTTCCAATAACTTAAAATAAAAATTACTGATGAGCAGAATCAAAATTATAAGCCAGGTAAGCATACAAAAATGCCCCCAAAGGGAATCAAATGTTTAGTCAGCTATTTGAAAGCATACAATCGAAAAAAAAAATTGCACAACATTTCAAACCGTTAGCGGCTATATTGGATGAGGGGGGGGGGGGTCAATGTTTAAAAAAAATTCTGTGTAAAAATTAGTGTAAACAAATAAAAATAGTAATTTTCACATATTCCAACTTCTTAGGCCCATTGGCACCTGAATATATTCATATAATACAATTATGTAAGTGTATTATATATTGGTATTAGATACACTACACATACATAAAGTATATATGCATGTTAACAAAAAATGATACAACTATTATTCGTGTTACTATCATTTTTAAATTTCTTTGGAACTTTCATGTATTTATATGATTTAGTTTCATATGTATTGAGAATTTAATCTTTGGTACTTTACTTATTTTTCACAATTACAAATTTTGTTTTTGTGAATAAACTGCTCAAAATATCTGCCGTTCTGATGATTCTCGACAAATGTCGACCATAACCTATGTAGTACACTACCGCCAGACATTGTGACTGCGATCAACGAAAGTACTAATAAAAATCACTGCTGCCTTTAAAACGTAATTACATGTTCTCAAAATGAGCGCAAGAATTTCTCGAACCTTATGCCTCGCGTCCCAGTTGGCGATGACCGCAGATGGCCAGAGTTATTGCTAAAGTCATTGGAATTTGGCGCAGATACGCTTGGACGTTTTTAGTAAAGACTGCGTTTTGTTAATAGGAGATTGTTGCTACAACTTTCCTAGGTCATATGACATAATATCTCCATTGAGGATCATTCCACGCGTAATTTAAGTAACTTGTTAGCATTAAAAAAAAAGTTTCTCACTCCTTTAGGGAACGAGTAGTCACGCGTTAAAGTCAGCGATGATTTTTAATCTTTATTTCGCTGACCGTACCGACAATTTCCGACGTTAGTGTATTACTTAGCTTATGGTCGACATTTATCGAGATCCATCTAACCGGCAGCAATTTTGAGCAGTTTATTCACAAAAACAAAATTTCCAACTGATAAATAAGCAATGTGACGATGATTAAGTTCTGTATATAGCGTATCTAATAATAGCTCTTTGGGTCACTGTACTGTGGTAAAAAACTGAGATAGTACTTGATTTTTATCACAAAAACAAAATTCAAAACAAAATTTTGAAAGTTTGTTTAAATTTACCAACCAAATTTGTTAGAAAAAATTGTGCACTTTGAGAATGGTTGAAAGAAGTTCTGTCATTTTTTCCAGATTTCTTCTATAAATTTGGGGAAATTTTTGTTTATTTTATTATATTATTTCAAACGGCTGACTCAACATTTAATTCCCTTTGGGGTCATTTTTTGCGTACTTAGCCGCCTTTACCCTTTATATATTTAGAACGTGAATAATCAATGAAATATGCCTTTGCTGCATCATAAGTGCATCTTAGGAATATTTAATATAAAAAAACTTAATTTTAATTTATTTATAGTCCGACTAACATTTTAAATTATATTTTGATCAATGGATTTCAAAGTGCATATACCTTTGGGTGTCCTGGAAATCCAGTGTAAATCGCAAAAATAAGATTGAGGCCAAATGTTGAAGCCATTTTTTCTGATTATTATTTGATGAGGCCGATTTTTTCGAAAAATAATTTATTTTTCATGTAGAAATTTAAATAAAGAAAATTTCCTCGATAGCATCGTTGTAGTACTGTGTTCTACTATGCAGCGATGCATGGAGGAGGTAAAGCAGTTTTCGATCTCGGATTATGCTTTGGGTGGCCTTTGCGAAAAAAAGAAAAATTACCATCTTTTATGACTAACCTCTGCAGATAATGAAACGCCCACTATGACCGACACTGATTCATTTAGGGGCGAACATACCGTATGCGACAACTAAGGGCGCCTAATCAAATCAATGGGTAAGTTCCCAAAAGGTCAGCCACGATTTGGCTTGAATCTTATTTTTTGCGATTTACGCTTTATTTCTAGGGCCCTTACATATTGAGAAATTAACTTAAGTTAACTTCATTTGCAATGAATATTGTAGTTTATTTGCATTGAATGTTTACTTATTATCAAGAGAGGAAACGCGGCTACTGGTACGTAGTCGTACTTCGGTAAAGTAAAGTAAATAAATTTTATGATGAATAGTTTTAGTTGGCGTTTCGTGTGTATTCTGATAGCTGTAATAAACCTAGAGGAATTCATATTATTTTAAAGAAAATTTAATAATATATAAAATTATTTGTTTCTAAACTATGTAGAAACGGATATTATGGCACGATGGTCACTTTAAAGCTAAATGCCAAAATTTGATCAATTTGATCTTTGTATCATTATTATTCAATTACGCGTGGAATATAACCTCTAGATTATTTTAATGCATAAAGGTACTAAATTTGGCTGAACTAAATAGGCTTTGTAGGTAAACCAAATAGTTAAGCTTTTTGATTTACGCAGATTTAATTCTTGCTATACATTAGGCAAAGCTAAAATATTGATTTGCTTATTACTAATTTTATTATCGCATTACTCACCATTAAGCACAGGCCTAAATGCACGAGGTGCGGCCCGCTATTGAAAAAAATAGTTCTCAACTACTCTATAAACATATCTCCTACTTTTCATTGTCTGAGATTGTTAGTTTTTAACAGACACTCAAATATGATCGAAAAAGTAATTTTTCGACTCTTTAACATCTTTTTTTCTACGAAACCGTCCGAAAATCTATAAAAAGTAACCAGAACTATTAATGAGACAAAAAAGGTAATTTTTCAGGTAAGGCAAGATCTGCAAGTGGTTGTTAGACTTTAGGTCAACTTTGTGAAATAATAGTTTTATATACGAAACATTTGGGGTCTAAAGAATTTTTGACAATTTTCAAAATTACGGGAGTTACGCCATGTTGAATTTCGGCATCACATTTATTGAAATATTTATATGTTTGAAACCATTGAACTATTCTGAGTAGGTTAGATTAACCACCAGAATATTAATTATGCTATAAAGAAACTAATGAAAACTAAATTCATTTTTTCGTTATTTGCAATGATTAGCTACTTAAAGTCTATAGCTTTTGTATGAAATACGACATATACTAATGTGCGATTACAATTAGTCCAAAATAGTCCACTTTTAACAATTATTTAAACAACTTTGGTAAACAAATATATATTTCGAACATTTTTTCATGAATTTGTTGCGTAATCAACTAAGCCTTCTCATAAAATTATAATTAAAATCTTTTGACGCTATCAAAAACATGACAGCCAGGGTTTTTGGCAAGACATTGCTAATTGATTTCACAAAAATATACTAGTCAATTGATGAAAAAAAGATCTCAATGTGTATTTGTTAACAAAAATTGTTTATGAGCATTGATGTTCATAATTATTATGAACACTCAGAGAAGAATTCGTTTTGAAACAAAAGTATCATCCTCTTGCCTGTTTTATTTTGAGCCACGTGAATATATTTTTTAACTGAACAAAATTATTTGGCTGCAAGATTAGGTAAAGTTAGTCACATAATGATAATTTTTGCTGCAAAACAATTGCTTTTAAGACAAATGAAAATCTTCTCAACTTCATATTCACGTTTCGTCATTTTTAGTTTGAAATCGCGTTAAGGATAAGGCTAATTTAGGTAATTATTGAAGAAAAGATGCCGCGAATAAATTTGTTAATCCCTTTGCAAAGAGGAAACACATTAGAGCCCATATAAAAAAAAATCTTCGGCAAGTTTCACAATTAATTAGTGAAACATCTTCCGTTGGCTTAGACAAATAAAGGACCAATAAAGACAAAATATAAAGAGGAAATCAATATAGAACCCATAAAGGCGAAATATGAGAGTGACTTAGTCAATATTGACAACATCCTGGACAAATCTTGCCTTCATTGACTAGATAATGGCTAAATCTCGCTCGTCTTTTGCCTTCATTGGCTAGATAATGACTAAATCTCGCTCATGTCTTGCCTTCATTGGCGGAATATTGTCTAAATCAAGCTCATTTCATGCCTTCATTGGCTAGATATTGACAACATCCTGGACAAATCTTGCCTGCATTGGCTAGATAATGTCTAAATCTCGCTCATGTCTTGCATTCATTGGCTACATAATGACTAAATCGCACTCATGACTTGCCTTCATTGGCCGGATATTGTCTAAATCAAGCTCGTTTCATTCCTTCATTGGCTAGATATTGACAACATCCTGGACAAATCTTGCCTTCATTGGCTAGATAATGACGAAATCTCGCTCGTGCCTTGCCTTCATTGGCTGGATAATGACTAAATCGCACTCATGACTTGCCTTCAGTGGCTGGCTGTTGACTAAGTCCTTCTCATTTCTTGCTTTTCTGGGTTCTATATTGATTTCCTCTTCATATCTTGTCTTTATTGGATGAATATTAGCAATAAATAAAAAGTTCACATTAAATGAGCTTGAAAAATGACTTGTATCTTAAGGCCATGACCTTCTTTGCATTTCCCCGTTAGAGCTCAATAACTTTCATAGGGAACATTTTTTTCGCAGAGCTGCAGTTTTCGAGATATTTGGCAATGCTTCTCAAAAGGGTTGGATGTTTAACCCTCTGTAACTCGAAAACTGTCCATTTTCGGACTTTGTGTCCCATAATACTTTTGATCAAGACATCGAGAACTACAATTTTACGAAGTTTAATCAAAATCGACCGAAAGCCATTTCATGTACATTTGCTGCAGGGTCCTCATGTCGATTAGAAATAAAAATAGGAGAGAGGTTTTTCTTTATTTGATGATGAAGTAGATCATTCACCTCAATATGCTGAAGACTCTGCTGAAGAAATGAAATTTTAATTTGTTCGAGATTTACCTCAATTTGATGACGACTTTTTTGAAGAGTTAGAAGGAGATGCCTAAAGGGAACAAGATCATTCTAAATTGAATGAAATTCAACAGATTTTAGGGTTTTTCTTCATTCTATAGAGAACAGATCTTCGGAAAAAAACTGCACAAATTTATAAATTAGTCTTTAATTAATTTGAAACTCTTTCAATAAATAGTACGTGTCGGGCGGTTTTCTCCAAAAATTTGCTCTTTCCCCACTGCGAGACACTGGGAGAGCAGCAGCGCGGTGGCGGCGCACGATCCCACTAAAATAACATTATCTCGTGATCTAGAAGAGTCACCATTATTTTTTTTCGAAATTAAAGGTGAAATTATAAGGAATTGAATTATCTTAACAAGAAAAGAGCATTTTTCCCCCTTGACGAAAAACTAAATTCAAAATTTTTTGTGGACATTTTTTTGGTTATAATTTAAAAAAATTCTTTTAATTTTTAATTTAAAGCGTATACTTTTATCTATAACAAGTGCAATTTTTATTCAAATTCGTGTAAAGGTTTCAGAAATATAAATATTTCAAAAAAAGTTGATGCCGAAATTTAATATGACGTAACTCCCGTAATTTTGTACATTTTTAAAAATTCTTTGGCTCCAAATGACTCCTATATAACACTATTATTTCACAAAGTTTATTAAAAATCGAACAGCTGCTTGCAGATTCTGATATTCCTGACGTATAGTATACCTACCCGTAAGTGTTATCGATTATATTTTTCTGGCTATCGATTAATATATGTTATAATCGCCGTATTATCCACTGCTCCTATATAATGTTATTTCACGACAGGAAAAACATTTGGGTACATTGATATTTTCAAAACTGTCCCCAAAACTTCTTTTTCAAGTCGAGAGACAACTTGTCCCCAAAACTAATATTCCTATTAACTTTAAAATTGCGTTTCAAAGAGTAATGAGATCAAATCTCCAATTATCAAACATTATTCAAATTTAAAAAAACAATATAATAATTAGCATGTCATCTAATGGAGAAATAAAGCGGGAATGGAACCATTAACTTTCTCTTTAATTTTAATGCAATAAATGGTTCCTCCTTGCCGTGTCTCACAATTCGTCCTCTATATCCTTCTTCCTTTCGATTACTTTAAATAAACCTTAAAAATTGAACTGTGAACGTGAAAAAAGAATCGGGGTGTGCGGTTTATTTTTTTTTTTCGTCGACCCATGAGGCTTGAAGTGACGGAAATTTTGGGATAAAAGTGAGTACATAAATTGAATCCACGATATCTGAGGGCATGTGAGCAATGAACTTGAAGAAGTTCGACGAAACAAACTTTCAAGGGTGGAACTTTCAGGTAAAATCCCTATTTGTAGCTAATAAACTTCAGGATTTGGTGGACTGCTGTGTGAAAGCGATCTTCTTTGATATCTTCGTCACTGGATGATGATCAATTTCCAAGCTTGTTGAAGCGCAAAAGCGATGTGGGATAATCTGAGTGTCGTTTATAAACAAAAATCTACTTGCTTACTAGATGAGTGAATGAGAAACGGCAATTCAACACTTGCCCAAAGTCCAAAACATGGATGGTCACGTACGAGACATTGGTGAAAGCATGTCAGACGCTGCAGGCATGGCCAAAGTTGCAGCGAGTCTAACCTCAGAATTTAATATGCTACAAACTGCTTGGGATAGTTTTGATCCTACACAGCAGACATTAGATAATCTGCAAAGGAGATTAATACGAAAAGACATATAACTCAGTGCGAATCGCGACGCAGCGAGGGCGTTAGTTGCAACAAAGACTTTTTGGAATAAGCGAAAACCAAAAAAAAAGTTAGGAAAAAATATAGTAATACAGATGTCACAATATAGGACATTTCGTAAGGGAATGTGAAGACGAGCGTTTCAAGAAAATTGAAAATCAGAAATCTCAGAATTGTGCATTCGTGTTAGAAAGTGAGGTAAATCAAAGCCAGAGCTTGTAACGTCAAATTGTGTGGGAAAGTCTGCACAGTCCACCTGCAAACAATTTAATTTTCAATATCGTACCGTTGGGTGACGATGTAATTTATGATATCTTTGGCGAAGGTGCTTTATCAATCAAAAAGATTATCATTATAATCTAAAAAAGAATCACGATTTTTCGAATTCTCAGAATCAGAATTAGATCGATTTTGATTATTAAAAGACCTATTTCTCTGATTCGCGTTTTTTTTTGGATTAAAATTTCCTTGATTTTGATAATTAATTATTATATGGCGGTCCTGAATAATAATTATTTCCAAATTGATCATTATCCTATCTCATGTATTGACCATTATTTCGGTATCGAGGTGAGTAATTTGATTCAAAGCTAGAATTTTGAAAACCTTCTTGTGAAATTATGGCCACCTCCCCTATTGTTTCTCACATTTCAATTATCACGATTAATCTACCAAAATCATTTTGCCGATAAACGCTATTTTTACGGGGTTCATAACCTCGCATAGAATTTACTGTGCATGCTTGCTCAAAAGTTTCTAATAGTTTGATAAATTTATCAAAAGTCTTGATATACCGAATTAAATACGCAGAGTTAATGTCTTCTGAAAAATTTCTCGACATTCTATAGACGTTTGTACACTCAGATTGAGGTAGTATTAAATCTTTAGCGTTATTCATTCTTTTAATAGCATAAGCAGATTTTGATAATCTCCCTTGATTAGAACGATATTGAAGATCAGTACTTATTTATAAACGAATATTTTCATTCTAGAATTTTAAAATGAATTTTTCTCTGAATGTAAATTCATTTTCACCTGGAGTAGCATCGAGGTTTCACCACTCTCTAGCGATACCTTCTAAGCATGAATGTACTACGAAATTAAAATCGTCTCTTCTAGCGTTTATCGCTCTAAAATGTACATCAAAATCGCTAACAATAATCATAGGCCTTTCAGTACCTGATCCCGAAAATTTTGGTATCGGATAATTTTTTAACCATGGAATTTTAATATTCTTACCACCCATACAAGTATTTCTATGAACACTCCATTCTAGTAATTATTGATAATTTTTAATATTTGGAAAACGTATCTGATTATTAATATGTGTAACAATGAGTTCTGTCTGTTCGCTAATAACTTTCTACAGGTTTCTTAAGTGTACATACATTTTGCTCGACATCAACTATGTGCCCACTCCGGTAAATTGTGATACTTTCCTTGTCAGTGCAGGATGAGAAGCTTTCTTTCGTTTTATTTTTTTGGCCCTAAAAAAGGTTTTTGGTTTTTCTTGTGGTTCCGAATTAATTTTTTGACTTCTTAGGCCTTGGTTCTTGACTATGGAAGAGACTTGGCCTATATGAATCCTTGATTTGCATTATCTTATCGTTCACGGCTCACATACCCTCCAGGACGGTCTTGTGGCTATGCGGTGGCTGAAGGTATGTCCTGCATCCTTTAGCCAACAAGAATAATATCCCAGGGTTATTTCCTTCCATTATCCATTGAATTTTTACTGTAGCTCTTGGCTCTGGAAGAACTTCCAGAGGATGAAGTGGTCCCTTTTCTTTGGGGCAAGGATGACAGTCCGTCCTCTGAAGTAACTCGAGTAATTGAACTGGATTTTCTCACTGGCCGGTTCGTGTAAAGAGTCGTTTCAAAAACACCGTTCATGTCCAATTTTCTCAGTTTTCCAGGGACTCCAAAGATCATGCAACGGAAGTATTCGGTTCTTTCTCGAAAGGCCACTTCCTCCGGATGTTCCTAGTAGATCTTTATCTTCTCCAAGAGTTAGCTGGTCAAAGGGTTGTGCCCGTCTAGTATATGTTGAGGATTCCAGAGGATGACCATGTCGGTGTCTAGAGTCAGAACGGTAGCCCGGTTCTGATTTGCGGCGTTTGGAACTAGCGACTTCCGGGCAAGCGTTTTTCGGGGCCGGATTTTGTCATCGTAGGTGGGGGTTTGAAACGGCCAAAAGGCGATAGTGAAATCGCTGGTTGAGTCTCCTCCTGGTGGATATAGGGGGTTGGAATTTCCAACTCCTGGTGTTCATCGAATCTCACCACCTCCTGATCATGGATTCCGTTATCTACTGTCAACTCCTGTCGATAGTCATCGGAGGCTTCGATCGTCAAGTCTTGTTGACGAACCGGTTATATACGTCCCTTTCACATGGGCCATGCAGTTCTCTTGTAACTTCGTCCTGTTGAGAAGAAATCACTAGGTATTATGGTTAGGACGACCCGGTGAAAGGACCCCGTACAATTTAGATTAAAATCCGGTCCCGGTCAAATTGGCTGAAACTGCGATATAATATAGTTTAAATCCTCCATGGGCTAACAAGTCTTGCCTTTGTTGGTTGGACTGATTTAAGTCTTGTCTTAACTGACTGGACTAATAACATGTCTTGCCTTTGTTGTTTGGACGGACCTATAGTCTTGTCTCAATTATCTGGACAACAAAATATCTTTGGTAGTCCAGAATGTCTTTTGCCTTGATTATTTTGAAAAATCTTCACATTGCCAGGGCACTTAAATTACATTACAGTATTTACATTGCCAGGAGAGCGTAATGATTTCACCTATATCACCAGGACAGCGCCAGTTTGTTGCCCTTATTACTTGGACTGGCCTTACCAGTGTTTCTAGTATTGTCAGTGATTGTGCTGATCACAGTTTATTGAAAAATCTGCATCTCATCTTCAAGTTTCAAGCGGGGCATTAGATTCGCTTGTGGTCATATTTTTCGCGTTCAGCCCTACCTATCTCGAAAACTTTTGATTTTTTTACTAGTACCCATTAGGATTTTTTGATCAGGAGGCTTCGACCTATATTATATTCTAATTTCAGACAATTTGACCGGGCCGAATTTTAATGTAAATTGTGCGGGGTCCTTTCGAGAAGAGAATCGAAATTCTAAGATTCAGCAAATAGATAAGTCTACCCTAGGTACTGCCGGATGGGACGACCCGGTTAGGGGGGTTGGCTATTCATGATCGAGAAAAAGACAAGTTCAAGCGCAGTGGTATGAAAAAGATTCGTTAGTTAAAAATATTTTCGATCTGCAAAGAGCAGATTGTAAAATTTCCTACAAGGCTAATGTCAATGACGACAATTAGTGCTCAATAACATGACTGGTAACATGACCTTTCCGTGATGCCGTTAAGCGATAATTCCCGATAACGACACGATCCAGACTCGATCCTAGCCGCCGGTATTGGGTGTAGATCGTGTCGGTTTTAGCTCGACTCAACTTTGGATCGGGAAGTCGGTATATCGACTAGGGATTGGGTCGGGTTTTCGATACTCCTTCCGCAGATGTGCTATTATCATTTGAACCAAGCGGTTATGGCTGGAGTGAAAATGCTGAAACTTATTTTCTCCATAGTGGAAGATTTGTACTTTAGCTTAGTTGTAAATAATTTGGAACATCGAAATTCGTCTATAGAACCTAGATTCAACGTTCATTCAATTTAAAAATGTTTTTTAAAGAAAAATAATACATTTTTTAATATCTAGCAATATTGGACTGTTTATTAAAAAGGAGCAAATATAAATCAAAAATGGAAAAGTGAACAACTTCCAGTTGAATTGTCTTCAATAGAATGCATTAAAATAATTCGTCCAAATTTCAGAGTACTGCACCCAACATTTAAACTCTTAACTTTAAAATTGTATTTTTTCCTTTTTAAGTCGTTAATTTGTTATAAAGAGTGATGTACTTCATTGCATAAATAATAATTATAGAATTATTATTTAAAAACTGTGAAATAGAAAGTATTTGACGTCTAACGAAACAAGTCTGATATCAATGAAAAATGTATTAATTGTTTCTTCAATTTCGAGGATCACAAATGATGTCGTGGATTTATATTTGTTGAGTAGAAATCATTGAGGTGATCGATTCATGCAAGTTTCTTAACAAAATATTTATATTTTTCACCAGTGAATTACTTTCCAAAAAAATACCAATGTGAATTCTTAAACAGATAGTTAAATTTTTAACCAAATATTTGAGTTTTATACTGAAACCATGAATTTTGAAGGTTTTTAAATGAATTTATTATTATTAATATTATTCATAAGATTTGTGAGAATAATTATTTTATTATTATTTTCTTCTCTTCTTTTTCTACCAACAAAATTAATTCCCATCAGCAAATCATACTTTATCATACTGTGTTTATTTTTTATGAAATAAGTTTTTTTTTTCATAAAAAAACGAGTTTTCAACAATATCGTTCAAATTTCAACCACACTCTTTTCAACTAAAATCTAGATTGTTCGATCAGAAAAATGAATTGCCAACCAAGTAGTTGAATTTTTAACTTAAAAAAATCTCATTTTCAGCTACAAACCGAATAGTTAACATTTCAGTTTGAAGAATTTATTTACAGCTACAAAAGTAAAATAAAATGGTTTAAATCTTTAAAATGTTCTATCCATATAATTTTTTGTTAAAAAAATAGATAAATTTTTTATTAATGATATGAATTTCCAAGCATTCAGTTAAACTTTCCTTCGAACAGTTTCATTTACGAACGAAATATGTACTATAAATTCTCAATGAAAACTTTAAATAGTAGAATTTTCGGCTTCCGTTTCCGATACCGAATGCGAAAGAATTCTGTTCTGTCAAGTGGTGTATTTTTGGCTTTGGTGAAGGGAATAAGGGTGAGTGGATGCAGGAAAGGCAGAGAAAGCGGAGATCGAATGCAAACGAAGAAGGGCGAGTGAAGGGAAAGGTGTTAAGGGTGAAAGTGAGTGGTTTGAAGTGAAAATTTGGAGCGTGTCAAGTTTTTGAGGTAACGAGTAGGAAAATAGTTGCTTGTGAGTAATTTCTTCAAGAGAAGGAAGGATTTATTTTGTCCGGCAACAAAAAAAGTATTTTATTTTTCGGAATTCTTTATAAGTTCTCAAAAATGTTTAAGTTTTTCTTTTATCTTTTGATCGTCACGGATCTTTGGGTAAGGTAGGATTCCAACGACGTGATGCCCACAAACTGGCGTCAGAGGGCAACAGTTACTGGACATTGGCACAGAGCAGAAAACCGTAGTGGCAGCAACAATTGACGTTGCTAAAAGCATTCGCAGTGGGGGGAAGGGTGACGTTGATCGCAGTGACAGCAGCGGTGATGAATGTTTCGAGAAGCCGACCTGGGAGGGGAGGGTAGCGGACTCAGGTACGGGCATACAACGAGGAAGACCCTCAAATTTACAGTGCCTCAACAAGCTAAGCAACGCGGGGTCAAACAGAAGTCTAGACGAATGGCAACAAATAGCAAGCGCGCCTAATAGTGAAAGGGAGGAAAAAAGAAAAGAGAGGCAGGGGACGATGAGGTAAAAAGGGATAAGGATAACAAGAGAGTTAGAGTTAAACTGAAAACTCCAGAGAGAGATATTGGGGATGGGGGATGTTTGAAAAATTGGAAGCTCTCATAAAAGGGTTTAGAGAGCAAACAAGAAAGAGATTGGATGACATGTATAGGGATATGAATAGACAGGGAAACAATGTAAGAGGGGGAAGTGAAAAAGCTAAGAGAAAAATGGGAAGAATGGGATAAACGCTGGAAGGAGGAGAAAGACAAGGGTTAGGGTAAGCTACAGAGCATTGAGAATAGACAGAGAGATGTTAACGAACAGAAATATAGTGAGATAAAACAGTTGGAAGAACGGGTTCGCAATCTAGAAATTAGGAATGAGCATATGGGAAAAAAACAGAGAGTGAGGAAATAGTAAAAGGGAATGAAAAAAGTGTCCAAAATGAAAATGAAAGATTGAAAAAAGACTCAGTAAGATTGAAAGAAGATTAGAAGGGGAAAAAAGGGCAAAGAGAAAAAATAACTTAGTAATCAAGGGATTGAAAGTGGAGAGTGAAACGGGAGAAGTGGAAATAAAAAATCTTTTGCGAGACATTAGAGTGCAGGTCAGGGTAGAAGAATTCAAGAGAATAGGAGGGACGACGGAAGGAAAAAAAGGAATGTTTCTAGTAAAAGAGGGGAGTGAGGATGAGAAAAAGAAAATTATGGAGAGAAAAAAATATTGAGAGGAAGAAGGGAAAGAATTGAAGAAGATTGAATTGAAGAATTGAAGAAGGAGGGAGAGGAAAAGGAGATGGCAAATAGACCAGAGGGCTTGGGTAGAGAGGAAAAAGGGCCATATGGTATGGATAAGGAGAGACAGGTTATGGACAAATGGGGAGGAATTTTGCTGGGACGAAGAAGTAGAAGAATTTAGGAAAAAAGGAAAAAGCCTTGAGAAAGATAGGGGGAAGGTAGACGAATAAGAGTCTGGAAATAAATCAGAGGGGTTTCCCAACGGCAAAGGGGAAACAAAGCGAAGAGGAAAGAAGAGGTAAGGGAAGAGAGAAACGTGAAAATAGCTTTGTGGAATGTGTCAAGTTTGAAGAACAAGAATAAAGGTTATTTTAAAATTTTTTAATTTATCTGCTATATCATCAGAGATTGTACCTTACCGACAGTAAATCAACCCTCCAAACCATGAAGGCAGAAAATCTACACAATATAGGTCAAGTTAAGAATCTTCAATAACAGAAAATGCTTAACGTCTTAATAAGACTAGATGGAAAATAATATTTTTAAATTAAAATTATTTCTTCAAAAAAAAAATCCTACTCCATCTTCATTCCATTGGGAATCGAACCACAAAACTTCTGATTTCCGGTCAGGTGCTTTTCCAATTAAGCTATTAGAGGGATCAGAATAAGACCTCTTAATTCAAGAACATAACGCTAATTTTTAGCTAGGTGTTGGTGGTACAAGTAATTATTTAAAATTTTTTTAATTTATCTGCTATATAATCAGAGATTCTACCTTACCGACAGTAGATCAACCCTCCAAATCATGCAGGCAGAAAATCTACACAATATTGATCAAGTTAAGAATCTTCAATAAATTTTGTGGTTCGATTCCCAATGGAGTGAATATGGAGTAGGATTTTTTTTCAAGAAATAATTTTAATTTAAGAATAAAGTGTTCTGGGAGGAGTTAGAGTAGTGGGATGTGATAATGATGAGTGAAACTTGGGCAGATGAGAAGGACTGGTAGGGGATAAAAAAAAGCTGTTACCGAAACGTTATGTGTGGACAATGCAAGAAGCAAGAAAAGAACACGTTAAAGGGAAAGAGATGGGCGGCATGTTGTCAGGAGAGAAAAAAGAATTATCAGTAAAAGGGAGAAAACATGGGGACATGGAGGAAAAGGATGAAACAATGGTAAGAAGAATTATAATTGGGAAAGTAGAAATTGCGGTGGTTTGTGTATACAGAACAAGAGGGGAAGAGGAAGGTTGGAGGGTAATTAGAATGCGACATATGATAGGGAGTATGAAGGTAGGGTATGAGACAGGAAATAGGGTGCGAGAGAAACACGAAAATGGGAGTCTGGGGTGTAGATAAATTAAAAGAGTATAAACAAAAGAGGGAAAGGGAAAAGGTTAGGTATGAAAAAGAGGAAGAAATAGACTCGTTAATTGAAAGTTTGAAGGGGTCGATTGAGAAGGTAAAGGATGAGCTGGGTACTAATGAAGAAAGAGTAGGGGAAAAGAGAGGCTGGTGGCACGAGGAATGCTCGGAGAGTAAAGAGAGAATGAAAGAGTGTGTAAGCATATCGATAAAAGGGGAAATGGAGAAGGAGGAGTATAATATGAGGAAAAAAGATCATGAGAAGATGCTGGAAAGAAAAAGACAAAGGGGAAAAGAAGAATATAATGCAGAAGTAGAAAAAGCGATCAAAGAAGGTAGGTTGTGGGATGTGATAACTGGGGATAGAGGGGAAAAGAAGGGCGTTAACGAAGGAATAGAAATGGAGGCATGGACGGATTATTTTCAGGGTCTTTTAGGGGGAGAGCAAAATAAGATCAAAGGGGAAAAGTGTAGGATAGTCCAAGGAGAAATGGAGGAAGGAAACGAGATAACTAGAGAAGAAGTGGATGAGATAATAAATAGGCTAAAAAGAAACAAGGCGGCTGGAGAAGATGGGATGGAGAGCGAAGCGATGAAGTATGGTGGAAGGGATTAGGGATGGGATGTGGAAGATCTGCAACAAGGTCTGGAAAGGGGAAGGTTGGCCGGAAGAGTGGACGATGGGACTGGTGGAACCGCTTGTCAAGAAAGGGACAGGAAAGAAGTTAGAGGCTTACAGAGGGATCACTTTCATGTCAGTTGGCTATAAAATATATGCATAAATCTTAAGAAAAAGGTTGGAGAGTAAGGCAGAACAAAAAGAAAGCATCCCACATAATCAGACGGGATTTAGAAGGGGGATGGGAACTATAGGCAATATCCACGTACTTAATTACTCAGTTACCCGAAATTTAATAAAAAGAAAGGGAAACTAGTCGCTTTGTTCATAGATTTCAAATCAGCGTTTGACTCAGTAAACAAAAGTGCTATGACAGGCAATTTAAGAGAGGGGTGTAGAGACAAAGTTGGTGGAGAGGATAAAATAAATTTTTACTGAAACCAGGATTAGGGTGAAAATAGGAAAGAAAAAAGGGCAGGTTTTCTGGACAGGCAGAGGCCTAAGGCAAGGGAGGAACGGTTTTGGGTAATAGCAAACTATACTCTTTAGCATACGCGGACGATGTAGTTCTGTTAGCAGATAATGAGAAGGGGATGAACCTAATGATTAGAATCTTCAAAGAGTATGTGGGAGCAAAAGATCTGACGGTGAGCGTAGAGAAGACCAAGGTAATGTGTTTCAGAAAGAGAAACACCATAATAGACTACGTTTGGAAAATGAGCGGGAAAACAGTGGAAAGGGTGGAGGAATTCTTTTACTTAGGTTTTTGGTTTGAGGCAGGAGGGGGAAACGAGCTGCAGGTGCGGAAAAGAATTGAATGTGCGAGTAAAGTAATGGGCCAAGTTTGGGGTATAGAAAAGAGAAGGTTCAAGAACGATTGGAGAATGATCGTCTGGTTGCTTGATGTGTTAGTTTGGACGGTGTTGTGTTATGGTGTGGATATGTGGAGATGGAAGGAACATAGGAAAGTAGAGAGCATGCATGAGCGATTTCTGAGGTGGGTAATGGGGGTTAGCTGGAGTTGCCCAGGATATATGTTAAGAGAAGAGTTACGAAGAGAAAATGTGGTTACTAGTCAAATTAGGAGAGCCTGGAAGTTTGAAGAGAAGCTAAAAAGGGGAGAGGGAAGCAGAATAGCACAAGCATGTTTGGGCGAAATTCGGAACAATGAAGCGAGAGGCAATTTGGGAAATTCAAAATGGGAGGAAGAAAGGAGAAAAATGAGAAGGGTTTGTAATATTCGAGAAGGGGTTGTGGAGTGGCAGGGCATAGAGTTAGAGCTATTAGTTCAACAAGGAGAAGAGAGATGGGTAAAGACTATAGATTCGTGGTACAATAGATGGTATATGATGATCAAAGGGTTGGCGGAACCAGAATATCTGCAAAAAATAAAAAAGGAAGAAAAGTGGAGTAGGGTTGTACGGGTTAAAATGGGAGGAGTGAGAGCATGCAGATATTGGATGGATGAAGAGGAGAATTTATGTAGAGTATGTGGATACGAAATCGAGTCATGGGCACATGTATTAGAGAAGTTTACAGGAGAGGAAGAGTGACAGTTGAGTGTGGATGAATGTGTAAGATGGATCTTGGATGGTAGTGGGCAGAGAGTCATGTGAATGAAGAAATTAGAAGAAGTAAGGGAAAGCAAGGGAGCAGCGCAGAGCCAAACGGGTGATCCTGAAAAAGGACAGTAAAAAGCGAAAATTGTTTTCAATATCGTGGAAAATGCATTTTTTATGGTAAGTGGAAACGGGAACCCTGGGAGCTCGCTTATTTTAAGAATTAACGTTGCTACTGTTACAATTGTTTATCCCGCGTAATGCGAAAGAGTAGAATATAAGTAGTGGTTTTTTAGCATTTTTAGAGAAAGAGGTAAATTTCAAATCAAGAAGCAGGATGATCGCTGGCCGGTAAACCGGAAAATGCTCGAGAATTTTTTGATACCGGTAAAAACCGGGAATGACAGTGAATTTATTTTTTGCCCGGGATTTTTACAAATATTTAAAATAAAGATAAGTCCCAGTTCGATTTCAAAAGTTTAAAAAATAATTAATTCAATTGTTATCTTTGTCAATTATCACATCATTCAGTCTACAATGTGTAATTTGAAAATTTTCTGCATAAAAAGTTTTCCGTTTTTATTTTGAATTGAAAGAATTTTAAAATAGCAGTCTTAAAGGCTTGGGCAATTAAAAATTAGAAACGTTTAAGGCTGCGAATTCTTGATAAAAAGTATTTTAATTTTATCAACTGTAAATAAACAATAATTAATAATGACTATAAATGATTGGTCAAAAAGAGTCTAAATCCGTTCAAAATTAACAATTTCTAGATTTTTAAGTTAAAAATTAAACTGTTTCAATTTGAAAGTCTTAATTATTACAAAAATAGCAAAAGTCCGAATAAAACTTTGTAAACTATTTTTATTTAAAAATTACAACATAATGGATTTTGCAGCTTAACGGTTACACTAAATTAAAAAAAATATTTGCTCAGTCTAAAATATTTCATTTGTAATCCATGCAATTTCAAATTTTTTAATTAAGAAAAAGAATAATTATTGAATACTTAGCAATATTTGACTATTTATTTAAGACGAATAAATTGAAACTGAATATTTAAAAGTAAATAATTTGAAACTTAATTGTTTGAAAACATTTTCGCAAGATTTCTAGGAAAATTAAAAATAATTTTTTATTTTGGAATTTTATTTTAAAAGAATATTCAAAAACATTTTAAAAGATTTGAAAATTAAAAAAAAAGAATCTAGAACATTTTAACAAGATTTTTTTTAATTTGCAGATTCTTCTAAAACTTGTGGGAAAAATTCTGTTCATTTCAAAAGACATTTAGAAGTTATAAGAAAATTTTAAAAATAATTTTAAAGTAGCACAAATTTAAAACAACTTCTATATTTCTTAAGATTTTGAAATACAAATTTGAATCTTTTCAATTTTTAACGTTTCTAGCTTAAAAATGTTAGAAATAATGTAATTTTGATTATTAGTAAAGTTAATTAACTCTTTAATTTGGAGAGTTTAAAATCACGACGTGGATTTATATTTATTAGGATGTTTAAAAAAAAAGCAATTTTTTTAATGACGTGGAAAAGTGGAAAGTACATGTAAAAACAAAATTTTTGGCATCTAATAGAGCCCTTAAGATTAATATTAAGGTTTGCCTCTATTCATTTGTAATTTTTCTATTTAAATAACACGGAAAATTTTTATTTTTGAATATTACTTCGGAATGGCTTGTTTGCACAACATCCCAGAGAGAGGATTTATAAGAAATTTCACGCTCTAAAAAAAACGTCTAAAGGTCAAAGTTCCTTAGATCAACCGTTTCAAAGATATCTGCGATAAAAAATAACACTAATCAAAAATTTCAAATGTTTTCCAATAAAACTGCAAAAAAATATCATACTCTATATTTATACTTTTTTTGTGTAAAATCACTTGAATTCCGTTATAGTGAGATTGTAAACTTTTTTTTGTTAATTTACTTAATACGTACCTCACAAAAAGTACAAATATATAAATTGTATAATTTTATTGACCGTGAAAAATTTTTGCGAACCGCCAAATGTTCGAGAATTTTTTTTCGTTTAGAACCACCACCATGAAGAAGATAAATTTCTTACCAAAAATGAAAAAGTTACATTTTCAAAAAAAAATTTAATTTTCTACTTAAAAAACGAATTAAAAAAAAGTTGAATTTTCAAGAAGAGAAGTTACTTTTCAAATAGAATGTTGAACCTTGAACTGCAATAATTTAATTTTGAATTAGAAAATAAATTTTCAACCAAAACTTGAAAAAAATAGTTAAATTTTTAAACAATACAACAAATTTACAACAATTCACTTCAACGTTGTACCAAATAGTTGCATTTTCAACCAAGACAATTCATTTTACACCAAAAAGACAAATTTCTAACACAACACACGAATTATCAAAAATATATTTAAATTCGTAACGAATTTTTATCCAAAAATCAAAAAGTTCAATTTGTTGATAGAAACGTTACTGTTTAACCAAAAACACGAATCATCAAGAGAATAATTTCAATTTTCAAACGGAAAAATAAAATTTTAATCAATTATGTAGATATATTTTAAACTAAAATAGATAAATTTTCAACTAGAAATGTTGTAGTTAGCTTTTCATTTGGAAAAATTAATTCTCAAAGAATAAAAACTTTTTTTCGAGTATATAGTTGAATTTTCAACCAAAGTATCAATTTTCAAA
Organism: Belonocnema kinseyi; assembly: GCF_010883055.1. Classification (NCBI taxonomy): domain Eukaryota; kingdom Metazoa; phylum Arthropoda; class Insecta; order Hymenoptera; family Cynipidae; genus Belonocnema; species Belonocnema kinseyi. The sequence continues at coordinate 138,048,683 of NC_046660.1, forward strand.
CCAAAGTAGTTGATATTTTAACTGAAAAGACTAATTGAGGGGGCTGAAACAGAAAGGGCACATAAACGCATTCCGCCGACTAAATATTGACCATCTCGAACCAAAAACCAGCGGTTTTTTAACAAAACAGTTACATTTTTTTTATCAATATTAACCTTAGAAGTCCACACATATTTGAGCACTCGTCGAGTCCGCACTGGGGTCTTTGGCCCTAATGAAGTTTAAGATGTGCCCTGCGCCCCCAAAATTAATTTTGTCAACAGTGATGGTCATAATATTTTCTCGGAGATGTTCAGAGTATCTTATGAACAAAAGTACTCAAAAAATAACTGATATACTTTATAAGCTATTTTTTGCAAAAAGAGTCAGAAGAAAAAAGCGTAAAATTACGGGAATAGAGGTTAATTTTCAATTTTTTTTGCTTCTGTTTTTCTTTAATTTCTCTTAGGTTTTTAAGGATGAAATGTTGGAGAATCAGAAACAAAGTAAAAAAGGAATAGTCTATATGGTTTTTTTCAGTTTTCAATTTATGAATGTTATTCGAGTACAGGCGCACAGTCAATGCAGCTACCCGACCGGTGATCGTTACATATCGCACGTTGACAAGACCCGAGTTTTTCGGTCGCTTTCTCGCAAGCATAGTGAACATCTTACTTTTCTTTCTTGCCGATGTACGCGTACGACTTCTGAAACATGGCCAATGTGTAAAATGGCAGCTATAGATTTCTTGAGCGATTTCAGCAGTGCAATCTTTGTGAGGCATTCTTGGAGAAGTGGAGTGATTGGTGCCAGCGATAAGTTTTTCAGAAAAGTCCGGCGGCTTAATTATGTTTATTCACGTTGCACAAGTATAAGATCATTGCATTGAGTGCAGCTTGATCTATCATTACGAAGAAAAACCTCATAGGCCATTGCTTAGTTTTCCTTATCACGGAATACTCTTGGCAGAGCTGATCGAATGAATCAGTGCACCTTTATTGAAAGATTCCGGAATTTCGCGTTTATTCTGGCGTATAGTTACTACAATCGTGAGCGAGTGTTCCTTCAGCATTCTTCGCACTAAATTCGCTGATGTAAACCAGTTATCGCAATTCACATTTCGATTAGTGCCATGAATCGGGATTGAATGTCCGAAAGTAGTAGGCAGGAATTGATTCGTTAGGACCTGGCTGCAGTTTTCCGACATATGGAATCACATTCTTCATATAAAAAGTTTTTGAATCATTGTACATCAAGATTTTTAATCACTATTTATCTGGTTTAGATTTCATATACATCTTACAGGGGCAACGTCCGCGAAATCCGAAGATCTGTTCATCGGTTGTGCAATATTCACATATAACAATAATGTGATATATTATATACTATTTTTAAAGTAATTATTCATTTAAAATTTGCTTTTTACACATACTTTTTCCTATAAAGAAACCAAAAAAAATTAAAAAGAAATGTTCACTTACCGTACGAAAAAATTACACTGAGTCCACACTGGGGTCCAATGGCCCCCACTCACGTTTTGCGTCTACCTTGTTTCGTACCTGGGGACAAACTGACGACGGCAATCTACGTGACGTGTCCTCAGATACATAAAACGAATTTACTTTGGGTCGGAACATTGTTATCGACCTTTGCCTGAATGGGACGCTCGAATGAAAAAACGCTGAAGTCCAATGGCATCCAGAATTTTTTATCTGAAAAATGCATTTCCAACCAAGTAGTTGAATTTTTAACTCAAAAAGCTTAATTTTCAACTAAAAACGAAATAGCTAAAATTTCAGTTTGAGAAGTAAGTTTACAACTACACAAGTGAATTAAAATTGTTCAATTCTTTTTAATGTTCTAATTATTCCAATTTTTATATTGTAAAGTACGTGTAAAAGCTCTAGCATTTGAATTAAACAATTCCGAATGAGAAATTTGTTCAACTCTAAACTGAACCGCTGAAAATTCAAAACTGTGTCAACTAATTTATATAAAATGAAATAAAAGTAGATTATAAGGTCATTATTTAAAGTAGCTTTGTTCCTAATAGAGGAACGAGAGAAAATTAAAAGAAAGAGGAAACTCCGTACCTACGGGAAGAACGAGAGGAATGTAGGAGAAAGAAAAAGAAACTCCGTTCCTAATGAGAGAAACGAGAGGGAGATTGGGAGTTATGGGAAACTAGACAAGAAGAAGCTCCGTTCCTACAAGAAAAACGTGAGAGAAAATAGAGGAAAATAATAAAGACAGGAACTCCATTCCTACTGGAGAAACGAGAGAGTGAAGAATGAAAATTAGTTGAGAAAGAGAGAGAACTCCGTTCCTACTAGAGGAACGAGAGAGAGAAAGAGAGTAGATGGAAATTAGTTATAAAGCAAACTCCATTCCTATGTAGAGGAACGAGAGAATAAGGATCAAGAAACAATAAAATAAGAAAACTGAATTTGCCAAAAAGAAAAGTCCTCGAGAACTTACGACTCCACTGGATGAAAATAACCCGGTAGTCAAGTCATCACATTATTCGCGTCACACATCGATTAATAATTAAATAAAAGTTTAAATGATTCAAGACAGGTTTTATGACATGCAAACATTGAACTAACTTTCATTGGTCATAAATAAGAGCTTAGTTCTACAAGTTCGAACATATTTAAATTCAAAATTTACATTAATAATGTTAGCTTGTTAACCAAGAATATTATGAACTTAAAACTACAAAATAATTTAGAACTTTTGTAATAATTAGTGTGATAGTATTGGTTGCTTTTGAAGGAATAGCAGAAAATTTAAAGTTACAACTTCTTATGGAACAACTGTTTCACTTTCAATGTTTTTTTTTTGCAATTTGCTTTGTAATTTACTTTTCAGTTTAATTTACATTACTCCAAATGAAAAGAACTTTCATTTTCAGGACTTTCAGTTTCCAGCTGCAATGGCCGTGAATAATGTTTTTGGTCAAAAAAAATTGCCGTCACTCTTTGTTTTACTGTAGAGGGCAAGTTTTAAAACGCCAAAAATGTGTATGTCTTTGTATAATTCGTGGGTAAAATGAGCAAGTAATAATGAATGGCAAATTTTTTTATTAACAATAATTTTCAATATGATTCCAGCTGGGTCAGAAAAAAGGAACTATTTATTTTTGCTTCAAAACTCTCAAAATATTTATTTTTGCTTTAAAACTAGTGAAATGTGCATTTGTTTATATAATGCGTTCACAAAATGAACGAATAATAATTGATGGCCAAATTGTCTGAGAAAACATAATTTGCAATATAATTTCAATAAGATTAGATGAAAAATTGATTTCGCTTTGTTTCAAACTCCTAAAATATGCATTTGTTTATATATTTTGCGTATCAGATAAACAAATATCAACGGATGGTACAATTTCACAAAAAGCATAATTGGTAATATCCTTACTATATGAGCACAATAAAAAATTATTTGTTTCTGCCTATTAATGTCTGTAATGTACATTTGTTTATACAATTTGGTTATATAAGTGATTAATAACATTTAGTCTTAAATTTTGATAACCGGGTATCATGCAAACAGTAAAAGCAAGCAATTTTAAATCAGGAATATACTCTAAAAGAAATAATTCTGATGTGGATTATTTATTATTAAAATGTGATTATAACAATTAGCTTTCGCTGCCTGCCTTAATAACATAAAAATTAAATAAATCTACTAACAATGTTTTATAGTAAATTTAGTCCAGAATTTTCTAAAAAAGTCATTTAAAATCGGTGCATTATTGCGTTCTAAATTTCATTTTGAACCTCATTTTCCATTTCACCCCACTGTGAACTGCTACGTCACAGATACACAACCTGGCGAAGGAGTATCGAAAACCCGGCACGATCTCGAGCCGATATATCGACTTTCCGATCCAAAGTCGAGGCGAGAGCAAACCGATGATGGGTATCGATAACACGATCCCGACCCGAGAAAAAACCGACGCAATCCCAACCCGATCACGAGACAGTATCGTATCGAACGGCACCACTAATGGGACTTCTTGAATTAAATTCGATGTATCTGACTTAATCCGACATCAGTCCGAATGGATAAGTGTGAATTGTGAATCCGAAACCAAACCGAATGAATCACACACTAATCGGAAACAAAATTTAACTTTATCCGAGCGAACTGGAAATCAATCTAAACTTGACTTTCATTTCATTCAAATCCGGTCGTCAATATAAACTTGAATGATAACAAATCTTTTAATCATTTTCGAAGTGTGCGCTTAACCAACATAGCACACTTCCCGAAAAAACTAGTTCTGTCCTAGGTTTTTCGGGAAAAACATAGGTCTAAACCTGGCACAGAAATTCTCAATTGAGGCTTCGGATGCAAAAAGGAGATATAGAATTATTTTGCTAGAGTGGAGAGGCCCCTGAGCACTTCAAAATAAAGTCTCGAATTTTAGTTTATAAGATACATCCAAAATGAAAATTTTATGCCGCATCTTTTTCTCCTTATAAAAAAAGTTGAAGCTTTTTTATTTTTCGAATTATTGACGAAAAACTGTTTTTTTCTCCGATTAAAATATTTTGAATTTTTTCACTTCAACTTGCAACGAAATGGCAAGTTTTTAATATTTTGTGATAAAACTTTTGAGAAATATGCATTGTCGTGTTCTGCGGCGAATGACGTTAGCGAAAGTTCGAAATGCTTTCAAAAATAGTTGCGCTAAAAATAGAATATTTATCAAATAATTATTTTTCTTCATAATTCACATTTTTCCATACACAATAATAATGTATCTATTTAATAATATCATCATTATCATTACTGCGATAATTAGAAATATATTTTAATTTTTTTTCAAGATATTTTTCGTGTATATTAAGCAAGAAATAATAGAATTTTTAATTATTAGATAACGCATTTCTGCTACATTCAAGAACATTTCTTTCCCACAAACTTTCATGCTACTTTCGTTTTCTACAATTAGTAGCTTTCAAATTATGTTCTATTTTGTAATTGAAAAACTTCACTATATTTATATCATAGAATTTTGTATAGCTATTAGGATAATTTAATCGAATAACTTTTATATAACACATATTTTAACGATGTGCTCTGCTGATCAGCACAGGCTTAACTACATTGATATATTTCATTTTTGGGAAAGAAACAACCCTAGAAATGGCAACATTCAAATATCTTCATAAGAGAAATATTTATTATAGACCATGCTTTTCCATATTTCTCGTATTTTAATTACAAAAACTTGGCTGTCTGTGAAATACACTTGTACCTAACGCTGGAGTAGCGGATTACCGGCCGGGCTATAGTCTACGCGGGAGAAAACCCATTGCGCCAGCAAATTAAAACATCAACAGTTTATTAAGTACTATTCCAATTAAGCTAAAACTTTTCAGAAAACCTCCTTGAACCTTCCTGAACAACTTGCTCACTGACAGTTTTCGCTTGCTCAAAATTCGCTCGACTCCCGAAACAATGGAAGTTGTTTGTGTACGAATTATGGGACGTTTCGGAAAAAAATTATTAACAATTTTTTTAATAAACATTTTGAACTTTCGTCATCCGTCGCAGAACATGATAATGCATATTTCTGATCAGTTTTGTTAGAAAATATTGAAAACTTCCCATTTTGTTGCCAGTTGAAGTGAAGAAATTCAGAAAATTTGAATCCGAGAAAAACTTAGTTTTTCGTAAATAATTCGAAAAATAAAGAAGCTACAACTTTTTTATGAGGAGACAAAGATGCGGCATTAAATTTTCATTGTGGATATATATCGTAAAAATTAAAATTCGAGGCTTTATTTTCAAGTGCTCAGGGGCCTTCCCACATTAACATTAACTTTAATCTGAATTAATCAAAGCTCTCCATTGAATTATTTCCAATTCGAATGAATATATCCTTTTGAAACTCTTTTTATTGGGTGAAGTTATGGTGGTTGAGGACCACTCTTTGTACAAACCCCTGAATATTTCGTTAGTTTTCGCGTATCTCATCGTTTTCAAAATAAATCAAAATTTTTATTTTGCCAATCGTTCTACTGGACTATTTCGGGGTGCCCGAGAACCATTCTGGTCTGGAATACCCAGAAAATTCCCTTTTTGCGTACTTCTACTTTACTGTGTTAGTTCGGGGTGGTCGAGGATATTTATCAAACAGTGGAAATTTGGTCAGTTCTCGCGTATTTTTTTACCCTCTTCAAGATAAATCAAAATTAAATTATTTATTTAATTTTAAATCATTTTATTGGGTTATTTCGAGTTTATCGAAAACAGTCGTGCTCTTCAAACTCCTGAGCATTTATTCATTTATCATGTATCTCTGATCGTTTGCGATATAATTCAAAAGTTTGATTACGGTTTTGAATTTTCAAATTTTTTATTAACTTAGTTGTTTGAAGAGACACTCTGCAAAATCCCTAGAAATGAATTAGTTTTTACGTATCTATGAACTTTTTCGATATAAATCATATTTCATATTTTTTAAATTAATAAAATCGATATATTGCTTTTGATCAGTGAGCGGCAAACTACTGCCGCGCGGTAGGACTAGCTATCACGGCGGGTCGCGTCAAAATATCGTGGTAGTACCTGCTACCACCAAGAAGGTCGAAACCGCCATGGACGCTTCCATTATTCAGGAGTTCGAGTAACAGGGATTAAAATTCTAAATTTCAAAATTAGCTTTCTGAAACTTCGAAATTCAAAATCTTTGAATTCTTGTGATCAAAAGGAATCTAAAAAACGTCTAAAATACTAAAAATCAATGCATTATAACACTTTTAGTTTAACGTTGAGTTTTCATTATATTCCATCAACCCATTGATGATTTTTATTTTTCCAAGTACAAGTTTAGATGCATTTAATCACAAAAAAGTTACAGATTACAAATTCCAGGCTTATAAATCGCTACTATAAGAATTTAAAACAAAATTCATTTGTAACTTTTTATTCACATTGAGTATCCCGCCGAAACCGTGCCGAGAGGAAAACCAACCCATTTCAGGACAAACGTAGCGTTGACGAAAAAGTTGCGACAGACGCAAAAATTTTCTTGAATCACACCTGCGCTTACCTTAAAAGTGGACAAAAAGTTTGCCGACCACTGCTTTAAATCGGTGTGACCGAGAATCATCCCCTTTTGAAAATGTTGTCAATCCCCGCTCCTCTCTCACCATTTTCGAGGTAACTCAAAACTTTAATTTTTGTTTTTTGTACTGGCCTTAGGTCGGGGTGGTATTTGAAAAATGTTTTTATTGGGTTAGTTCATCTAATTCAAAAATAAGACCATTCTGCAAAAAACCTTAAAATGTTGGACGGAAGCGAGTTCCCTCTTCAAAACATGAAAATGTTGTCGTTATTCACGTTTTCAGGTATCTGTGACCTTTTTAGAGATAATTCAAAATTTTTTATTTTTTCCGAATTTTAAACATTTGTTTCCTGGTATTTCGATGGGGTGGCTGAGGATCATCTCCCTTTACAAAACAACTGAAGATATTGTTAGTTTTCGCGTATTTCTCATCGCTTTCAAAATAACTCAACATTTTTTTATTATATAAAAAGTGCAAAATCATTAAAATGTTGCCATTTTCACGTATCTGCAACCCTTTTAGAGATAATGAAAATAAATTTTTTTGGAATTTTGAAAATTTGTTTACTGATTAAGGTTAAGCTGTTCGAAGACCATACCCCTTTAGAATACCCTGCAAATTTTGTCTGTTTTCACGCCTCTCTCACCTTTTTCGAGATAACTCAAAATCTTTGTTTTTTTTTTAATTTTGAAAACACTGTCTTCCCTTTCAAATATGTTCAGAGAAACTAACACTGAATTCCAACCAATTCATTATAATTAAGCCAGAAATTTTTACTTTTGTGCAATCGGGGCCGGAAGGCATGTACTTTTTCAATCGAGCGCTCGAGTGCGCGTTTTCTGGAAGGCTCTTGCAATAGATTCAACTTCAGCGCCAAATATATGACTGACCAATTAGGTATTTTCACTTCACCATGTAGTTAAATTCACTCTGTTAAGTGCTGAGAGAAAAACAATGGACCAAATACATAGGGCAATACTTTATTTTTGTAATATCTTTCTAATGAATACAAATTATTATCATTTTATTATTTCACTAAATAGTGATTAAAAATAAAAACTTTTTAGGAATCGCTTCCTTATATTTCTGCATTAAATTTTTCGAGTCTTTGCGAGATGTTTCGATATTCGTTCTGTACGATCTTTTTAGAATAGGATAAATAGAACAAGGAACATATTATTAAATTATTTAAATTTTTTTTAATTTATCTGCTATATCATCAGAGACTGTACCTTACCGACAGTAGATCAACCCTCCAAACCATGAAAGCAGAAAATCTACACAATATCGATATTGTGTAGATTTTCTGCCTTCATGGTTTGGAGGGTTGATCTACTGTCGGTAAGGTACAATCTCCGATGATATAGCAGATAAATGAAAAAAATTTTTAATAATTACTTGTACCATTAACACCTAGCTAAAAATTAGCGTTATGGTCTTGAATGAAGAGTTCTTATTCTGATCCCTCTAATAGCTTAATTGGAAAAGCACCTGACCGGAAATCAGAAGTTTTGTGGTTCGTTTTCCAATGGAGTGAAGATGGAGTAGGATCTTTTTTCAAGAAATAACTTTAATTTAAACATATTATTAGACATTTCTTATTCATGATGCAAAAACAATAAAGAGGTTTGGTTTAGGTAAAGTTACAACTGATTGGTAGGTAAAGCAGATTTCGCATTAAACCTACATTTTTCTAGCTTAACCAGGGCTCTTTTTAAGAATTTTGCATGATCACAATTTTTAAAATATTTTTATTAAACAATATAAAAATTAAGAAAACTTAAGTATCAACTGTAAAGTTGACTAAATTATCGATACAAAAATAACCTGTTTCTTCAAATCATTAGAGGTTATGTAATCACAACTACAAAAACAGATAAAAGCTCGTTTTCCAATTTATAAAAATAATGTTTCCTTTCTATTTGTGTTAATTTATTGCCTATGCAGAAAAAGAAAACTTTCAAAATAAATAGAATTCTGCTGAGCACGTATTCGCATGAGTGTGCAATGACTATAATGTTTTTGTATAAAAATATTAAGGGTGGCCCGTCTAAGGAGTGGGCTCGTCTTAGACAGCTTTACCCTATTATAAGAATGAAAGTATTCAAAAAATTGAGGAATCTTTTTAAAATAAATGAAATGGCTTTTATTACCTTATAACAGATTCATAGTAAATCCCAGTAAATAAAACAATTAATTTTCGAAGATAAGAAAGTAGAATTGTTAATAAAACAGTTCAATTTTCAAACAAGAAGATGAATTTCCAACTCACATGATAAATATTCGACCAAATAAATTTAACTTTCAACAAACCAATTTGACTATCCACCAAGTAGTTGAATTTTCAACCGATAAGAATAATTTTCTACCGAAAAAAATTAATTTCGAACAGTAAATTCCAAAGATATCTTTTATCTGAAGTTGGAGAAAAGCATTGCAGACAATTGAAAGCTACAATTAACCCACGACCGGTAATTTGTATGGGAAGTATTTGTATTTATTCTATAAAAGCCCGTAAGGATGAGCCCTAAAAGGAGCAGGATGATAGATAAACATTTATTTTTCGGCTTGAAGACCTTCAAAATTGATTACAACTACCTTTTAAAAGACTAACATCAATCCACGCCTTATCTCCAATACCGATCGCTCTTATAGCCTAGCCTTCCTCTCCTCGCCTTGCCTCGCTGGCATGTCACTAGCTTCTCGCTTTGCCTCGGATTGCCAACCTCTCCGCCGCCAGTACTCCACTTTTGCATTCCCTTTTTCGCACAATTCACACATCCTCTTTTCTGTGAAAAGCCAGAACCTATTATACTCTTCCATGCATTCGCAACTCATCCTCGCTATAAGTTCCTGGCTTTCTTCCTTTCCTTTCTCACACAAATATCGAGCGCTCCTTTGGCATAATCCACGTATAGTTCCCGTTAAAGCTTGACTCCCTAATTCTCGCCTCTTCTTCTGTCTTCTCTCTCTCTCCATGCTATTTTTCTTAACCATCTCATATACCTTCCTTCCTCATGCATCCTTCTTACTTCATACATCTGTAATCCATTCGTTCTAACATACCATCCCCTTTGACTTCTATTTTCTCACCCCTACGCCTGTTCTCCTTCTCCCACTAGCATTCCCTAACCAGCTTACTTCCCCCCTTTTCCAAAAAGTTTTCACATTTACACGTTCGGCTCCCTATTACAGTCCCTAACATGTTCTTTCTGTCTCCTTCCCGACAATATAGTCAGCCGTATCCCTTGTCAACCCCAATGTCTATTTTGCATACCTCTCCTGTATTCTATTTACCTCTTCACTTACCTTCCACTCCATAAAATAAGGCACTCATCGTTAGCGAGTCTAACAATTTTATTCACCTTCCAGAATTTTCTGTGAACAACCTCATTCCCAGCCATCACGTCTGCCTCATCACCACATTTGCCCGTCTCACTTTTATAAAACCATCTACTCCCCCATTCCTCCGATACAGGAAGCCCAGGTACGCAAACTCTTTCATATTATGTGCCGCTTTTCCCTTCCAAATCCACTCCCCTCCCTTATTCCTTCCACCTCGTTCCTGAACACCATAACCTTGGACTTTTCTGCATTTAACTCTTAACGCATTTTTGTCTGAGTATTTTCTCAACTTTTTCATCATCTCGTTTGAAGCCTCCTCGCTTTTAGCTAGCAGCACTATGTCATATGCATATAAGAGTGACCATATCCTAATTCTTCCTACTCTATCTCTACCTACCACTCCGGCCGTTAGCTTACTTCCCATATCCGCGATTAAAATTTCAAAATGCGCTAGGCTAAGCGAACACCCTTGCCACAACCCCCAAACCATCTAGAAATCCTTCGAGATTCCCTCCTGCGGAACAAGATGATACGAGGTTGTGACTTCTCGTAAATTTTATCAAATTAAATTATTCATTGAAAACCGTTTAATTTATTTGTACTTGGGATCTTTCTGTGATAATGAATCTTAAGGATTTTATGTCTTACGAAGCTTAGACTGTGCTTGAAGGTCTCCGTCTACAATTTGGAAGATGCTAAATAGATATTCAGCAGCTTCGTTCTAAAAAATAGTGTAAAGCAAATTACTTAAATTGTAGATAAAATGGTCAAATCATTATATACTAAACAACCGTAACCAAAATGGTGAAAGATTAGACTCTTAACGAAAAGTATCCAAGTGGAAGTGTAGTTGTTGTAGAATATGGTATGTTTTCCTCGATATGCTCTGTACGTGTTCCTTTCAGGACAAGGTAGGGTTATATAAATATCCCAGATCTTTAACTACTTCTGAATAATCGATAGTGAGATTCACAATACTAAGAGGTGGAAATGATGCCAGAGTCTCAAGCGACGCAGATGAAGTAGGTCGAACTACGATTGTCTGAGTTTTTCCCGGGTTAAGAGTAAGTCCATTCTTTCAGGCCCAGAGAATAATGCGATCAATATACTCCTGGACAAAAACAAGTAATCTACTTAGCGAATAAATTGATCCAGATAAGTAAATTTTGAAAGCGTCAACATATTTGTGGCGCCTGCAATATTGAAGTTCACTTCCAAGGTCAGAAGTGAAGAAATTGAAGAGGATGGTTGCCAGACTGGAGCCTTGAGGTATCCTACACTTGACCTCCCACCATTCATAAAGCCTACCACTACTATTAATAATTCTGTGAGACCGATTATTAAAATATGACTTAAACAATTTGATGAAATTTACGTTAGAAGATTTCAACTTTTGTAGGGGTAAGTTATGATAAGTATAGCATTCGAAGAATATTTTATAAAATTTTCATGTAGAAATATTAAAAAATACGGCAATGACAGCAATTATTCGAAAAAGTCTCCTGAAAAAGTAGAATTGCGGTGCCCTTCATAACTTGGTGCTGCATCATCATAAATCAAAAAATCAAAGTTCTTTCGTCAAATAATTGCTTTCCCCAGGTAACACTGGGAGAGTGGAAAACGCGATTTTTGCGAAAAAAATCGGGTAATTTGTTGTTGTAAAATAAAAAATATCAATAAATTTGAAAAAACTCTCCAGCTTTACCTTGTAAATTATGTACAGAAATAGTGTTAAAAATTTCAAAAGGATTGATGCTGTAGTTTTAAAGTTATCAAGGGCAGCCACTTTGGAAACGTGAGTTGTGGGAAAAACGCTTTAAAGTTTTGAACACTAAAAAATTTTGAATAAAATATAATCAATTCATAATCGAGGCTAGGTCCATAAAGAATTTTGCTATTATCCATGATGTCTAAAGCATCTTTTTGCTCCTGTCTACGACGAATCCTGCCTTCTTTTGTCTATTTTTCAGCACTGAGTCGTGTTGTCCTGCGCTGAGTAGTGTATGAGGCGCGGTTGCTAAAACCGCTGTATCCTCGTTAGTTTTGCTCCGATTCATCTCAAATTTTCACACAATAATCTTGAAAGGTTCTCCATTCAGAAAATCAAAATTTAAAAAAATTCAAAACAAATTTTTAACTTTACCCCCCCCCCCC
>NC_046660.1:138061348-138071854 GCF_010883055.1 Belonocnema kinseyi
AATCAAATTTTACATCCATATATATCTTTTGAAAATTAAAATTCGAAAATTTTTTCTAAAGCCTCCAGGGGACTTCGTTTTCGCACGAAAAAATTTTATGTTACCCTTATTGCATCCGGACCCATAATTATTCTCAATAAGGCCAGTATCAAGATGTAAAGCTACTAGTTTAAATATAATATCAAGTTTGCTGTCGGAAGATATAAATCTATAAAGTATAAAAAAACTTTAAAATATTTAACCACCATGAAATATCCATACAATAATAATTCACACCATTGTGTTTGTGTGTTATTTAAACTTCTTTTGTCTCCTTAAATGCAATGCATAAGCGTAGATCCTTCGATTAAAGGACTTCAAAGCCTCACGAATGAAAATAAGACTTTTATTATCACTACCCAGCCAAGATTGGTCATAGAGATCTCTCGTACTTTTTCTCTGCTCGACTATCTTATCCCTTAACAACTGTCTGCTTTAAGTGAGGTGACCTTCAATCTAGCGAGCTTGCCTCAATCTTGATCTTTTAGATTTCATCCGCATTACTGACAGTTGACCGTTTAAGAAAATCGATTCTTCGAGAATTTTCAGAAATGTCAGTCTTAACTTCCTCAACCTTAGTTTTAATTTGAGAAATACACTCATGCTGATTGGTTTCGAATTCTTCAAAAAGGTTTCTAATATGTTCCTGCGCCTGCACGGCCGCTTCCCTCGGTGCTTGTAATACAGCACTGTGAATCGCCTCGATGCATCCAAGCGGCAGAGCCGACGCAGTAATAGGGACAGAAGAAACGATAGTAAGTAAAGGGTTGTCTACCTGATCCTTACCAGCAGGGTCGATATTTGCGCAGGAAATTAGCAATTAGCTTCGATCTAGGCTTGAAAAGGTGTCGCTAGCATTCGGTGATCTACAGTTGACGCAGAAGAGTAGCTTTTCTTCAAGTAAATTAGTATGATGCGAAGTCACAAATAGAAACTGTCTTCATGGACAGTTTTCCCGGAATAAAGCAGCGACCAAGCACGTCTCTTCTCCCTAAGGCTCTTCGAAGAAGTGAACGAGTTCCGCTGGATTAGTAAAGATGCTACCAGATGGCTACCTGCATCGGACCCACGCTATCCCCACTTATTTCTTTGTTTTCGAACGCAATTATCGATCTTATAATTTTCAGTCATCGTTGCGCTCCATGGGTTTTCTGGATTAAAAATTTTCTTTGAGTTACGGGCGTACCTTTTTTAATTGTATCCAATCTCTTAATATTGTCAAGATTAAATTTAATAATTATTTTTCCATTTAAAAATTAAAAGAATAGACTGGATCGCCTCACAAAATTTCATTGACACTACAGTTTTAAATTAAAGAGAATTGATTTGATTCATAGAATGCAGTCAATTATTTAATTTTAAATATATGTGATGATTCTTTTACGTAAATTAAGAAATATCTGTTTGACTCACAGAAACATTTTAAAAATATTTATACATATATTTCCATAAAGGAATACAGTTTATCAATTGTTCATGACTACTGGCTTATCCACGTTTTTAGGAGGAATGGCAAAAATCTTCCAAACTTAATTATCTGTGAGGAAAGAGGAAACCTGTCTAGCCTTTTATTCATCGGAAAAAGTGGATGATTAGATAGGTTCTAAATTTTATCCATTACCAGATACAAGGATAATATTAAGTAGATTATCTTTGATTAGAATGAAGTAACTGCGTATGAAGTTCTCAGAAATCCCGACATCATATGACCTGAAATTTAAAATAATTTTTTGTTTGCATTCTGTTGGACATTTAAGCATACATATTATATTCAGAATATTTTTAACTACTCACCATTAAGGAAATTGATAACTAACAAGATTAAACTGAGTGACTTCAGTAAGGATTGTTTTTTTTCGCTTAGAAGGAAAAAGTCATTTTTTAAAAGATAGTTTAGAGAAGATTTGCATTTGAATCATGATTATATTTTTAATGAAAATTTGTATTCTTATAAAATCGATACCAGTTGCTAAAAAATCAAAAGAGTAAAGTCGTTCTCTTTAAAAAGATTGTTTAAAAGTCTCTTGCTACTTTTCTCTATCCTGTGTTTCTTCGAAATGTTCACTGGTATATAAATAAAGTCGGATGTAATTCGTGGAGTCCGTGTGAAGGAGATATGTGACTGAAATTTTTTGTAACTTGTTTTTGCTAGTGCCATAGCTTTGTTTCTAATTAACCGAATTAAATTTTTTAAAAGCTTAAATTGTTTGCAATACAAAAATATCAAAAGAGGCGCAAAGGATAAAAAAACTTCTGTGACATGAGCGTGTATTGTCGGCTGGAATTTTTGCATACTACTACAAAGTTCTATAATTTAATGTATTTTATGCAGAGGTTGATGACATTCGGAAAGAGCTTTGATAAAGTGGAGTCTTTATGCGTGACTCCTCTGAATTCTTCACAAAATTACCGCTACCAAACGTATATTTTTCTCGATATTGTTGTACAGAGTGCAGTTTAGTCAATCTATGACGTGTTGGCAGAGCAGCGTGTTCTAAAATTTGATATGCAATTACGTATGTATAGAGTACGTGAATGGGTCATGTAATTTCTCTCGTAACCTTTCTCACTGTGTCGTATTAATAAGTCTCCCCATCCTGAATTTCCTGTATACATATAGTAATTATTATGTTTCTCAGCTTTTGTTTTTTCTTCGTCATTAAACCTTTTCGGAATGAAAAAAATCCTATTCTAGATCTTAGCTAATTAATTTTATCAAAAATAGACCAGTTTATACTTGTATTTAAGAAAAAATATTGTTTTAGCATCTGACCACGAGCTCTTTGAAAATAATGCTGAGGAATATATAAGGCGTGATATTGAAGGCAGCGATGTCGATACAAGGAGACGGGCTGCTTGTGATCTCGTGAAAGTATTGTCAAAGTATTTTGAAGATAAAATCATGGATATTTTTGGTACATATATCCAGGTAAGTGTCATATTGGGAGTATTTCGCATACTTAAAGTTTTTAAAATTTTCACTAATTTTAGTTTGCAAAGTTTGGTGGAAGAAAAAGCATGGATACATCTATTCAATCTCGCACTTCGCGCTGGATAATACATTTATCTTGCGCTTCACTATTCACTTCTTGCTATGTTCTCGGTTTTTTGTACTTCCCCAAAATTTGTGCATACATCTTTTGAAATTAGAGGTCAGATCATCGAAAACCGTAAAGTGTTTGTAAAGTCTTTGTTGAGCTCCTGCGACTTTTACGAACACATTCTCAACACGTATCTCGTACTTCGTTCGAGACTGCTTATTGGGATATTGCAAAATAAAATACAAATTTTAGTATTGATGATCACTTTAACATTTGCTCCTTATTTGGCATTGTCTTTATTCACAGCTGTCCTAAAAAATGTATCACTTTAATAAATCTATATATCTATGTATCGACATGATGCGCTATGATGAAAAATCGGGTTCACCCGAGGAAAATTTTGAAAAAATGTGCATTAATATTAAAACAGGCGTATTTTTACTGTCTTGTTTTTATAATGTAAAAAGGTGCGCGTCCTAGAAAAAAGGTTAAAAGTTTAAAAAATAATGGTGTTTATAACTTTCTTAACTAACATTTTATTGTAACTTGTGTTGTTTTTTATTTGATTTTTTTACAATTGAAACAAAAACTACACGTCCTGTTAAAAATTATTCATAACAAATTTTTCTATATTTTTGGGTGAATAGTTTGTTTTTTTCGTAGTTTGAATAATTTAATCGCACAATGCAATCTTTTATTTTTAATAACACACGAAAGTTTTTCCAAAAACATTAGTTCATTCTTTTGAGATGAATAATTTTGCTTCTTGACATCTTTTTCATTTCTCGTATATTTTTGCTGGAAAATGGAATTTTTGGGTTTTCAAACAGAATTATCGAAGTTTAAAACCAGAATTGTTTTTCAAAAAAGTCTGGTTAACGAATTCGTAATTTCTTTTGAGGCTTTAAAATGATGGTTCAAAGGGCAAAACTTCTTTCATTATGAATATCAAGGTTATTTTTTCAAAATATGGTGCAAGCATTTTTCAAACAATTAAAAAAATAATTACATTATTTTTTAAGAGAAAAATTTCTAAAAAAAACTCAAATCATTTTCCAGGACACTTGATCAACGAGGAAAAACAAAATTTTTCGACGGACATTTTTTTAATTTAAATACGAATATTTTACATAGCTTTCGTTTTTAAATGTGTTTTTATAAATGTATTTAAACAAAAACTTTGTTTCTTATAGATTTTGTTTAAATTCAAATAATTCGTTAACTATGCACTGTGAAAAAGTAAGTGTAAATTTACATCCTGCGACGATGGAAATTGGAAATTATTCCTTCGGTATGGCACATAGTTAATAAGCAGAATTTTGTAAAAATACATATTTTTCTTTTCAACCTGCGTCCGATATGAAGAAGTAAATGCAGGACGTGAATTTCCTGTCGTCAACCGTGAAATTACGTACGGATTGTAAGTCAGCACACACAGTCAAAATGATATTTTGAGGTTAGGCCCCTCTAAACTTTTCCTTTATATTTATAATAACCTTTTATAAGTTCCCAATTTGGCCAAAATACTAAAAGCACGTTAACGTCTATAATGACGTACAAAACAACAAATGAAATGTGCACCAAATGGTAAGAGACTGTTCTGGCGTCTCGAGAACTGATCGGTTGGCACGACTAGCACTCGCTAGTTCAGAATGGTACAAATATACGTCGTGCTATTAATTCTGCGGCATTTGTCCTTGCGGACTTTATCCCTCTCGATAGAAAAGAACACATTGTAAAAAAGTTTCATACACTTTCATAGACTTAACGCCCCAAGTAAATTTATCACCTTACGTAAACTTACTGTGTCGCACGCCGGTCGAATAATTTCCATCATCGGCCGTAGTAATTTTACAGTAGACTGCGAATATAACAACCTTCGTTTCATTTCCACATTGTTACCTAAAGTGAAATCACGCTAGATTGCAAATAGGTACGGTAGTATCGTAAATTAATCCGGTTACATATTGTAATTTAAAAATACACTGCATGCATAATTAATAGCTGATTCTAAATTTCACCAAAGCTTTTTTTTATAGTGTTGCCATATAAACAATTACTTTCAAAATAATCTTTGGTCTGTCCCAGTTGCAATTTTACAGTTAAGATTTTCGATTTTTTAAAGTTATTTATCTAGTAGCTTCCATATAATCTTTCTCTTTGTGATCACTTTGTCAAAAAATGAACATTAATCGGATGAAATACCCAAAAGGAGTAATCCTATATTAAAAAAAAAGAAACAAGACTGCTTAGTACCTTAGAAAGCCTTTTTTATACTCTTTGAAATCGTGTAGAATAAAAAAAGGACCGGAAATGTTTTCTTGGTAAAATTTAGATTTTTACGCACGCGGGTACCACGCTAAACTTCCGCAGCACTCGGGTGCGAATTCTGTGAGGTATAATTTTCCTTAAAATTATATTTAACTTTTGTTAGATGATTATCTGTGCAGAAATATATAAATTACGTTATATATTTGATCTCACACCTCTTATTTCATTCATAATGAGCGTACAAATTTTAATTTGGACTGGATTTCAAAGAGTTTTAAAAAAGTAATAGAATTCCAATCTGATCATCCTAAAAGAATTTAACATTAGAAGGGCCGGAAAAGTCGCATACGTAGAAGGCCGAAGGGTCCAAATTGAACCTTAGCCGCATTTTCACAGTTTTATACAATTTCGAATAGATACTAAGTATCCAATCATAGGAAAAGACATAAAACTTTGGCGCCCCAAAAAAACTTTTAAGGGGACAGCAGCGGTTTGAATGCCAAAAAGGTCCAAACTGGAACACTTGACGTATTCTGCTCCATATACCACTTTTGAAAACATACTGCAAAAAATAGTCCATTTCCTTTGGCCATAACCATCTTAGGGACGAGGTACAAAGTTTCTGCACCTTCCAAAAATCCTCCAAAGCTGATTGACAGAATAAGCAGAAATGATCGAGAAGCTATTGCACTTTTCATCGGCGGTTCGAATTATAGAAATTTCACTGTATACGCAAATATAATATACACAAATATAACCTTAAGGTAAATAATATAATATAGTATACGAACAAAACTGGTAACTTTTAACCTTGCTCGACGTTGTAGGGTGAAAGCTGTTTTCTTCTTTGGCAAATCTTCTTCCTAAAAATCCTATTCTTCGTCATTACGAAATAATATAACCAGATAATTTTTCAATGAAAACAAATAGGACGGAATTAATTTTTTATTTGGCAACAATGCTAAGCATTCGTTTTAAAGCATCGGTCAGAAAGAGCGAGAGAGAGAAAGCTAAGGAGGTGATAGACTGAAAGAAAGATACCAAATAGGCGATGGAGTGAAAGAAAGAAAGACCAGCTAATTTAGCCGTGAGATTCAACTTGCTGCAGGGATTCACTCTGAAATTGTCGTTCTTTTGTTAATAAGAATTGTTATCAACAAAATACGAGATATACCGAATCTGCTTCTTTTATGCGACTTGCTTGAATCAGACACAAAGAAAAACTTTGATCTCTTAAAATTGTTCTTAATTAAAACAATTTGGTAATTACGGCCTTATAAAAAACTTCGACATTGGGTATACCTGGAGCACAACTGTTTTTGATACGAATATGAAAATATTATATCGTTCTTTGTCTGGGTATCAAATTCAAGACGAACTTTTAACTCCTCAAAGAGTTAATAATATGTTTCCTCGGAATTATGAACTAATTCGAAACTGCACTTGCAAGACATGTAGTCGATGAAAGTGTCCTTGATTTAGAGCTGATGTTTCATTCTGCGCGTTTTGTTTTTGCCAAAACAGGGGAGACACGTGAAAAAATCAAATATCAGGCACACTTGAGAGTTATGTATATTTTCATATTTCTTATATTTATGTATAGAGTATTCTATAAACGGGCTATGTCTAGTATTTAAAAAAAATAAAAATTATTATTAAAAAATGAGCGACAATTTCAGAGCGGTGACAGAGAGAAAGATTGTCAGGAATGGATTGCAGCTGGTACAGACCAAAGATTATTTTGCAATTTATTGTTTATAAAGCCGTAATTTTCAAATTTTCTAAGCTAAGAGAAAATTAAAAAAGAACGATGTTTTCAGAGTGGTAACAAATAGGAACATTACGAGGAAGCTACCAGATAAATGCCTAAAAAAATCGAAAATCTGAACTGTAAAACTGCAGCTGGCTCAGACCAAAGATTATTTTGAAATTATTGCTTATAAAGCCACGTTTAACAAATTATTTGGCTTAAAAGAAAATCTATAAGAGACAAAGTTTCTGTTTATAAAAATTGTTATTAACAAAAAAAAAATTGTGATTTTTTAAAAGTAACAAAATTATTTGTAATGAAGGTAATTTCCTCAAGATTTTTTACAAAATTTATAGCATCGACCTTGTATAAAGTACACAAATTCTCTTATTAAGAAGTTTAAAAAATTGCACACGCATATTTGTTAAAAACGGAGCGTTTTTAAAAAATATATTAATCAAAGTCTTAGCTTCGTCGGAAAGTTTTTTTTCTCTCCGTGAGCAAGGGTCCTGAAAAATGATTTGCATTTTTTTTCGAAAATTTTGGGTCGAATAGTTGCCACGATATGCAGCCGAAAATATGCCTATTTTGGTGGAAATGCAATTGTTTATAACGTTCCAACTTCTATATGGGTCTTTGAATGAAAAATTTGTTAAGACATAAAAGTTTTTTTTCCCCATGAACTTTCCGAAAATAATTTTAGAAAAATTCTATCCTAAAAAATAATGTAATTGTTCTAAAAACATGTTGCACGAAATTTTGAAAAAAAATCTTAATATTCATAATCGGGATACTTTTGCTGACTTTTTAAGGCAAAGTTCTACTGCGTCGCACTTTTACTCTGTACATAAGTCTTACTGGCTACCCAATTAACAGACACCGAATAAAAAAAAAAATTTCAATCATCAAGTCCGAAAACGTAGAGGTTTTATGAAATCAACGAAACTAAATTTTTACATAAAATCAGTACCTTCTCAATAAGAAGTAATAAACGATAAATGAAGCGATTTGATAAGGCAAAAGTTTTAAATTATGGATACTTTTTTTATTATGATTTCTCAAATATGGGTCTGTTAAGATATATCGTAATCAACATATTTAATGAGAAGTTGGAAACAGGTAGGGATTTGGCCAACATTTTTTTTTTGACTAGTCAAGGGGCGCCTGCCCGTCCCCGAGAAACGTTAGAAAAGGTTAGTGTTTTGATAATCATTATTTTTGCCACCCGTCAGAAGGGGGTTTTCTCGCCATGTGAATGTTCAAATCACCTAAACAGTGAATTAAATATGATCCTTCCGATATCGTGACATACCAATATTTAAGACATCGTAGTAACAGAAGTAACAATACGTTTAAAAACATGTGATGCCCTCATTCTGCAATTGCACCAGAAGTAGCTATAAAAATAATTGAAATAAAAGAAAATATCCAAAAAATTGTTAATTTCTAGTCAAAATTTTACCAACGTTCCGGTGCTTATCTAAACTCCTTTTTATAGCTGTAAAAATTAATAATTAAAAAAATTGTGAACACGTCAAGTCTGATGAGACTTAAGTGTATTGAGCATGTAGCTCGACACACACTTATATGGGGCAGAATACATCAAGTGTTTCACTTAAAATTATTGTTTTTTATTATCGGGTTAAAACTTGCTTAAATTATAGTCTTAGTTGACATATATTAATTTACTATACCATGGGACCCTTTATCAACCGGTTGTTAATATAAAAGAGCCTGATTTTTCACTTTTTTAGATGCTTTTTCACATTTTATCATTTATCATTTGCAAATTGAGACAT
This sequence comes from Belonocnema kinseyi, assembly GCF_010883055.1. Lineage (NCBI taxonomy): Eukaryota > Metazoa > Arthropoda > Insecta > Hymenoptera > Cynipidae > Belonocnema > Belonocnema kinseyi. Next base: position 138,070,249 of record NC_046660.1, read on the forward strand.
TGGCATACAGGTTGTCCCAGGCGTATTGTCGTTCCTTGTAATGGCGGGTAGAAAAAATCTAAATCGAAAAGTTCCAGAACATTTATGGATCCGTTGCTTATTTTGAGTACTACATGATATTTTAATTTTGTTTACGTGTACAGTTAGTTGGCAGTGTGCGTGCGATCCAAAAAGCAGTATCTCCTACCGGATGGTCTCAAGTTCTATCGACTCTTAAAATAGCTTTGTAAAAAACTTAATTCTTTTATTTAAACATGTTACTGATAAAATATTGCCTCAACGAAATTTGGTGAATGGGAAAAATGGAAATGTAGACTAGATTCTCCGAAATTCGATAAGGTTAGCATAAATAAATTCAGTGAGCCTAGATAATTCCAACATTATTGCAGATAATCAGTGATCTCTCTGATTAATTGAGAAATCAATTAAATGTTTTGAATTTTTCTGAAAGCATGGAATTCTTTTGATTTATTTCCAAATTCAGTAACTTTGGTCTACGGGGAGACTGCTACTGAATTAAAATGCTTTTTTTTTAATTCTCCAGAAGTCATTGATTTCAATTGAAATCCTTCGCATTTTTTTTTAACTTTTTGGAATTCTTCTAAAATCTTTAGAATCCACTTTGAATTATTTTAAACTCCTTGAACTCTTTTGAATTTTGCGAAATTCTCTCAAATTCTTAGAATTCTGCAGATTTAAAGAAACGAGTACTAACTAGTTGAGTAGTAGTAATAAAAAGTAATAATTTTATGTGGGAACACTTGACATTATATATAATAAAATAAATAATAAATATGTATATAACAAAGTACATGGAAAAATAACTTTTGGTGGATTTTACTGAGACTGATTGAGGGAAGACCATACTAACTCAATAGGTAATCTGAACACGGACACAGCGTTCGCTATGCCCAAATGAGCTATTCAGTGGCCTAGAAGACCACTGAATATAGATAAATAAATTCCCGACATTTATTATATAGGTTGAATACTCTAAGTTGAAAAACAATTCACGGGAGCACTTTTGAACTTAAAACTTCGAGAACCTGTTCTTCGACAAATATGAATTTAGAATTGACGAAGACTATTTAAAAGTACGTGTTAAGTTTTTGTTCACGCATAAAATTTACCTACATTTCGTCAATACCGGTACATAAATAAAGTAAAACAAAGTGCGATCGATAAAGTGGGTCCTTTCCCAGCAGAACCTCACAAGTATTTAAAAGCTTTACAAGACCAAATTTAGAATTTTATGCTTTATATATTATTTTAATGAATTATATAAACAACTACTATATACATTTTTCAATAAAATTCATGTTTTGAGGATAGAAATATTAATTATAAAATTATTATTTTATGTAAAAGTTTTGCTTTATAATATTCGGAAATTTTATAATACCTTTAACGTTTCTTAGTTTTAATTGCCCATTGAATTTAAAAACTTTTTTGATGAACAGTAGGTTAAAGATTTATAGATGGAACTTAATTTCATTAGATGTTCTTGACTACTACAGTCTGTCAAGTTAAAGCGTGGGTGGCTTTACTCGCAGTCGGTAAGGTGTATCGACATGATTTTGGTGTCAAAATATTAAGAAGAGCTCCC
>NC_046660.1:138071954-138078105 GCF_010883055.1 Belonocnema kinseyi
TGAAAGAGGGAGCTCTTCTTAATATTTTGACATCAAAATCATGTCGATACACCTTACCGACTGCGAGTAAAGCCACCCACGCTTTAACTTGACAGACTGTAATTATGTTGTTAGGAGAGGAACATGCAGCGGACAACTATAAATCATAATCGATAATTTATTTTTAAAGAAAGAGAAAGCGACCATATCGTCATCCTAGTTATATTAAGCCATGTGTTGTTTTTGAGCATTTTGAGCCCTCATTGTTTTTCGGCTCAGTATTTATCTTTGTTTATAAAGGCATTTTTGCCTGCAGTTCAATTAATAAGCTGTTACAATTATTAATTAAAATGGCAACGTTAATTAAAAGTTAGAATCATATTACGCCATGTCATTTTTTGCATTACTATAATTGAGAAGGGCCGACTTCGTAGCGCATATTTTATATGAATAATCTAACTTCGAGGGAATGAAATTTTCAAAATGTATTTAACTTTAAAATTAAGCATCCAAATATCACTAAAAATGTATATGATATTGTTCATGATATTGTTATTTACTTTCAAGTTTTTCATGCAATTGTGTAATACTATCTAGTCCATACAGGAGTATATTTGCGTGTTCGATAGATCTCGTAATACAACATAATAGTTCAAACCATCATTTTGTTGATCATTTTACTCAACATTTTTAATATAAATAGCTCCATTGCAAATATTTTTCAGATATTTTATGCCTTGCCCAACACCAATTTTCTACATCAGCTAAGATACCTTCATATTAATCTTAAAATTTGTGTTGATATGATCTTGTACAGGCATTATTTATCACCTTTACATTTACTTTGACATTTAAAAACATTTTATAGAGTATGATAAGGTTAAACTCTGGACCCCATTTTCTCAGCTTTGGAGTTGTGGGGCATGACGTAGTATAACTTTAGGGTGACGATATGTTAAATTCTACAGAATTTTGTCTTATAAAACCTTTAAATATTGAATGAATATTTCAATGCACTGAATATTAAAGCATGTGAATAGTTTAAAAAATTTGAGAGCGGCGTCCCTTTCTCCCTTTTAGTTCTTTTATTTATCAGATAGTTCAGAATATATACGTTTTCCATCACCCCCATTACTTTTCTAAACCCTGTCTGATTCGATGACTATCTTTTTTTCCTCAACTTGTTTCTTTAATCTCTCAGACAAAAAATTTACATATACTTTATACAATTTGGGCATCAGCGTCACACCCCCAGAATCTTTAACCTTCTCAAGTTTGCCTGTCTTCACTATCAGTACCACTACTCCTTTCCATAACTCTGGCTACCCCTCTCCCCCCCCCCATACCTTATCACACATTATCCGTGCCCATTCCTTCAGTTCTGTCTTCTTATATTTCCAGACTTGAGTTGGAGTACAATCTATACCAGGTGCCTTTCCAGCTTTGATTATTTCCAACACCTTGACTATTTCTTCCCTTGTTATGTCCTATTCAGCATCTCTCACTCTAGCATATTTTCCTGCTTTCGAAACGTTTCTCTCTACTCCTCCTAGCAAATCCATAAAATATTTTTTCCACTGTACCATTTCGATATCCTGATTTACTCTTTCTCTTCTTTTTCTGTCTATCTACTACCTTCCAAACCTCGTCTTCCGTCCTTGCCGTCTCTGCCTCTTCCTAACACCTATTATTCTCTTCCTCCTGCTTTTGATCACACAACTCAGTATACTCCTTCTTTTTCTCCTATATTCTTCTCTACTACTTTTTTTTTGTTCTCTATTTTCTTAATTCCTCTCTGACTTCCGTCTTTTTCTCTTTGCAATCCTCATACCATCCACCTCTATTCCCTTCTTGGCTAACTTATTTTTTGCTGGTGCAATCTAATCCTATTTTTATTTCTATCATTTTTTTCCATCTCCTCGTCCACATTTCCCTCTCCCCTTTTGATATTTCTGACCTTTTCTCTAAACTGTTCTTTTCCTTCCATTGACAAATCCCCTTTTCCTGCCCCATTCCCTTCCTCCTTTATCTCCTGTTTTCGCAATGAAATCCTCACCTATTGTGAGGCTAATCTCTTGCTTATTATCTTCCATTATTTCTTTTTTCATTTCTGCTTCCTCCTGCATATCACCGTGCACATAAACCCCCATTATCTTCCATTTCTCTCCTCCCATAATTACCTTTTCTACTATTAATCCATTGTTCTTTTCTCTTTTTTTATCCTTTTCTGTTATACATTTGTTTATCACTCCCATTACCATTCCTCCTATTTCTCTGCCTTTTTATCCTTCCTCCTTTCATTTTAAACTTGTCATTTGTAACCTCTTGGTAATCTTGCCCTTACTCTTTCTTATCAATTTTCATCTAGACACGTGTTCATCGTTACTACTAGATCCCAATGTGTCTAATTTCTCATAAAGTCCGTATCCTTTCTCTCCAATTCTGCTATATTACAATAAAATATCCCCCATTCTTCCCTACAATCGCTTTTCGTCTCTTTTCGCTTCTCACTATTTCTTATTTTCCTATCTCCCGTTCCTTTCTCTCCTAGTTTCCCGGCACCTCATTTCTTACTATCTCTTTTCTTTCTTCATTCCAATCCCACCATATTCCGTCTAGCTGTATTCTGCCATACTTAACCTACGTTATTTTCCTTACTTCTTTCTTCTTCCGATATTTTCCTCAACCCTCAACTTATACTGCATATTCCTTTTGGCTTTCCTAACGACCCTTCTTCCCCAATTCTTCCCTTTTCGTCCCCTTTTACCATACCATTTGCCACCGCCCACCCTCTATCCTCCATCCAGTCTGTTAGAATCTCCCCCTCTTTATTTATTATTTTATCCTTCGATTTTCTTTCAAAGCTCTCCCCTTTCTGGTGCATGCCCCCTTCCCGCCCAATTCTAGCATTAAAGTCTCCCCCCATTACCACCATATCCTCATCTCTCTCTCCTAGCAAGTTTTCTACCCTTTCTTTAATCCTTTCCATTCCATCCTTATTGTACACAGTCACAAACTTATACATCACCCCTCCTATCTTTATAGCCCTCATTTGCACACCCTCCCCCTCTTTCTCTCCATGAACTTCTTCCTATAATCCATCCCTAACCCCTGTTATAATTCCCCCACTAGCCCTTCCTTTCTTTTTTACTTTGACCACCTCCTGTAGCCTCCACCTATACCCCCTTGGCAACTTTCACTCTACTCTATCCCATTCTTTTCTCTCTACCCACGTCTCTACCTGTCCAATTACATCCAATTCCTGAATATACCTCCAGAAATCCTCATCTTTCTTCTTTACCCCTACTACGTTCCAGTACAACACCTTTAACATTTCTCCACCCTCCTTTACTCCCACCCTCTGCTTCCTCCTAAACAAATTTCCCTGCACTTCCTTCAACACCTTCTCCTCGTCCCATACCCACATTTTCTCGTCTGTTTTTATTTTCCGATACCCTACCTTCACTGCTTTCCATTCGCTCCTCTCCTTCCTAGCCCTGTCCTTTAGCATTCTCTGAACATCCCTTCCCTTCCTCGTCAAGTCTTGATCAATAAAAACCTTATTGTCCTTTATCCTATTTTTGTTACGCATTAACCCGAATTTTTCTTCCCAGCTCTCCAATTCCACCACCGCCACTTCATTCTCCTTTCTCCCCTCCATCCTAACTTTCCCTACCTTGCCTTTAACCCACCCTATGCTCTGTAGCAGCGCTTCCACCCCGTCCCTTTCTTTCCCGCTCTTGAGCTTTAATCCAGGTACATTAAGCTAGCACCTCCACAATCGACTTTTTGAATTTTTCATAGCTCAGAATTTTGGGCTTTTTTTGGGCTGCAATAAAAATTTTTGGGTGCCTTTACTTTTTTCAAAAACTCAATTTTCTTGTGGAGGTGCCAGCTTACATTAACCCAGCACCTCCACTTCTTTAAGTCACTAAATAATAAAAATTCAATTATACCAGAATTTTGGGCTTTTTTTGGGCACTTAAGATCGGCAAAAACAATTTTCCACAAACCAACCCTTAACTTCCAAAATCAACCCCCTTCAAAAAATTGAAAATTTTCAGTTATTTATTAACGGGATATTTTTGGGCTTTTTTGGGCTCCCAGAAAATACCCACTTCGATTTTTGGGCTCCAACTCTTACAGTAAAAAACTAACCCCATTGAAACACGAAGATATGAAATTATCAAAAAATAACTTTTATTACATTTTAGAGCTTGAATAAAGTCTCTGATTTTTGGGCTCCTCGAAAATACCCGATACGATTTTTGAGCTTCAGCCCTTAACGTCAAAAATCAATCCCTCTCTATCACGTAAATACAACTTTGTCTGCAAATAAATTTTTGTAGAATTTTTCAATGGAAATAGTCTCTGATTTTTGGGCTCCTCGAAAATACACGCTAAGATTTTTGGGCTTCAACCCTTAGCGTCAAAAATCAACCCACGTAGATACTACTTTGTCAAAAAATCAATTTTTCTAGAATTTTTGAATGGTAATAGAGTCTCTGATTTTTGGGCTCCTTGAAAATTTTTGAATTTTTCATTGCTCAGAATTTTGGGCTTTTTTGGCCTTTTTTTGGGCTGCAATAAAAATTTTTGGGCTCCTTTACTTTTTTCAAAAAATCAATTTTCTTGAGGAGGTGCCAGCTTAAATTAACCCAGCACCTCCACTTCTTTAAATCACTAAATAATAAAAATTCAATTACACCAGAATTTTGGCTTTTTTTTAGGCTCTTAAGATTCGCAAAAAAAATTTTCCACAAACCAACCCTCAACTTCCAAAATCAACCCCCTTCAAAAAATTGAAAATTTTCAGTTATTTATTAACGGGATATTATTGGGCTTTTTTGGGCTCCCACAAAATACCCACTTCGATTTTTGGGCTCCAACCCTTACAGTAAAAAATTAACCCCATTGAAACACGCAGATATGAAATGGTCAAAAAAAAACTTTTAATACATTTTAGAGCTTGAATAAAGTCTCTGATTTTTGCGCTCCTCGAAAATACACGCTACGATTTTTCGGCTTCAACCCTTAACGTCAAAAATCAACCCCTCTCTACTACGTAAATACAACTTTGTCTGCAAATAAATTTTTGTAGCATTTTTTAATGGAAATAGAGTCTCTGATTTTTGGGCTCCTCGAAAATACCCGCTGCGATTTTTGGGCTTCAACCCTTAACGTCAAAAATCAATCCCTCTCTACCACGTAAATACAACTCTGTCTGCAAATAGGGGACCCCGCACTAAATGTATGGGAAAATGGCTTTCGGTGGATTTAGCTGAAACTTTGTAATTTTTAAGGTTCTAAGTGCCGGATGAAATATCCGTAAAAAAATCTAATAAAAATGGACAGTTTTAGCGCTATGCGTCGCTAAACGCTCAAGATCAGTGAATAAAACGAATTACAACAGATTTTGTTACAAAAGCGATGTCAACATAGAAATCACGGTACAGATCGTGGTCTGTTATATTTTCGCCTACACCGTTGACTCATATAGTGCGCTTCTCAAAACGATCAAACGCTAAGTGCCCAGGATTTTAACTTGACAAATTCAACACTTCCTTAAAGGCAGAAATGGTACCCGAAGTAACATTAGTAACTAGTGCGCACATGCCGCTAATAACATTCTACCCTTCGCAAGAGGGTTAAACGCTAAGCGCTCAAGATCAACGAATAAAACCAATCCTAGTAACTTTAGCGACAAAAGCGATGTCACTATAAGAATCACGCATCAGAAAGTAGTCAGTCATATGTTTAGCCAAACCAATGAGTTATATTGCGCGCTTCTCGAAACGATCAAACGCTAAGCGCCCAAGATTTGAACTTGACTAAGCAATTCCTTTTTTAAAGACAGAAATGGTATCCAAAGTAACATTAGTAACTAGTGCACACATCGATAATAACAGTGTATCCTTCGCTGGAGGGTCGAACGCTAAGCGTCCATGATCAGCGAATAGAACCAATCCTAGTAGCTTTAGCGACACAAGCGATGTCTGTATACGAAACACGCATCAAGAAGTGGTCAGTAACATGTTTAGCCAAACCCATGACAATATGAGTCAGCGCTTTAAATGATGAGAGAATTGAACAAGTTGATAAGTTCGTATACCTTGGTAGCTTATTTACTAGGGACGGGAAGATAAATGAGGAATTAGATAGACGAATAAAT
>NC_046660.1:138078205-138080035 GCF_010883055.1 Belonocnema kinseyi
GGGGGGGGGGGCTTGGAGCAGATGGAAAGTATGAGGAAGGACCTGAGGGTAAGAAATGAGAGATGGGGAAAGGAAGTAAAAGAGCTGAGGGGAAAAGTAGAAGGATTGCAGAGGGAGTCGGTGACGGTAAGGAAGAAAAAAGAGGATAAAATAAAGAAGATGGAAGAAGATATTAGGATGTGAAAGGAAAGGTCGGAAAAAAGGCTGGAGAAGGTGGAGGGCAGGTCGGGAATGGAAACAGTGGGCAGGGGGGAGGGTGAAAAGCAAGGTATTCGAAAGAAAGTGGAGAGCATACTAGAAGAGAGGGTGGGACAGCGAAGGAATGAAAAGGAGAAGAGCGGTTACGGAAAGGATAAGGGCAATGGAGTTAAGAATGGAGAGAAAAGAGAAGGTAGATAGGAGAAATAGTATAGTGATAAGAAGATTGAAGAGTTACATTAAGCTAGCACCTCCACAATCGAATTTTTGAATTTTTCATAGCTCAGAATTTTGGGCTTTTTTTGGGCTGCAGTAAAAATTTTTGGGCTCCTTTACTTTTTTCAAAAAATCAATTTTCTTGTGGAGGTGCCACGATTTTTGGGCTTCAACCCTTAACGTCAAAAAATCAATTTTTCTAAAATTTTTGAATGGCAATAGAGTCTTTGATTTTTGGGCTCCTCGAAAATTTTTGAATTTTTCATAGCTCAGAATTTTGGTCTATTTTTGGACTTTTTTTGGGCTGCAATAAAAATTTTTGGGCTCCTTTACTTTTTTTAAAAAATCAATTTTCTTGTGGAGGTGCCAGCTTACATTAATCCAGCACCTCCACTTCTTTAAATTACTAAATAATAAAAATTCAATTACACCAGAATTTTGGGCTTTTTTTGGGCTCTTAAGATCCGCAAAAAAATTTTCCACAAACCAACCCTTAACTTCCAAAATCAACCCCCTTAAAAAATGGAAAATTTTCAGTTATTTATGAACGGGATATTTTTGGTCTTTTTTGGACTCCCAGAAAATACCCACTTCAATTTTTGGGTTCCAACCCTTACAGTAAAAAATTAACCCCATAGTAACATGCAGATATGAAATTGTCAAAAAATAACTATTATTAAATTTTAGAGGTTGAATAGAGTCTCTGGTTTTTGGGCTCCTCGAAAATACCCGATATGATTTTTGGGCTTCAACCCTTAACGTCAAAAATCAACCCCTCTCTTCCACGTAAATACAACTTTGTCTGAAAATAAATTTTTCTAGAATTTTTCAATGGAAATACATTCTCTGATTTTTGGGCTCTTCAAAAATACCCGATACCCCTCTCTTCCACGTAAATACAACTTTGTCTGCAAATAAATTTTTCTAGAATTTTTCAATGGAAATATAGTCTCTGATTTTTAAGCTCCTCGAACATACACGCTACGATTTTTGGGCTTCAACCCTAAAGTCAAAAATCAACCCACGTTGATACTACTTTGTCAAGAAATCAATTTTTCTAGAATTTTTTAATGGAAATAGAGTCTCTGATTTTTGGGCTCCTCGAAAATACCCGATATGATTTTTGGGCTTCAACCCTTAAGTCAAAAATCAACCCACGCTGATACTACTTTGTCAAGAAATCAATTTTCCTAGAATTTTTCAATGGAAATACAATCTCTGATTTTTGCGCTCCTCGAAAATACACGCTACAATTTTTAGGCCTCAACCTTTAACGTCAAAAATCAACCCCTCTCTTCCACGTAAATACAACTTTGTCTGCAAATAAATTTTTCTAAAATTTTTCAATGGAAATACAGTCTCTGATTTTTGGGCTCCTCGACAATACCCGATATGATTTTTGGGCTTCAACCCTTA
>NC_046660.1:138080135-138081470 GCF_010883055.1 Belonocnema kinseyi
GATTTTTGGGCTCCTCGAAAATACCCGATATGATTTTTGGGCTTCAACCCTTAAGTCAAAAATCAACCCACGCTGATACTACTTTGTCAAGAAATCAATTTTTCTAGAATTTTTCAATGGAAATACAATCTCTGATTTTTGCGCTCCTCGAAAATACACGCTACGATTTTTAGGCCTCAACCTTTAACGCCAAAAATCAACCCCTCTCTTCCACGTAAATACAACTTTGTCTGCAAATAAATTTTTGTAGGATTTTTTTATGGAAATAGAGTCGCTGATTTTTGGGCTCCTCGAAAATACCCGATACGATTTTTGGGCTTAAACCTTTAACGTCAAAAATCAACCCCTCTCTTCCACGTAAATACAACTATGTCTGCAAATAAATTTTTCTAAAATTTTTCAATGGAAATACAGTCTCTGATTTTTGGGCTCCTCGACAATACCCGATATGATTTTTGGGCTTCAACCCTTAAGTCTAATATCAACCCACGTTGATACTACTTTGTCAAGAAATCAATTTTTCTAGAATTTGTTAATGGAAATAGAGTCCCTGATTTTCGGGCTCCTCGAAAATACACGCAACGATTTTTGGGCTTCAACCCTTAACGTCAAAAATCAACCCACGTTGATTCTACTTTGTCAAAAAATCAATTTCTCTAGAATTTTTCAATGGTAATAGAGTCTCTGATTTTTGGGCTCCTCGAAAATACACGCTACGATTTTTGGACTTCAACCTTTAACGTCAAAAATCAACCCACGTAGATACTACTTTGTCAAAAAGTCAATTTTTCTACAATTTTTCAATGGTAATAGAGTCTCTTATTTTTGGGCTCCTCGAAAATACACGCTACGATTTTTGGGCTTCAACCCTTAACGCCAAAAATCAACCCACGTAGATACCACTTTGTCAAAAAACAATTTTTCTAGATTTTTTCAATGGAAATAAAGTCTCTGATTTTTGGGATCCTCAAAAATAACCGCTACGATTTTTGGGCTTCAACCCTTAACGTCAAACATCAACCCCTCTCTACCACGTAAATACAAACTTTGTCTGCAAATAGAGGACCCCGCACTAAACGTATGGGAAAATGGCTTTCGGTGGATTTAGCTGAAACTTTGTAATTTTTAAGGTTATAAGTACCGGATGAAATATCCGTAAAAAAATCCAACAAAAATGGACAGTTTTAGCCCTATGCGTCGCTAAGCGCTCAAGATCAGTGAATAAAACGAATAACAACAGATTTTGTTACAAAAGCGATGTCAACATAGAAATCACGGTTCAGATCGTGGTCTGTCATATTTTCGCCTACACCGTTGACCGTTCTGAGAAGCGCG
>NC_046660.1:138081570-138095959 GCF_010883055.1 Belonocnema kinseyi
GCTCTCTCCCTTGCCTGATCGCTTCTTCCGCTCCGATTCTTCCCCCTCCCTGACGCGCCTATTGACACCGGGCCACGCACAACTGGCCGACGTGTCCCTCTGGAAATTTCCTCCCCGTCTACCTCATTACGAGCACAGCCAGTACTCTTGCTTCTCCCCTTCCGCTCGTCCGTCGGTAACTGTAACCTATCCATACACAAAAGTACTCACTGCCGCCTACAGATTCTCTTAAGGCTGCTGCCGCTTACCGCCCCATAATTTCAGTTTCTTTGTCCTATTTCGCCGCTCACATTCCCCTTAGCCACCCTTTTCTCACCCCTAACATCCCCCATCACTACAAGAACCTCCCTTGTCCGCCATGAAGGCCCAAAAACCTAAACACAGAACCACCCCGCACCCTTGCAAACCTAACCTCACTTTCCCTATTTAGCCACCCCCCCCCCCCCCCCCCCCCCCAACTACAGTGTAAATTAATTTCTATCTTCCCAATGTACCCCGCACAACGGTACTCACCTCTTAGACTTCCACCCTCGCACTCCACTCACACCTTGTAACAAACTTTTTAAAAACTTCTCACCGCCTGTCACTGCACTGTTTTTCACTACCGCCACCAACATGCAAGTCCGACTAAATTTAATAAAAAGAAAAGGTTTTATCATTTTAAACGTTGTATTGTTTTTTTTAATTCTTATTAAATACATAGTGAATATATTTTATTATAAAAAGAAAATTGTTTAAGAACTCCTAATGTGTTTGATTTTAATAATATAATTGAGATATAAAAGTTGTACTTATTATCAAGAAGATTATAGCTGCATTTATGTTTATTTATAACGTATTAAAAAAAAAACCATATAAATTCAACTAATGTACCTACTACTATTTCTAAATTTTCAAACCTGTGTTATAATATGTCAATCATAATTATTTAAACATTTTAGGAAATTTTATTCTTTTAAAAGTAATAGATTTCCTGACGATAGAATATAAAGGGAAAGTGAGTAATCACCGACTACGCACCTTTCCTCAATTTTGAAGATCAAATTCTTATGTTCACTATTTTGTTATCAAGTTTTAATTTTTATTTGTTTCAGAGTTTTAAATGAGATATACTTTATACCTTCACTCAGAGAATACATATTAATTGTTTAAGTTAAAATATATCAATTTTTTCTCGACAAATGGTTCAGAATCAGCAATTTCTTCTCCTTTTAGAGTGTCTGGCCTATTTTGATTGAGAATTTTCCATTAGAAAGATAAAAGCTTATAAAGAGGATGAGCCTTCTTGCGAAATTGTAATTTATTAGTTTTCTGAGCAGTCCTACATGCCAAACACTGTCAAAAGCTTTTTCTACATCGAAGAAAACAGCTCCAGTATGTTTTTTTCGATTGAAATTTAAGCTAATGGCTTCGGTCAGCTTGAGCATCGTATGCTGTTTAGAGTGACCTTTTCTAAAACCGTATTGTTGCGGTTTAAGGATGTTTTTTTCTAGGTGAAAGTTTATGCGAGTGAGTATTATTTTTTCAAAAGTTTGGCTCATTGTATTAAGAATACTAGGGCCTGTAGCTGGTTGGATGATATGGATCCTTGCCTTTTTTCTGAAAAACTAAAATGTAAGCTATTTTGCATGAGTTAGGAAAGTAGCTTATTTGAATACAGCTATTCAATATATTGGCGAGGAGAGTGAAACACGAAATCGGAAGTTTTTTGAGGACTCGTCATGTGGAGCGGAATTACTTTCGCAATTTGCCGCTAGGAGATTTGCTTTATCGGTAGTGGAGAGCGCAAATGTTTGGTCTGGATTTTTGAGAGGGGAAATATTAGTTCGCGGCTTTGTTAGGGCTTTAGTCATACGATATATAGAGTTATACTTAATTTGAAGTTTACTGACTCCGCTATTCCAATTTTTGCATCTGTGATCTGAACTTTAATTGCTATTGTTTTCCGAATGTAGTTAATGATGTTTTTGAGTATACAGCTTTTAGTTTTTTGATGTTTTCGGCAGAGTTTATTGCGCGTGTGGATAAGGTCCTCAATCTGGGGGTTAGTTACGAAAGAAGAAAAAGAAAAAGGGGTGGGGATGAGGGGCCCCAACCATCGCCCCTTCTTGTGAGATCCAATGTACGGGAATAGGCGGCTGGCGCGGCGAAGTCGCACCAGTCACGCAATCTCAATTAATGATCTCCCCGAAGAATGATCGGACTGGAAGAAGTTGTCGTGTGTTACCCGTTTGGACATTGTTACACAATCTGAGAGAAATTTGACATGACTGCAGTTTAAAGTGACGTTAATTATTTGTGGGAAAAGCCGGCAAGCGGGGAAAAACCACAAAAATCTATTAATTTATTTTATAGAAGAAAAGACGAGTAAAGAAGAAAGGGAGGAAATGAGGTAGAGGGTCGAAGAAAAAGAAAGTTTCTGTTAGGTCGGGGGTTGCAGGACCACCACGACCTGGTTGAATTACTTCATGAGAAAGTCTTTTGGCATCTCGTGTTTGCGAAGAAGATCAAAATTATAATTCCCTAGAGAGGAAATATGTTCAAAAGTTGATGCAGATTCGTAAAATTTAGTGGCGGTTTCTGTGATATACTCTGAAATGTATGGTAGTTGATATTCTCTGTGGAGGACAGAGTTCTTAGTATATCTGGTTGTTTTTGTGATAAGTCTGAGAAATTTATTTTGCACGATTTGAATGTGATTGAAATTACTTTTTGACGCGCCTCCCCATATTGTGCATGCATAATTTATGAATTGTAGAAAAATTATTTCTTCCTTTTTACGGTCACGGCAAAATAAAAACAAATTAGAACTATCAATTCAACTCCATTTATTTCTATTTAAAAAACATTTAACATAAATTTTTATTCCAAAAGCACTAGCAGTTTAGATAACTGTTTATTAAAGAAAAAAGATAGGGATAGCATTGCAAATTTGTTTGGTGTTATTTCTATGATAAAATGCAAATGTTGTAATAAAGTTTATATAGGTGAAACTGGGAGGATATTTAAAACTAGAATTGCCGAACATAAAAGAGATTGTACAATTGGGAATTTAAATACAGGCTTGTCACAACACTCTTGGAATTCTAATCACTATTTCGATTTCGAATTCAGCAATATTAAAATATTAGCTACTGAAAAAAATACTTATCAAAGACGTAGTATTGAATCTATATTCATAAACAAATTTCGAAATATTTTTGTTAATTTACAGAATGAAATTTTAAATATTAATAAAATTTACCAAGCATAATTAATTAATGTCATCTTATTTTAGTTACAAAAAATTTTTCTTTAAATCTTTAAATTTAATTTAAGGTCGCGCTTCCTCATCAGTAATTCTATGGAAACTTGGCCAATCGTTGTATTTCACTTTATATACTGCCTTTATCTTCATCAACGATTTACCGCCTTATTTATCTCCTAGTCATGTGTTCGTCGTTGTTTCCAAAACACTTAGAACGGTTTCATAATTATTAATAATGTAGTTTTTACGCTGAAACAAGCCTCTTCAATTTTAGAAGGCTTTCTCTTTTTACTCATCCTTAATAATTGTTTGGAGTCTTACTTTTTTTAAACTTTAATAACGTATAAACTATTTTAAATATGAAACAACAAAAAAATTGACACGTATTGACTCCAAAATTGGAATGATTGTTGTTTCGCTTACAAATCGTTTTAAAATAAGGTATTATTTTAAAAAAATTTTTTACTCATAAATGATAACTTTTTTTTAACTTTTTATTTTTATTACGTATTAGCTTATTATAATAATTATTTAGATCCTCTGAAAACGGCACGCAGTGATGCCGAAACGTCGACGCAGTTTTAATTTTTATTCTAAAAATAAATGGAGTTGAATTGATAGCTCTAATTTGTTTCTATTTTACCGTGACCGTAAGACAGAAGAAATAATTTTTCTACAATTCATTATTGCATTGTCGGTCGAAGAATAGTTTGATTTGGTGTTTCCAAATCTATACATCATGCATAATTTATGATTGATCGGATAAAGATTTTGTAGATTAGCAGTCCATATTCGGGTTTTAGACTCTAGTGTCTATTAATAATAGGATTTAAGCGCGAGAGGGCCCCGAGAGCTTTCCCTTTCGTTTAATGGATATGCTGCTTCCAATTAAGACGTTTATCAAGTTTATCCCCTAGGTATTTTACGGAATCTTTCCATTCTATTGGTTCGTTAAACATTTTGGGTGGCTCAATTTTAGCTGGTCTTCTGACTGAGAAAATAATTAATTCTGATTTTGCTACATTAATTTTTATTCTCTAAAGCTGAGCCCATCCCTCAATGATTTCGAGAGTATTGTTGAGTAACTTTAAGATCTTCGGAACTGACCAAGAAAAAGTAAATAGTGCAGTGTCGTCTGCATATAATCCAATTGTAACTTCGGGTACCTCAGGGATATGTAAATAATAAAAAATACTGGACCAAGAATGCTGCCCTTGGGCACATCCGACCGGATGGGTTTTTCTTTTGTGAGTTTCTGGCATATTTTGATGGACCATTTTCTATTAGTAAGATCAGAGCTTATAAGGAGGATGAGCCCTCTGGGGAAATTGTAATTTATTAGTTTTCTGAGCAGTCATACATTCCAAACACTGTCAAACGCTTTTTCTAAATCGAGAAAAACACCTCCAGGATGTTTTCTTCCATTGAAATTTAAGTTAATGTCTTCCGTTAGCTTGAGTATCATGTGCTGTGTAGTGACCTTTTCTAAAACCGTATTGCTGCGGCTTAATGATGCTGTTTTCTTTGAGGTGAAAGTTTACGCGAGTGAGTATTATTTTTTGAAAGATTTTTCTCATTGTGTTAAGAAGACTAATCGGCCTGTAGCTGGTAGGATGATACGGATCCTTTCCTTTTCTGAAAAATTAGAATATGAGCTATTTTCCATGAGTGAAAAAAGTAGCTTATTTGAATACAGGCATTGAAGATATTGGCGAGGAGAGTGAGACACGAAATCGGAAGTTTTTCGAGGACTAAGTTTGAAATTGAATCAGGACCAGGAGCTTTGTTATTTTTAGAAATTTTAATTTGTTTTTTTAGTTCCTTATGAGTTATCTTCCTAATATTATCGGTACTAGGGAGTTTAAGAAAATCTGAGATAATTTGTTCACATTCCGCAATATGCTGAGGGTCAGATGGCTCATCATGTGGAGCGAAGTTACTTTCATAATTTACCGCTAGGAGATTTACGTTATCGGTAGGAGAGAGCGCAAATGTTTGGTCTGGATTTTTGATCTGTGCTCTTGAACTTTAATTGCTATAGTTTTCCGAAGGTGGTTAATGATGTTTTTAAGTATACAGCTTTTAGTTTTTTGATTAGTTCGGCAGAGTTTACTGCGCGTGTGGATAAGGTCCTCAATCTCGGGGCTGAGAGAAGGTTCGTATTTGTAAATAGTAGTTTGAGGGACTGAAACGTGAATGGCAGTTTTTATGCTTGAGGTAAGATTAGATATGGCGTCGTCAATTTGAATGGTATTGTTAGTGAAGGTTCGAAATGAGCGTGTAATTCTAGGGTAGAGTTGAATGTTTGCCAGTTTGCTTTTGCAAAACTGTAGCGAGGTAAGACCGGAGCCTTTTCACAATTAGTGAAAAGGCTCAGGAGAACTGGTCGATTTTTGGTAAATTCCCGAGAGGGAGTCTGGTAGGGCGAGACGATGGCATATGGGTTCCCGTGGATTTTTATTTGTATAGCCGTAGCTTCAAGGAATTCAAGTTCAGGAATTGTTAGATCGTGATGGTCAATACTGTCTTGAGTTAAGATCGCGGTACCTCTGGTCGTGTTATTTCGTTATAATTTGTAGCCACGAACTAGATTAACTTGTAGGGATTTACATAGTGAAGTTTCGCTAAGCATGCAAATGGCAATGTTATTGTTGTAAAGGTATGTGGCTAATTCATGTATTTTTTTTAGGATGCCCTAAGCGTTCCAAAAAATTATTTTTATAGTGTTATTATTGAGAGCTACCATTTTTAAGAGCAATTGATAATATACTTGTTATAATCTTGGCTGTTTGTTTGATAGCTTCATTCTTATATTTCCCCCCATTATTTCGGTTGTTAAACTCGTGGCTTTTTTTATTATGTTAACTAGGTCAACTGTAATGTCTTGAGAGGGTGGATTCCGAACTGTAGCAATTATTGGAAGGAAGTTACTCCCTGCAATGTGATGAGTTTCGGTAGTAGTTTTTTTAGTTTGATTTTCAGTCTATTTTTTAGATTTCAGTTTATTTTCAGTCGTAGTCACACCTTTTGAGGCTACCTTAGTGCTGTACAGTGTTTTAGTCTGCAAGCCCGGTGAGCTTACGAGGGTTGCATGTTCTTGGGGGTAGATATCACTTGGTAAAATCAAGGGTGCATAAGGTTTACTGGGGGCAGTATCCTTAGCGTTATCAGCAGGTTTGCAATTGTGTGTTTTAGTATTTTTAGTGGGCTTTCTAAATGCTTTTTTGAATACTAGGCAGCCTTTAAAGTTGGCTGGGTGATCTCCAGCACAGTTAGCACAGGTTGCTGGCGTTTCGCGGGATTTCTTGCAACTAGAACTCCCTAGCACTATCAATATTATTATAATATAAATAATCAGCATATATTTTCGTAATATAGCGCGACTCCTTATCGGTAAAATTAATATTATTAATCGATTGTGATTGGTGCGCGTTGTTTACGGGCGCGCGAACCAATCGGAATGTACTAGGGGACAAGTTTAACATAAGCAAATTTGACGGTTGTCAATAGTCGGCTAACGGAGGCAAAAAAGTCTCTTCGAGGTGAGAGTTGAGAATTCTACTGTAAATACTACCACTTGTAACAATTTCAAGTGATAGTTTTTTAGAGTTGGCAATTCTCAGCTCTCCGCTTTTATATATTGAAGATGTATATTAAAATCTGAAAAGTGAATTTATTGAGTATAGTACCTTCTAAAATTTCTACTGGTATTGTTGCAGTTGTCACGATTGCAGAGATACACCCGAAACTAATTTTTCATCATAAAAATATGTATGATAATTAGAGAGTAAGAAATCAATTTTTAAAATTAAATTTTTCATGACGCTTATATTGTTATCATAAACGATGAATTTAGGTGATATTTTTCTTGAGGGGTATACACTTTTTCTAATTTTTGTTCTATAGTTCTATAGAGCTCCATAAACTCTCGAAAATCCTTTCTCATCTTTTTTATACCTTAAATAATTCGAAATCTTTGAAGGTTTTTTTCCTTTCTTCAATAATTATTATCTTTTGTACATATATGGTTCTGTCGTGACACCCTTCAAATGTATTTTGTAAAGTAAACCACTTACAAAAATGAACCTAATTTTAAACAATTTTGTGGTTTGATTTGGCCTTTCTTGACAACATTTTGTTAAATGAATATGAAAATTGATATCTCTAGCCTAATTACATGAAGAAAAACAAGTACCTGCTTTATTTTACATAGATGCTGCGTAATATTATTCCTTTTCTCTCACAGAAGAGGTAACATGCCTGCGGCACTGTAACCTCGAATTTAATCAAACAATATAGATTATGTTGGGCGACAGACCTTTCTTGGGTCAGATACAAACTGAGCGAAATCTCAAATAGTATCAAAATCAGAATTGTAAATATCCAATTTTGAACTTGCCTTAAGAAACAAACAACATTATTAAAGTTTGGTGTAATGGAGTTGTAACTTTTCCATTACTTTCCCGCTAGCTCAAATCAAATGTTGGCAAATTAGGTAGAGGGCGTGGATTCGTATTGAAAAAGGTTGAATATCGTAAATGATAGTACAGTAATAAGATTAACAATAAAATAAATTTCCATTTATTCAAGGACATTCTTACGATTGGTTATATGCAGTTATATTAAAAATTCAAAAACAAACAAAAAATATTCCTATGATTAAATTCTAGATTAACGTCTCTTTATTATTTCAAAATTCAACAATTCTGTATCAAATTTAAAAATAAGTCTAAAATCGAGCAAAAAAGTACGAAGAAAATACGTGTTGCACACAAAAAAGAGGATGAAGATATTCATGTATGTTTAAGAAAAAGAACATTATAATGATTTCGAATTTACCTACATTTTCTGCAATATATCCGCTTTTATACCATGAATATTTAAAATGATTAGTATATCTTAGCGAGGTTAACTGATTATGCACAAAAGACTAAAGTTGAATAATATTATTCTTGATATGTACATCAAAATAACAAAATCGGAAAAGTGGCCGACATAATTTTTCCAAACTCTAAACTCAAATACATATTCTGCAGATTGCATTTTCCATGTTTTTCCTGTTGGACTAATATTCAAATTTACATTCAAAATCACCTCGTTTTTTCGCAAGGTATTCTATTATTTTACATTCTGTGATCAATTGTATCCTGCGAAAAAAGGTGATTCATTTACAACATATCGCACACTTTAAAATTAAACAAACTTTGAAAATAATGCGCACAAGATTGAATTATAAAGGTTAATAATGTGGAACAATGTAGAGGTAGTTACCCTCTTCGATGCTCGTTTTTTCTTAAAAATACATTAATACCTTCCTATTTTTTGTGTGCAACGCGTATTTTCCTCGCATTTTTGGCTTAACTTTAGACTCACTTTGAAATTTTATATATATTTAGGGGTGGTTTACCCCCTCGTAATTTTTTATTCATATTGGACATACTTTATTTCACTTCCTTCGTTATAAAACTAATTTCCCAATTTTTTGTGCAAGGAAAGTATATATTATCATAGACACAAAGTAAAAAGAATTTAAGGGTATCAAATCGGCGAAGGACACCTGGAGTACCTTCCTTGTTAGTAACCGATCACTTTACTGGTTCTATACTCATTTCGCGTTGGGCAATTAAACCTAACTTAATTTTATGCGGTATATTTTCGTAAAAATAGAATGAATGTCTACGAATTATTCTTCTGGGACATTGGGAAAGCCCGACTAATCTCAAATATTTGTGTATGAGCAAAAAGACAAAATATGCGAATTTAACTTGATGGGTTAATAAAATAAATTTATTTATTGGAAAAGTGCTAAATATTCTCAAGAACTATGTCAAAGAGATCACAACAATCAATAATGCAACAGATGAGCTGGCCTGGACAGTCGGGCAAGCAGTTGAAGTATGACTATCATTTTTGGTAGAGGAACAAAAAAATTTTCACTTGCAATTTTAGTCATTTAAGGGCAACACGGTGACCACGGCATCAATGAGAGTGAGCGCTGCCTAGCTAAAATGGGGGGGGGGGGTGAGAGAGCCCCAACCATCGCCGCCTCTTGTGAGATGCAATGCACGGATCGGACTGGAAGAAGTTGTTGTGTGTTACCCGGTTGAGCATTGTTACATAATTCTGAGAGAAATTTGACATGGCTGGAGTTTAAAGAGATGATAATTACGTGTGGGAAAAAAGCCCAAAAATCTGTTATTTTATTTGATAGAGAAAAGATGAGTAAATAAGAAGAGGAGGAAGTGGGGTAGAGGGTCGAAGAAAAAGAAAGTTGCTGGTAGGTTTGCGAAGAGGATAAAAATTTTAATTCCGCAGAAAGGAAATATGTTTAAAAGGTGATGCTGATGGAGATTCGTACAATTTAGTGGCGGTTTCTTTGATATACTCGGAAAAGTACATTTAGGGTGGTTGTGATACGTCTGAAAAATTTATTTTGAATCATCTGAATGTGATTAATATTACTGTTTAACGCGCCTCCCCGTATTGTGCATGCATAAGTTATAATTGATCGGATAAACATTTTGTAGATTAGAATTCCATAAGCAGGTTTTAGACTCGAATGCCTAAATGATAGGATTGAGGCGTGATATGACTCCGAGGGCTTTCCCCTTAGTTTCCTGGATATGTTCTTTCTAGTCAGGATGTTTGTGCAAACTTCTGACTGAGAAGAGAATTGATTCTGGTTTTTTATATTAATTTTTATTCTCCAAAGCTGACCTAGAATGCTGCCTTGGGGCACACCCGCTCGGATGGATTTTTCTTTTGTGAGTGTCTGGCCTATTTTGATTGAGAATTTTCTATTAGAAAGATCATAGCTTATAAAGAGGATGAGCCCTCTGGGGAAATTGTAAATTATTAGTTTTCTGAGCAGTCCTATATGCCAAATACTGTCAAACGCTTTTTCTACATCGAGGAAAAAAGCTCCATTATGTTTTCTTCGATTGAAATTTAAGTTGTGGTTTAAGAATGCTGTTTTCTTCGAAGTGAAAGTTTACACGAGTGAGTATTATTTTTTCAAACATTTTGCTGATTGTATTAAGAAAACTATAGAGTCTGTAGCTGGTTGGATGATATGGATATTTGCCTTTTTTTTCTGAAAAACTAAAACGTGAGCTCCTTCCATGAGTTAGGGAAGTAGCTTAGCTGAATGTAAGCATTGAAGATAGAAGTAAAAAGAGAGTTAGGCACGTAATAGGAAGCTTTTTGGGGAGAAAATTTGTAATTGAATGAGGGCCAAGTGATTTTTTATTCCTAGTATTTTGAATTTGTTTGTGTAATTCCTTGTAGGTTACTTTCTTAAGATGATCGGTGTCATGTGAAGCGAAGTTATTTTCATAATTTGCTGCTAAAAGATTGGCTTTGTCGGTAGGAGAAAGCGCGAACGTTTGATCCAGTTTTTTGAGAGGTGGAATGTTATTTCGCGACTATGTTAGGATTTCAGTCATACGGTATATAGAATCATCTTTAATTTGAAGGTAGCCGACTTCTATATTCCAGGTTTTAAAAATGGGTCTCTCGAACTTTAATTGCAACAGTTTTCCGAAGGCGGTTAATGATGTTTTTAAGAATGCAACTTTTAGTTTTTTGATGTGTTCGGTAAAGTTTATTACGAGTGTCGATAAGGTCTTCAATCTCAGGGCTGAGACGTAGTTCGTATTTTTTGATAGTAGTCTGAGGGGCTGAAGCGTGTATGACAGTTTTTATGCTAGAGGTTAGGTTAGACCCGGTATAGTCGATGTGAGTAGTGGTTTTTAGTTTAGGTTCAAAATTAACGTGAGTTTCTAGGGTCGCGTGAAATGTTTGCCAATTAGCTTTTGCAAAGTTGTGGCGAGGCGCGACTGGAGTTTTTTCACAGTTAGTAAAGAGGGTAAAAAGAACTGGTCGGTGGTCTGAGGCTAATTCATCAATAGTGAGAGTGTCATGGTTATAGAAGTTATTTTTTGTAATTGCAAAGTCAATGAGGTCAGATTTATGTTTAATGTTATAAGTGAAGGAGGTATGCGAATCTGGTGCACACAGACAGGTACTGGTGTTTTATAGATTCAAACAAATTTTTTCCAATTTTATTGGTTGTTCTACTGTTCTAAGCTAAGTGCTTAGCATTTAGGTACCCTGCAACAATTACCGAGGGTGCAAGTTAAAATATTTTTCTGTAATTATTTTTTGTAAATTTACGAGAGGGATTCTGGTAGAGCGAGACGATGGCATACGGTTTCCCGTGAATTTCATTTGAATAGGCAATTTCGATAGCAATTGAAAGTATATTATTTATGATCTCGGCGGTTGAACTTATAGCTTTAGTAATATTTATTTTTCCTCCCATAATATCAGTGGTTAAGGTTGTTGGTCCTTTTAATAGATTTACAAGATTTATTTTGATATCCTGAGAGGGAGTATTTTTAGTGGAAACAACAGTTAAAGTAGTTTTAATTTGTGGTACTAGAATTTTCTTGGCGATAGGTGGTTTATCGCGAGTGCTAGTCATTTTCGGTGTTTCAGGTGGTTGCAGAGTTTAACGTTTGATTGCATGTTTTCTGGAAGCCTTTTTAAAAGCAGAACAACCTTTGTAGTTAGCGGGGTGGTCTCCAGCACAGTTAGCGCAAGTGGCCGGTGATTCGGGATCTTTTTTGCATGTAGTTCTCTGATGCGCACCATGGCACTTTACACAGCCTGGAGTAGGATGGCACACGTCAGAGACATGATGGAACCTTTGGCATTAAAATCTCTTTTAGTAGCCTATGTAGAACGGTGTAAGGGTGGTTGCCCTCATCTATAATACCATTATGCCGGATATTTTTCCCGGCCCTGTAGGTTTTTTAGAATTAGGCTTTTGGGTATTAGGCACTGCTTTTGAATCTGACAGATCCATGCAACGGCTGGCGCTGTCCGAAACGTTATCAGACGATTTGGCAAGCTTTCGCTTTTTACTTTTAGAGGTGGCGATGGAGAAGTTGTCTTCTGTGTCCATCTTCTGTATCCTACTAATTCCTGCTGGGCAAGAAACTGGGTTTGAGCTCTGTGATATTGATGTCACAGAGCGCAAATTATTCGATCAATCAACTTGATGCGTCTGATAGACCAGAATCTATCAATCAATCATGAGCATCAATCGATTAATCTAATATCGCCTATTTAAACGTAACATAATGAGGAGAGCGTTTCAATCGACGCAGGCTGCCGAATCAATTCTCGCCCGCGCTGCCTAGCTCTAGAATTTATAGCCTCTTGTACCCTACCTCATGCCTGTTTTACTATTCTCTGATTGGACGTAATTCGTTAACTTTCGCGGTGTCGTGGGGATAGCAGTAGAACCAAAACAGAGTCGTATGATATAAAGTGGCACTTATGTTTGAATTTAGTATTTAAATTCTTGCTTTTTCTTGCTTTAATTTTATAAACAGAGACCATTCTCCTTACTATGGAAAAGCTTATCCCGAAAATTATAAACTAACGGGCTAATTTTTAAGAATTTAAAATCTTGCACCTAATTATAAAGTCAAAGTATTGACTATACGGGCCTGAGCTACAGTTACCAAGTGCATAAACTGGTATCGACAGTTTGTTCTTCTCCCTAGGAGAGCATCAAGTCCTAAAGAGGTAGATGTTGAGTTGATCGAGGAATCATGGAGCTTTCGTGGAACAATCCATGGTTTGTAGGAAATCTAGGGGATTTTCTGTCGATTTCTTGAAGTGATTTCTTGTTGAGACTTTCAGGTGTTACGTTGGCAGTAGCGCCTGATGTTTGTACTAGGTGGAGAGTTCAAACTATAGTTCGAAGGTTTCAGTAAGAGCAGCAAGTTAATTAAGTCTTTCCGGTATACTGTAGAGTATCAACTACTTGCGATGTCCCATTATAATGAAAAACTCCAAAACAGTGTTGACATGCAGGGAAATAACAAGAATTCGAAACGAATCAACCATAAGAAATTGAATTATAAATTAAATCGAAATGAATTATAGAGCATCGTGTAGCCTCAGAGGTATCTTATGCTACATATCTCATGCTTTCGATGAAATATTCAGAAATGAAGCATTTTCATAAAGTGTGCCTTATAGGTTGAAAACTGCAACTTAACAACTAGCGATAATTTATAAATTTGGTATTTCATTTTTTTTAATGTTCTTAGATAATGCTCCAAAATTATACTGACAAACCCGCAGAATATTGGCAGAGCAAGGATGCTGCAGTATATTTAGTAATAAGCTGTGTCAGTAAAGGACAAACCCAAAAACATGGAGTAACGCAAAGTAGTGAATTGGTTTCATTACCACAATTTACAAGGGAACATATAATTCCGGAACTCCTTAGGCAAAATGGTATGTTTTTTCCAGTATTAAACAAAGTACATATTCAAATATTAGCCTTTATTTCTTTCATGTAGGTGTATTGAACAACGTGGGCCCATAGTTTTACCAGAACACCGGAAGGACAAAAAATAATGGTATCAACCATTTTTATTGTTTAAACTCAACAGAGCGTGGGAAAAATCCTAAGATTATGTGTGTGTGTGTGTGTGTGTGTCACTCTGTCACTCTTACGACATTAACCTTAATATCGCTCCTCTAAATGCTCCTAAGGAAATCGAGACAATTGTCGAGAATAGGAAGTGCCGCGTATACTGGAACTTTATACTCTCGACAATTGTTTCCGTTGCTCACTAGAGGCCTGACAAGGTTCTTCTTGACTTCGAGAAGTGAACCATGTTCGTTATCTAATTTTCGGCACCAGCTGACAAAAACATCATAGCCAAGGAGAATGAAAAGAAAAAGAGGTATCGAGACCTTATAAGGGAGTTGCAACGATTGTACCCGGAATATTCTGTTAAACTAATCGTCCTTATCATCGGCGCTCTTGGAGGTGCCAAGCTTTCACTCTCTAATAACCTAAAAAGCATCCCTGCGTGTCAACAATATGCTAAAACACTTGCGGGAAAAATGCAGAAGGCGGTAGTCCTTGGGTTGCTCCATGTTCTTAGGGTGCACGAGGCTTTTACCGGATCGTCGTGTTGATTCCGTTACAGACTGCAACCACCTATCTCACGGTCGTGAGACGAGATTGTGGCTGAAATTTTACCGCGATTTCGCTGAGAGCGGGTGCAATTTTTCAGATTAGCACCCGCTTCCGGCGAAATCCTGCGGTTG
>NC_046660.1:138096059-138098546 GCF_010883055.1 Belonocnema kinseyi
TATATATGTATATATATATAAAATATAATTTTTGTTAGACGAATGCGCCAAGGTTTATTTGGAGCAAGGAAAACTTAATGGCTTCCCTGAAGGCCCTGAGCTCGTCGATAGCAGCGCTTTACGACACCTTTGCGCTTGAGAGACTTATACATACCTGGGCGTGCCACAGAGCCGCATTCAGGATGTGACATCTATAAAGGATACTCTTTGAAGCAGATACAAGCGTTTTATCCGGCAGATTTGTTCTTTCGAACTGTCGGTGAGGAGCGAAGTATCTGCAACGAACATGTTTGCCGTCCCAGTAGTATTCTATACATTTGAAGTGGTTTCATGGACGAAGAACGTCAAGGTGCTCGCGGGATATTAAATCTTGAATGTCTTCACAACAGGATTATTCTGCGTGCAGTACATAAAGTCGCAAATGGAAGAGACAAAAACATCACAGCCAAGGAAAATGGAAAGAAAGAAAGGTATACAAACATTATAAGGGTGTTGCGACGATTGTATCCGGAACATACTGTTAATCTAATCGTCTGTATCATCGGCGCTCTTGGAGATGCCAAGCTGTCACTCGTTAATAGCCTTAGAAGCACCCCTGTGTGTCAACAATATGCTAAAACACTTGCGGAAAAAATGCAGAATGCGGTCGTCTTTGGGTCGCCCCGTGTCCTCAAGGTGCACGAGACTTTTGCCGGATCGTCGCATTGATTCCGTTACAGACTGTAACCACCTATCTCAAGGTCGTGAGACGTGGTTGTGACTTAAATTTTACCGCGATTTCGCTGGGAGCGGGGGAAAATTTTCAGATTAGCATCCGCTCCTAGCGAAATATATAATTAAAAATTTGTCATAAGGACAACCGCAGGATTTCGCCGGAAGCAGGTGCTAATCTGAAAAATTGCACCCGCTGCCAGCGAAATCGCGGTAAAATTTCAGCCACAACCACGCCTCACAATCGTGAGATGGGTGGTTACAGTCTGTAACGAAATCAATACGACGATCCGGCAAAAGTTTCGTGCACCCTAAGAACACAAAGCGATCCAAGGACTACCGCCTTCCGAATTTTTCCCGCAAGTGTTTTAGCATATTGTTGAGACGCAGAAATGCTTTTCAGGCTAGTAACGAGTGAAAGCTTGGCACCTCCAAGAGCGCCGATGATAAGGACGATAATTTTAGCAGAATATTCCGGATACAATCATTGCAACTCCCTTATAAGGTCTCTATACCTCTCTTTCTTTTAATTCTCCTTGGCTATGATGTTTTTGTCAGCTGGTGCCGAAAATTAATAACGAATATGGCCCATTTATTTTGTGGAACGTATGATTTTCTGGACTCATTTAATTATCAAATTGTTGCTTCATATTTTTATTTAAAATAAGCGTCTAAAATTTTTTGAATCTGAAATTTAATTAATCTATTTCAATAAAGAATTCTGAAATCCTCAGAATTCAATTCGAAAAATCCGCTTAAAGAGCATGTCCTTGGTAATATCGAACTATCGGCATTGTTACATGACAGAGTGAGAAGATGGACCATTTTCCGCCTGCAGACTAACGAGGAATGAAAGCGCCCTTAGGAAATGCTAGCGAATTTACATGAATGCCCGCGATATTCGAACTCAAATTAAGCGAAGTAAAGGTATTAAAAAAAAAATAGAAAAGAGGAGTTGAAAAAATACAAAACGTGGATTGTTGCTTGTTGAAACGTTGAACTGCACATTCGTAAAGTATTACTGAAAAGGAAAAAAAAAGTTTTGTTGGAAAGGTAAGTTTTGAACAACAGCAGACTATGTACCTTAATTTCTGTTGGTCAAAACTTACCTTCCTACCAAATCTTTCGTTTCTTCTTTTGTAATACTTTTGTAATACTTGCAGTTTATCTTTTCATTAAGCTACAATCCACGCCCACGTTTCATATTTCGTTTCACTCATTTTTTATTTTCTTTTAAAAAATTTTGCTTTGCTTACTTTGTCTTCATGTTACGAGGCCGTTTACGTAACGTAAATTAGTTTCAAATTATTTGCGGACAAGAATGGGGAATAATCGCTTGAATGCATTGATGTTGCTTTATTCTTCGATGGATACAGTGGATGAAATAAATCTTCGTGAAATCGTTGAAAAATAGTCCCTGTTGAAACACCGCAAAGTTAAAATCTGACATGAACTACGATTAATCTATATATTTAGGGCAATTAAAAAAATCTGGTATTGATTTCTGCGTACCGTGATCCTTCAATTTACATATTCCTGTAATTAATTTGCTGTAATAATAATAATTCGTATCACATAATTTTTCAATAAAAATTCTTCAATAATTTCTTTTCATCAAGTGATATTCTCTTCTTTAGAACTAGATGAAAATCGTGAAATTTCAATTATTATCTTTTTACATTGTACACACACACACACACACACACACACACACACACACACACACACACACACACACACACACACACACACACACACACACACACACACACACAC
>NC_046660.1:138098646-138141946 GCF_010883055.1 Belonocnema kinseyi
AATCTGTCTGGATTACTTTTTTTACACAATTGACAGATCAAGAAGCTGTTTAACTCGAAATCATAGCTGCTCGATTCTAAAAATGGTCCAAAAAAGTAACTTTCATTCTAACATTTTTTCCACATTTAGCTTATTTAGCCGTTTCATATTGGATTAGATATTGGTAGGTAAAATTAATAAAAACAGGTAATATTATCATTAATTCTTACGTCAAATTGTCTTCTCTGTCCGAACTTTTCTGCTATTTTTCCCAGCTGACATTTAGTACTTGGATGGTTGTAATTGATTACATAACTGTTCTTTCGGTACTCTGCATTAAATTTATTCTTTATGAATATTAATTTTTCAGTATTATGATTTTTATTTTAAAGTATAAATACAATTTTTTTCTTCTATTTCTAAGAAAACTTAAAAAGATATCTGAAGATTTCAGATATGTTACAAATGAATTCAGAAAATTGTAAAGAATTTTTCTTTATTTTATAAAGTGTTACAAAATCTGAGGAATAATTGATCAGTTTGGCGTTTCAAAACTTTAGAATTTTCAGAAATTTTGAAGAAATTATGAAATATTTGATATATTTTCGGAAAAGTTTCAAGTTTGAGAATATTATTAATCTTTTCAAAAATTATAAAATTAGTTCTTATCTTGTAAACTAACTCGAATTTTTCTAACAAATTGTGAAAAACTTTTAAAATTACAAAAATTGCACCTATACACTTCCGCAAGTATTACAAATTCTGTAGAATTATTTTTAAATCTTTTTGAATTTTCTGTAACAAGTATTTAGTAAAATAAAATTTATTTCAAATTTACAATGAATTTTAAGAAAATATTTGTATTTTCTTTTAACTTTTTAAAATTATTTATAAGTTTTTTCCGAAATGTTAAAAAATGGATGTTTTTGATTTAAAGTTTTGCTTATTTCTCTTCAAATTATAAATAACCTTGAAATATTTTTAAAACGACGACAAATTCTTCATATCTTTAGAAATAATTCAAATTTTTCTTTAAAAAAATCTTAAAAATAAATAAATATCTTCTAAATTTTTTTCGACTTTTTTTGGAAATCTTTTTCATCTTTTGTTAATTTTTTTCGACAATTAATTAGTTAGAATGAAAAATCATTTTAATTATTCTGACTTTTTTCGAAATTTTCAAAATTCTACATTTGATTAAAAATCTTGTTCATTCTCTTCAACTTATAACTAATCTTTAAATTTGTTCAAAACTTTAAAAAATTTAAAATATCTTTTTAAATATTTTGAATTTCTCCTGAAATTACACAAATAATTCAAAAGATACCCTAAAATCTTCCAGATTCTTTTTGAGCCAAGTTTGCCAAATTAAAAAAAAAACGTTAATAAAATTTGTCTAGGACACTGAAGAAAACTCATAATTTTCTTGAAACCTTTCAATCCCCTTGAAAAGCTTCTAAATGTGTTTGCTATCTTCAAAAAAACACCTTTTGTTTAAATTTTATTGTAATATTTCCAAGATTTAAATAAAACATAAAATAGGTTTTGTGTAAAATAGAAGTTGAGAAATATCTTTGTGCCTATTGATCAACAAATAAAAAGTAGGAGAACTTATTTGCATAAAAACTTTCATTTAAAGTAAACAAACTTTTATCTGTCCATGTAAAAGTTTTGTGTTAAAAATAGAATTTAAACAAGTTTCAGTTTGTTTGAATGGAACAAATAACTATCTCAGTGAGTGCTTCAAAATTTCTTCGTCAGTGTAAACTATAGAGGTCTAGAGTTTAGATTTTTAGAATATATCCGGTACCTGCGGACGGCCACACAGCCATCCCAACACTCTCTCCTATTGTGAATGAGGAAAATCCCATCTGGTTATTTTGTCTCGGAATTCCGATACGATACAGATACGAGACAACACTTTTCGATATTTTTCCGATGCGACACCAAAAACCGAGCGATAGAAATCCGAGACTTTGATACTATGAGAAATCTCATTTTTGACATTTATCTGGAAATTCTTTTTGAAAACACCCCTAGTTCTAATTTTAATAATTGTCGATAGTAGGGGTGCCTTAGAAAGGTTTTCAGAAGTGATGCTAATAGTCCGAAATCGAATTAAATTTTTTTTTGCGATTTGATACAATTATAAGTCTCATGTTTGACTTTGATCACGAAATTCTTTTTTAAACCATCCCTAGTCTAATTTGAAAACTTTTAGAAAGTAGAGATTCCTTAGGAAGGTTATCAGAAGTGATGCCAATAGTCAGATATTGAAAAAATTTTCTTTGGGAACTTTGATACTACGAGAATTTATATTTTTGACATTTATCTGGTGATGCTAATAGTCAGAAGTTTAATTATTTTTAATTCGGGGAGGGGGTGGGGGGTTGATACTATGAGAATTCGAATTTTTGACAGTTATCTGGAAATTCTTTTCGAAAACACCCCTCGGTAGAATGTGCAAAATTATCGATATTAGGGGCGCCTTAGAAAGGTTGTCATAAATGATATCAGTGGCCAAAAATTGAATTAATTTTTTTTTGTGGGACTTCGATACTTTGAGAAGTCTCATTTTTTACTTTTATCTGGAAATTCTTTTGGAAACCACCCATAATTCAAATTTGTAAAGTTGTTGAGAATAGTGTCAGAATTGCAATTGAAAACTGTTTTTAAGGCTTTTGTTTTAAAACCATTACAAACTAACATTGATCTAAAAGTTCTTTCAGAAACCACTTCTGGGGAAAATTTTAAAACTTATCGATAATAGGGTCGTCTCAGGAATGTTTCCGGAACTCACATCAGTGGTCTGAAAGGCAACATTGTCGTCCAAACGACAGGGTCGCGGTTGCATAGAGGTATTATAAAAGTCATGAAAACACTTAACACTGTCCCTCGAATACAAGGCGTGTGTATGTTGGTAATTTTTAGTTTTCCCTACACTCAGGGAAGATTCATTGTTTAAACAAGTATGGATAACAATTGAGATTAGATTAGAAAAAAAGAATGTATATATCTGAAGACGTTTAAGTCTGGCAACGAAAATTCTTAGAAATTGAAAATGAGTTTAAGGGCATGTAGCGCTCGGGTGAATTGTAACATACATAACCTCGAAATATACACGCACCTTATTAGCAATATTAAAAATTGTTTGATACAAAAAACACAAAAAAGTGTGTGGAGACGTCCGTTAGCATGTTCGCTATCATTTCCCAGATTTTGAAGGCAAAATATTTCTTATCCTAGGAAAAAAGCCGGGAGAATCTAACACTGAAAAAATCGATACTATTTCCTAAGCGCTATGCAAATTAATCACATTTTGCTAAAATAAAACTTTTTTGAATTATCCTACAAAAAAATGTGTGGGGACGTCCGTTAGCATATTCGCTATCATTTCCCAAATTTTTAAGACAAAATATTTATTATTCTAGAAAAAAAACCGGGGGAATCTAAAACTAGTAAAATCAGAAATTTTCTAAGTATCACATGCCCTTAAAAATAAATAAATTTTCTAAGATTTTGGCTCTTAGGTTTAATTTTTTAAACATATTTAGAAATTATCTAGTTAGCAAATGGAACCTAATGTTATATTTCTGCAGCTGTCAAGATAATTCTGAATGTTAGTTTTTTAGCTTTAATTTTTTAAGCTTTTCTGTTTACCAAACACGCTCTAAGTGTTAAAGGTAAACAATTGGTTTTTTATGATTTTAGTAAAAAAAACCTGCTATTCTAATGTTTCAACGTTAGTTTCATTTAAAATATAAGTTGTACATATTAAGGAGCAGGTTGATAGTTTGGCGCTTCGCTTTGTGGAATTTGCATTCAAGCTGCAATAGGCTGCACTCACTCTTCACACGGGGGCATACGTACACGGAACATTGTTGCTCTGTAGTTGCTAAACAAAGCACCCCAGAACATTCTTGCATTTGACTTTCTGTCTTATTTTCATATTTTATTTTCTATTTGTGGTTTCGGGTTGACACAGAGGTGGTGGAAACCCTACATATATATTGCTATTTTATCAACATTTAGTTCATGAATAAGTCATTAAGGCCATGTGACAAGTGGGTCACGTGACCAGATTCCTACCTTACCGAAACTTTTTTTATTTTCTAACTTATTTCCACACTAAGCGCGACATGGACTTAAAATTTTGGGATAATAAATAAGAAGCACTAGAAAAGGTTGGTCTGGTCCTAAATTTTAATGATTATGAAAGAAGCAAAACAAAATTATTTACAAAAAAAAAACTTTTTATAATTATAAAAATTTAGGACCAGACCCACCTTAATTAGTGCTTCTTATTTATTATCCTAAATTTTTAACTCGATATGGCGCTTCGTGTGAAATTGGGTTAGAAAATAAAAAAATTGTCGGGAATGTAGGAATCTGGTCACGTGACCCACACAACACATGGCCTTCAAAGGATTATTAAAGAAATTTTCGTTTTTTTTCTGATACCAAGTTCCTTTCTCGAAATCTTGGAGAAAGATGTCAGGGCTCAAGTGTGCAATTGAGACTACTGTCCCAAAATCGTAGTGCCAGAAAATTTGTCATCTCTCGTTTTAGACAATTGTCTCTATCTCCCTTGGAGCGTTCGGCAGGGCAGGGTCGCGGCCAACAGAGTGAAAGCGACAAAGATGATAGTAAAGAACTCTTAGGGCCGCATAATATCTGTAGAAATTCTTTGTTCCCGCGAGAGTGGGAAACCTGAGTACCATGTGTTCTAGGTGTGCCGCATGTGTTTAATACGCTCTGCACCTATCGCTGGGGGAAGTTCTTGACATAAAGTGCGATCACGATATACTAAGCTGGTAACGGCACCGTCCTAACAGGCTAAATAAAACCCTCTGTACCTGAGTTAAGTACTGATGATTTGAGAAAAACAAAAGTTTGCTTCATCAACAAGGACTGATCTTCTATATTTTCGTACAAGGTTTTGTGCTTTTTGTTTTAAAGCAGTTGTTGATAGAATTTGTTAACCCTGCCAATAATAACTGAAATTATAAAAAAATGATCAATCAAATTTTAATGAGCTGAATCAATTTCGTGATACAATTTTTAAAAAATATGGAAAAAGTTGTTGAAAATCGGTTAATATTTGCAATAATAAAGAAAGAATTTACGGATCTTGTGAATATATAAGTGGAACCTTTCCAAGTTACACAAGTGCAATAACTTTTAAATTTATCATCTGATTCTTTTCTATCTTTTTTAAAATACTTCTCTCTTAATCTAGCAAATCTAACGAAGCCTATTAAAGTTCAATTTATTAATATTTTATCAAATATTTATTTTTGTTAACCGGCTCTAATTCTCTAACAGTTGATAATCGTGCCAAGCACGCAACCGCGCCCGAACAACAGGCGTCCATTGTCTCTCTTGGCTTACAATATTGTACAAAAATTGAGATTCGTGATCCTGCCGCTTCCCAGAAAGAGCAAAAAAAGTTGCAGAAACGTTGATCTAGACGGAGTAATGCACTTTTCTTACTTCTGGTGATAAAATTCAGACCAATGGTCTCGGTCGCCTGCTCCACCTCTTTGTAAAGGAACGCTCCTTTGCCAATCATCTCGTGTTTCCTGGCCATTTTTAACAGAGGATCTATGCCATTTGCCATGATGTAAGCTGTACTCAGAACAATTCGTTGATAAACATATTGGATATTCAGAAGTCCGCGTCCGCCTTAACGGCGTGAAATATATAATCGCGGAACGGACGAATTGATAACCAAGCTAAATCGCGAGGAAGTAAAGACCTATTCACTATAAATGATGTTGCTATGATGCAAGCTCGTAAACATCAAAGGAATTTGCACATGGCATACCTTGACTACAATCAAACGGTTCCTTCCGTACCGCAATGACTTTCTAAGTCATGCGATGATACTTTCGGCTACAAGAATGAAGTATTTTGATCATCGACAACTAAGGATAACTAGATCAATACGAATTACGACGGGTATATTTCAAGGAGACTCCTTCAGATCACTATGGTTCTGTTTCGCGTTGAATTGACTTATAATATTGTCATTTCATCAGGCACATGAATTATTCCGTGGCCATGATGAAAAACCGGTTTCACCTGAGAAAAAGATTGAAATAAATATAATAACCAAGTAAAAGAAAATTCCAATGATTACACTCAAAATGGAATGAAGAATGGATCAAAGGAATATCCCAAACAAAAAGACTTGATTTATTACAATATTATTACAATATTATAGGTTTTCCCTAGCAACGAATTTGCTTGATTTTTATTGTAATGTTTTCTGTTTTAAGCTTATTGATTTTGCTCTTAACTTCTGATTGGTCCAAAATTAAAGTACTTTGAACAATTTAGCAGTATCGTAACTGGGAAGGGTTCCATTACTCTCAAAAGTAAATTAATTTCGGAACTGGCAACTCGCTGTTAATCCAATTTGAACCAAAAGATGGTAAATTATTATGACCCTCCTGCTAATAAATATGCACTACAAGCTGGGTATCAAAATGAAACAATAAAGTTTTTTGAATAAAATTAGATAAATTATTTTCATACACAGGGCTTTGTAGATGACTATTCTGGGCCCGGATAA
The DNA here is from genome assembly GCF_010883055.1 of Belonocnema kinseyi. Classification (NCBI taxonomy): domain Eukaryota; kingdom Metazoa; phylum Arthropoda; class Insecta; order Hymenoptera; family Cynipidae; genus Belonocnema; species Belonocnema kinseyi. The sequence continues at coordinate 138,105,203 of NC_046660.1, forward strand.
AGGGTGTTCTTATTGTAAAGGGTGGTCTTAAAGTTTGAATTAATCAAGGATATATTGGTTTTTGTAAAATGTTTCAATTGGGTATCCATAAGTTTCATAAATTGCCAACGTTGTGTCAAGATATCAGGAACATGTACATAAATAAATAAAAATACGAGCAGAATCAATGCTTAAATTTAGATGCTGTAAAACAAAAAGACTGTCAAGTTAAATAAGTTAAATTGAACCAATGAACATGAATTTGAGTGAGTTATAAAATTATGAACATTTTACGTCACAACCTACTGAAAACCAATATTTGTAGACAAGCGGACGAAAATATTTTTCCACGCATTCAATATAGCTGTTCAACGTCCATGCCAAATTTCAACCCTACGGCATAAATATTCTATAAGTTAGGAGTGGTAAACGACGGATAATTGGACCGGCGGACATCTGACGGTCGTTATAAGGGTTTCCGACATAGTCTATGAAACTCGAATAAAGTCTGAAAATAAATGCCTTCTAACTAAATATTTAAAATCTCATTTCTCCACTCGATATTTTTCTTGTCAAAATATGCAAGAACAATTTATTTACAGTCTGACACTTTAACCCTTCGCCGGGCGTTTCGGAAGGGAGAAGTCGGTGAGCTTAGGAATCTCCTCTAACAAATACTTACAGGCACTGTGTTGAAATACAGCAACGTGCGTCAACATTTGTTGATATCCCGCCTATTTACAATAGGTAAAAGTTTGGTGGATGACGAATTCGTCATAGATGCCCGTTGACGTAACTTTTTGCTATTTGTGAGGCAAGTGATATCATGCATATAGATTTTTTCTGTATTTTTTTCTATATTTATTTATATATTTTTCAATTGTTTTTATATTATTTATATTGCATAAATAAATATTTTCACAATAAAAGGACTATTTTCTTATTAATAATTCAATTTTATCCCAAATTTCTCCTTTGCAAATTACATCATTTTGGGGTGATAAAATAAATATGGTTCTTAAAACCGATGCATATAACAGTAATTGCTTTTGAAAGACTATATTATAAAGAGTTTATCCCAGAAATATTTTTACTGGTAACAATTAACCGCTGAGATATTAATCTTTCAGTAAAATGGTCGGAATTGCATGTGGTTTATTGTTTCAGCTTTTTTATTTGTTAATTCTTCAAACATTTTCAATCTAAAACTATTGGAATGTCAAGAAGAGACATAAAACTTATTTCCTAGATTTTTTTGGAATTTCTTCACACCTTTAAATAGTTTAAATAAAGCTAATGACAACATTGTCATAGATGCCCGACGTTGTGCGTAAAAAATAGATGCCTGACGAAGGTTTAAATAGCTTATACTCCAGAATTGCGAAGACATACCTAGAGATGAGACAAAGATCAGAAGATGACATCGTCTTACGCAGATCAATTTTTAATGAATCACCTATAATAGAAAAAAAACTTTCGTTCGCGGTCTTTTCATTATATAGTATGTTAATAATTGTATACTTGTAAAATAGTAGTATTCGATACAAGTATTTGAATACTACAATGCCCATATAAGTGGAAAGGCACACCACATGCCCAAAGATAAGTCAAAGGGAATTTAAGTCAAACCGAAGGGCTAGTGATTCACCTTCGTACGTTATAGACATTGCCGCCTTTGGCTCGAGTACCGAACTCTAATTTGTTTACATCTGTTTGGAAAGTTTTGTTTTAAAACGTTATCTGCAGGCATCAAGTGGAGGCTTTTCTCACATGGTTCGCAACAGCCTCCTGTTGGTGTCTGCCTATGGTGCGTAAAAGCAGGCTTTTAATGATGGTACTTAAAAAATATTATTGAATTTCAGTAAACGAGTTTCCAGTTTTGAAAGCTGATGCTATAAAGTTCATAATGACATTCAGATCCGTACTACCAAGAGAACACGTTATAGGAGTTTTGCCACTGATTATCCGTCACCTATTAGCCACAAGTACTGTAGTTCATACTTATGCTGCTTGTGCAATTGAGAAGATACTCGCACTTAAAGATCATGAAAACACTCTTCAGTAAGTAAAAAATCATATAATTTATTTTAATTAATTCGTTTCCTAGTAATAACCACGTGATCTTCGTACTTTCTAATTTTAACAGAGTGTATGAAAAAGAAATGGTGCCTTTGGCGGCAGAATTATTGAACAGTCTGTTTGTGGCGGTGGAAATTCCAGGATCAGAAGACAATGAATACATCATGAAGGCGATAATGCGAAGTTTCGCTATTTTACAAGACAATGTGGTACCACATCTTCCAAACTTGCTTCCGAAATTGACTGAAAAACTTGTTACTGTAGCCAAAAATCCTGGACGACCAAACTTCAATCATTACTTATTTGAAACTCTCAGCTTATCTATCAAGTAAGTGAAGTATTTTGAAAGAAAGATAACAGTTTTTTAGTTAGTTTATTTTTCAAATTCGGGAAAAATATGTGTTGTCCTTCAGAAATTGATCTTGTATGTTTATAGATGTATTTTTTATAGAATTGTATGCAGAAGAAGTTCAGAAGCTGTCATATCATTTGAACAAACGCTTTTTCCTACTTTTCAGGGAATTTTACAACAAGATGTTCAAGGTTTGGAAATATAAAAAATAAATAATTTGATGAAGATTTACATACGTATACAATATAAAAACATCTGTAAATTCTGTTTCAGAATTCATACCATACGTTTTTCAAATACTTGCGTTACTTCTTGAACTACGAACTGAATCTAGTATACCTGACACGTACATGGCCCTGTTTCCTTGTCTGTTATCACCGGTATTATTCGAACGACAAGGGAATATACATCCATTGAATAGATTATTGCAAGCATTTATCTCCAAAGGCTCACATCAGATTGTAGCTCAAGATAAAATCAGTGCTCTCTTAGGTGTTTTTCAAAAGTTAGTGGCATCAAAAACACATGATCACGAAGGATTTCTACTAATTCAATGTATAATTGATTATTTTCCACCGTGAGTATATTTAAGTTATTTAATTTACTTTATTATGCACTGTGAAGTTCTTATAGGTGTGGATATATTGAACATTTATTCCAAGCAAAGGTTGTAGACGTAACTTAAATTTTTATTAACTACTGTTTAACCCTTGTTCACCACACTGCTGCTGAGTAACACGCTTGCCACCCTAGGTCCATATGGACCCCAGCGTAGAAAATTGTTGATAAAAACAAAACAACTCGATAGATTTACTTCAAATTTTGTTTATAACTTCTTGAAGTATTAATTAAAAGCACTGTATAGGTTTTACAGAAACTATGCCACTGTGATAAAAAAATAGTATTCTATTATCTATTGTAAAAAACATATTTATTTTGAGAAATGAAATTTGCGAAAGAATAAACTTTGCATTTCCAATCAAAAATCAGTTTATGAGAGCATACACACAATACACTTAAATAGCTACATATGAGTGTAAGAAGAAAAAGAAAGAGAGGAAGCAAGCAGTAGAACGAAAATATGAGCGGGGAAGGTATGAAGAGGGGACAATGCTCCGTTTTATGTAGGTATATTTCGAAGAAATTTTATAATAATAGCGTTTAAAACGTTTACATGTTTAAAAAAAAATCTTTAATAATATAGTTTACAAGATTTATTTTTAATTTTTAAGCCATTATATACTTAAAAAAAAATATTCACTCCAAAAAATCAATTTGAACTTTCTTGCTACACTGGGATCTATATGGCGCTGAGGCAAGTTTGAAAGGCTGTCACAAACAGCCAAAGTTACCTAGAGTAATGCTATTGGTCATAAATGATAGATATGCTGATGAACTCTGAATGACTGTTGCTTAAAACCCGTTGCTGTTGGTTTAAGGTATTCAATTTTCAGGTAGAAAAGGTGCTGGGGTCCATATCTGCTGTCCCAACTAAAAACATGGAAAGTCGCACTTGCCATAAGGGTCAGTCTAGATTTTCACATGGATTACTCACACAGAGTTAACCATATTTTTTTTATAGAACGTGACGTCAGGGAAACTTAACCGCCGGGGATCCGAATCGCCGAGTCAGGTCATTAGCTCACCCTTACTCCCTTCTAACACTTTCCCCCGTCCCCTGGATTTTCTGAAAATATGAGTTTTGAATGAACACAGACTATTCAATGGAAGCGAGACTCACTCTTTTTGCGCTCTATCTTGTTAGAAATACCTGGCTAGATAAGATTATATTCTTGGTTTTCTTCGGCATTCTCGTAGTAATTAAATAATAAAAAACTTATAATTAATTCATCTTGTATTTAGATATTAAGAAGACATTAAGAAGTTTTATAAAGATTTATAATTAATTAAACAATTGAAATGATTTCAAATAATTTAATCACAGTGCAAAGTGTTTAGTTAAAAAAAATTATTCCTATTTTTTCATGTGTCTGCCTTGCAATTGGTTAAAGTTATATCATCTTGTAAATTTCTAAATTCATTGATTAATTCTTTAATTCTGAGCACTGAAAATGATAATATGGCTTTATATTTCTGGAACTGATTCTGAATGTTTGAACTGAACAGTGTACAATAGTTCAAAATTCTAATTGCAGTTCAACTGCATTTAATTTAAAATTATTATGTGAAAACTGTTAATATGTTTGATTTTATACATGTAAATTAGTGAGCATTTGAATACAAACTTTTTGATTTAAAACACTTCGAAACTTCTATTATAAAATTTTAAAATTCAAGAGTTGCATTATGATTATTTTTTTCTGTTAAGATTTTACAATTTCCAATGGAAAAATTGTAGGTCCAGGTAATCAGTTATTTTATTTAAAGCCTGAAGTGTATAAAAACTTTTCAATAAAGATAAGTATTTAGAAATTGCTATATTAAAATGGTATAATAAACCATTTAAAATATTGTGAATTAACCTGGGAAAATTTTGATTTTTCGAAAAATTGAACTTATATTCCAGGGTTTCATCGAAACGTGCCGAACTGTCTAGGGGCTGAAGAGGAGTGTCTACCAAATAAAATCATACTAATAACTTGTAACTAATAATTTCCGTCGTCTATTTCATAAAAATAATTGCTAATGGACAATTTAAATATTTACAATGACTTTTTGAACAATTGTCAATTGATTAAACAAATGTAAACTATTTAAACAATTATTTATTTGAAAAAATGAAAAAAATAATAGTATTTTCTAATTGAAATGCAATTATTTGTCATTGTTTCGAATAGTTAATTTTTCTAGAAACATTATATAATTAATTAAATGACTATTTATTGTTTATTTTCTAAATTTCTAAAAATTAAGCCATAGATGTCCACCTTTTTCAAATTGGTATCATATGCTACTTTTGGTTGAATAATTACATAATTTTGATACATTTCTTCTAATGTTTACCAAATTTCTATTTGTTTAAACAATTTTTTTCTCAAGAAATTATTTTTCGATAACTAAAAAAATTAAATAAAATATAACACATACAATTAATTCAGATTTTAAAAGCATTTTTGTGAAAGTAATTATTTAAACAAATTACATTTGTTTAAATAATTAAAAAGCGGTAAATATATTCTTTATATGCCCTATACAGTCAGAAACATAATTGTATGTGTCCTATTTTATTTTTTTAGTTATCGAAAAAAAACTGCTTGAGAAAATGAATTTTTTTAAAACCAATATAAATTTATAAAACATTAAAAGAAATGTATAAAAAATATGTAATTATACAAAAAAACGTAGCATAGGATACTAATATGAAAAGAATTAGATACTTCTAGCAGAATTTTGAAAATTTTTGAAAATAGACAATAAATAACTATTGAAATAATTATAGAATGTCATTCTATAAATGTACTACTGCAAACAATGACAAATAATAATATTTAAATCAGAAAATAGGATGATTTTTGTACATTTTTTGTGACCTCTGAGTTGAAGTCCGAGCGTCTAACCAACTGATACGCTCATTACATTTTTTGGGAATACATTTTTTTTTATTAAACTTTTACCCGTGTGAACCCTGTTATACATCATAGCCACGGACTAATTCAAGTGACTAATGAGATTAGAATGTTACAAGTTAATTCAATTAATTTAATACGATGCTTGAAACCGCCTACGATGATGCTTTAGGTATACAATTACGAGCGGCCCTACTGAAGGTGTTCTCGCGTTGATTTCGCGGTAGGGCTTGAGCTTTCCTCTCATGACTTTGACGGCTATGTTGGCGGTAACATTGCTACTGACAGGGTTTCCCATGCCAAATAGACTGATAACGAAGAGGAGAGGGATTAAGCAGGACACCGAAACCCAAATAATAATGGAGAACATATTAAAGATATTGAAATGCATGTCGCTTCCCGAGGATCGTCAGGGCGTCCTTGGAACCACAGCTCGGGGGTACAGCATGCGGGACGGTGGCGATGGTGAGCTGCAAGATGGTCAGGTAGATCTCACTAATCAAACAGCTGGCGAGTAAGAACATCTGCGACAAACGGTAAGATACTTTCAGCCAACCATCTCGACAGAAATACCGTGGGAGGGCATCACTGTGGATCTCACAATGAAAGAGGAATTGGTGCATCTCTATTACGAAAGTACAAAGTTTGAAATGTTTTTGGGAATAAGTTATTATTATTACATTTTCTTCAACTTTTACTCGGGTAAACCCGGTTATACAACATAGCCATGGACTAAGTCAAGTGACTAATGATGCTTTCTTTGAGCTACCGTCTGCCACTTCACGGGTTTTTAGCTGCTTACTTTCTGATGATCAAGAAAGTTTCTTGCAATGCAACAGATGTTTAATAAACCGCCTTCTGACTCTTCACTTATTCTTTCTGGCATCACGATGTCAAGTCGATTAATCGGGATGTAATGATCCGTTTGGATAGTAACATCCCAATATGAGATGTAATCTTCGCTTTCTAAAACGGGCATTGGAATGTATCTATAGAAAGGCATCCATTCTTTTAAGAGTCCTATGTTTAGGGCAAGTTATTGATGTACGAGGTGTGTTCAAAAAGTAAGGTGACTTTTCAATTTTCGTGGGCTACGTACATTCAGGTTTAAAATTTTTTGTTTTGTTGTGTTGGTACACTCGTCACGATCATATGTTCACAGTTTTGACTATATAGCTCGTGTTCTTTTTCTGGCAGAGGCGTAAAAGGTTAGAAGGGTTTGGTGTGCTCGGCGATTTTCTTCTTTCGAAAAAAATGGAGCAAAGAGTTTGCATTAAATTTTGTGTGAAAAATGAAATCCAGTGCTCTAAAACTCTTGAAATTTTGACAGTTGCATACGGTGAGTTTACTCTGAGTAAGAAAAATGCGTATAAGTGGTACAAGCTGTTCCAAGAAGGCCGAGAGGATGTCGAATACGAACCTCGCCTTGGATGTCCCAGCACGTCAACAACAGATGAAAACGTTCAAGCAGTGGAAGAAATGGTGTTGAAAAATCGCCGAATTACCATCAGAGAAGTTGCTGAAGATGTTGGCATATCGGTTGACTCATGCTATGCTATCTTTTCGGACGTTTGGGCATGAGACGTGTGTCAGCGAAATTTGTTCCAAAACTGCTTAATTTTGATAAAAAGATCCATCGCGTGACCATCGCTCAGTAGATGTTGAATGAAGTCAATAATGATCCTAATTTTCTCAAAAGGTTTATAACTGGGGACGAATCGTGGGTTATGACAGAGTTATGGCGTCGAAACTAAAGCCCAATCGTCTCATTGGAAGCATCCTGAGTCTCCAAGACCGAAAAAGGCACGTCAAGTTCGGTCAAATGTGAAGGTTTTCTCACTTTATTCTTTGATTACCGTGGCGTACTGCATCAGGAATTCTTACCACAAGGTCGTCCGGTCAATAAGGAGTTTTACCTACAAGTTATGCGCCGTTTGCGAGAGACTATACGCAAAAAAAGTCCGGAACATTGGAAAAACAATTCGTGCCTTTTGCAACACGATAATGCACGTGCTCATTCATCGTTGCTTGGGTAAGATTTTCTGACCAAAAACAGCACCACAGTCATGCCTCAGCCTATATATTCACCGGATTTGGCCCCCAGTGACTTTTTTCTTTTTCCAAAACTGAAGAGACCCATGAAAGGACATCGATTTTCAACGATTGAGGAGATAAAAACTGCATCGCTGAAAGAACTCAAGGCTATACCACAAAATGATTATCAGAAGTGCTTCGATGATTGGAAAAAGCGTTGGCACAAGTGTATTATATCTGAGGGGTGTTACTTTGAAGGGGAAAACATAAATATTGAGGAATAAATGAATATTTTTTGAGAAAACCATAAAGTCACCTTATTTTTTGAACACACCTCGTATAATGCCTGCGACAGCCATCAATAATGTGCTTGATGGATTCGTTGGTATCTCCTAATAATCAGCACCGGTCAACAACGTCTTGATGTATCACGTGTTTGCGATCATTCCTGGTGCTGATCACCTTGTTCTGTATCGCAATGATATCATTGGAACACTGCTTTGTGACATCAATCACTTGCTGCAGTTTCTGGGCTGAACTAGCGTACAGTTTCAGGTCATCCATGTGAAGAAGATGGGTCACTTAATGACCATCCTCATTATCATGAATTCTGAATTCATGAGACATGTTGTTTAGTATTTTGCTCAATGGACTCAACGCTAAACAGAACCATAGTGTGCTGAAAGAGTCTCCTTGAAATATACCCGTCGTAAAGCATATTGATCTAGTTATCCTTGGTTGTCCATTATAAAAATACGTGATTCTTGTACCTCAAAGACTCATCCCATGACTTAGAAAGTCAATAATGCGTGGGCAGATTTTGTAAGGTGTTAAGACTACAAGCAATTAGTCATGCGGCATAGATGGAAACGCTTGCTTGTAATTAGTGCGTGTCATCTGTAAGTTCCTTCGATGCTTAATAACTTGAGTCATGGCAACATCGTCTATAGTGACTAGATCTTTACAGCCTCGAGTTTTTACAATATTCTTTTTGTTCTTCTGTAAGGATGTCATTCTCATTGCAATGAGAATATACCTATTCTGCAATGATGGCTGTAAAACATTTATTACTTGTTAGAAGACAGACTATCGGTTGAAAGTCAGATTGATTTTGAGCGTCTGGTATTTTTGGTAACATACGTAGTACCCTGGAGCATAAAGCCTGGTATCAGATCTTGGTGTTCAATGATCTTCTAAAAACACCTTGCCAACGCAAGATGCACACTCGTCAGGTACTTGTACCAGAAGTTGTGCATCATGTCCGGACCTGGAGCTTTCCAATTACTGGCCCTTTTCAAGATCGCTGAAACATCTAAAGCTGTGATGTTTGTCAGTTGCATTTCAGGGCTATTGCTTGTCCTTGCTTCCTCCAGTTTGAACCACGCAGTGTCCAAACTGCATCTGTTCATTTTTCCCCAAACACGCGACCAGTAGTTAGTTATATCTTACAATTTAGGGAATTTGGTGTCTTACTAGTTATTTGGTTTTACTCTTAGTTTACGATAGAACCTTCTTTCATCTGTATGAAAGTTTCGGTTTTGTTTCCTTCGTGCACTACTTTTCTCGTACTGACGCAGTCTGGCAGTAAGAACATCAAGTCCCTATCGTTCGGAGTCTATAATCTCATCCAATACTGCTGGTGTTAATGACTCGATGTGCCAAGGGTGGACGATTTTAGTAACATGGCTTATCAGCTTTCTGGTTCTATTTCCTTTCTTATATTGAGTGCAGCCTGATCTTTCATGATGCATCTCGATCCCTTTCTGGAACAAAAACTGCATTTTCAGGCCTAGTTTTCCGGCCCAACGTTCTAACGGCTGCCACAGCTGCAAAGTATACAAGAGTTTGCACCTCTGACGCAGTTTGTGCTGCGTTTAAATACGTAGGTAAAACCTTGCTGTCGAGATGTGCTATTAGTGCACGCAGATCATTTGTGATGTTCATTTTTGGCAGAGAATGCCTTAGTGTTGGTTCTACATATCTGAACTTATTATCTTAATGTTGTCATAGGCTTAAAATGGTTACTGCCAACATATCAAAGGCATTTTTGGTTAGAGTTGGATTTTATTTTGATCATTTTAACACGGGGTTGTCCCGGTATATATCACCAGTCATGGACGCATTTATGTAATTCAATCAAGTGATCTGATGAGAGCAGTGTACCCCATGGGCACATATTGGACAGCCTGGTTTTTACCCCATCATTGACGGACTAAGTTGCAGCCAAGTACACGATGGGGGGACCTATAGCTTAAGGTGGGTTCTGAACCACCAGAACCTCGGTAAAGGTACATAGAAAAATTTCGAGAGGTACCGGCTCCGGGATGGAACCCCGGACCTCTGAGGTAAAGTCCAAGTGTCTAAGTTAACTGGACCACCGAAGCTCATAATTATTATATTTATTAATTATTTGTTTTATTTATTATTAATAACATAATTAATTATGTCTATTAATTATTATTATGTATTATTATATAATAATAATTATTATTATTATTACAACATTAAGCCATTTCCCTTTCGGGGTAGACGTGACTCACTTGGTGGGGAAGGGAGTAATGTTAGGAAGGGATATAAAATTTTTAGATTTGTCCAGAATTCTCGTGTTATTTAAATAACACGTTCGTTCCGCAACACGGCTCCGACCCAGGTTGCTGATCAATCTCTCTAGCCATCACCCCAAGTGAAGATCCTCACAAAGTCATTATTTAAGGTTCCCCACTAGGATCCATTACTGTCCAAGGTCTGTTGTTTTTTGTTTCAGGCGTCATTAACTCTACTGGGATTGTTTTTATTAATTATTTGGCGCTATACTTTTATGTCCTGGCATACTTTCCAGCTTCTTTTACGTCCATGCATTTTTTTTATGCAGGCTCTCGTATTTCTGTGGATTCTTATGTCTCTTCTAACTAGGGTCTCATTCACACATTCTAACCATTTTTTCCGCGATCTGCCTCTGGGCCTGCTGCCATTTACTTTACCTTGATACACTTGTTTCGTTAGTCGTTCATTTGTCATTCTCTCAACATGTGATTTGCTTAACGCCAGCTACACAATCAGAAAAGGATGCGCTAAAGTGTAGTTAGCGCCATAGGGCGGTAAAACATACTTATAAAACAATTACCACTACCTTTTTTCAAACAGTCATCATAAATATTAATAACTTTAAGCAATTACGAGGAAAGTAAGTGATAGACGTACCTTCGTAACTTTCGACAACGTGGATCAAAAGTAACGTTTCAGACTGATTCCTGTAAGAAGAACTTCCATACTCTACTTTGATTGAGGTTACCGTTGGCAGATATTTAGTTGACGTTCACCTCGCCAGCATGTGTCACTTACTAATTTAGAATTTTCAGCTACGGCGTTATTTCACTTATTGTGATCCTTGTTCTATGAGAAATGATTGGTCAATATCCATCCCCGTCATGATGTGTGATGTGTCATGAAAAAAGTGAGCATTAAGATAACACTCTAGCATACTGTTCAGATAACGACAGTTAAACAACTACCGCATGATTCTACTGGGGGAAACTTATCTAAAAATGACACCGGCTCCCAGTAGAATCAGTGATAGATTCGCACCTCCGAGAGCACCGAGAGCACCTTCTCATTAGTAGGGATGTCTTGGAGAATGATGGCAGGCCTCAAGCGTGCAACGGAGTCGACTGCCCGAAAATCGTAGTTCTCAAAAATTTTCCACTTCTTGTTTTGGACAATTTACTCTATCTCCCTCGCAGCGTTCGGCAGGGCAGGGTCGCGGCCAACGTCCTAAGAGCGACAAAGATGATAATAAATCACTCTTAGGGCGGCATTATGTATGTACAGATATGTATTTTCTGCGTAGGTGTGACTCATATACTATGTGTTCTAGGAACTCAGCGTGTGTATGACACGCTTTGCACCTATCGCTAGAAACTTCTTTACATAAAATGCAGTGGGGGTATACTAAAGTGGAAATTACACCATCCTCGCACGTGAAAATAAAACCCCTCTATACCTGAATTAAGCTCTGATGATTTGAGAAAAGCAAAAGTTTTCCCTTTTGACAAGGGTCGTTCTACATTTCTGTACAAGTTTCCGTGCATTTTCTTGTCAAGTAGCTTGGCGGAATTTTTGAACCTTTGCTTTCATTACTTCAGCTTTTAGAAAAGAAGCATCTAGATGAAGTAATGCACTTTCCTCACTGACGATGTTAAAACTAAGACCAAAGGTCTCGGCCGTCTGCTCCGCGCCTTTGTAAAGGAACGCTCCTTTGCCAATCATCTCGTGGTTTCTGACCATTTTTAAGCTAGGATCTGCTATTTGCATCGATGTAAGCTGTACTTTAAACCATTCGGTTAGGAAGGCGCTGGAGATTCAGAAGTCCACGTCCGCCTTGACTGCGTGAGATTTATAATAGCGGAACAGACGATTTGATATGCAAGCTCTTATGCATATGCATGATCTTAAGTGTGGCGCTGTCAAGGGCCTTAAGCTCGTTCTTAGTCAATTGAACCACCCCAAACGAATAGAGTAGAACCAGGATGACAAGTATGCTAGTTCCAGATACCTTGTTTAAGTCCGACAGATTTGAAGACCAAATCTTCCGAAGATGCTTGTATCTGCTTCGGAGCTACTCCTACACTGATGTGGTGCCCTGAATGCGGCTTTAAAGCAAGCCCAGGTATGTATAGGTCTCTCCAGTGTCAATATGTCTAATAACACTCGTATTCATAAGCTCAGGGTCCAAGGGAACGTCAGTAACTTTTTTACGCTTTGGATTACTCTTGGGATACTGATCAAAACCAAATTTCGTACCAATCTCTCTTGTATACCCATCGACGATATTTAGAGTACTCTCCAGTTGGGTATGGATCTTCAGATCATCCATATAAAATACATCAGTGACCTTACGCTCGCAATGTTTAGGGCCGCTGCAGAGATATCTAGGAGCATTCCGTAGAGCGATATATAGTGGCAGAAGTATAATGCAAAAGAGCAGAGTGCCCATAGTATCGCCCTGAAAGACGGCCCTCTGGAAGGTGACGTAGTTCTTTGTCACGCGATAATTTTCACATGAAATAGTAAATCTAATTTTTCAAAGGGACATCAATCCCTCTATGCATCTCACAATGTATGGATGAACCTTTAAGCTTTTCAGGAGACAGGTGATAAGTCTATGAGAGGTTGAATCAAAAGCTTTCCAGGAGTCAATCCAGGCCATTAACAGGACGTCCTTATGGGCTGCTGCGCCTTACAGGCTCACCTGTCAATTAGTAGGTTCTCTCAGCTTCATTCTACACATTTTTCGAGCCACGTTGTTCTTACATCTCTCTCCACACAGACTCAATTCTGCTAACATTCTGTTGTTTAGGATAGCTATTGCCTTTTTTCGGTAGGAGTATAGTGCGTCCTAATACTAGCTACTGCAAAATAGGCGTTTCTGACTTAAATATTAGATGAATATGCGGGCCAGATAATGGTGTGTAGAAGTAAACTTCTTCCATGAGAAGTTCTTGATAGCAAAACACCTTGAAGCTGATATTATCAGTATCTTCTTTCAGCTTTATTGTTTTCGGAATCTTGTATACCTATTCTGCAAAAAGTCTCTACTACGTTAGGCTTAGGTGGATTTTGATAGGAAGATGGGGAGCGCTGAAGAGACGCAATGGGTCAGCAAGAAACTGTTAATTCTCCCTGATCCATCTATCCCTCTTATGTATGTTCCTCCTTACGTTAACATAACACCTATATTTTGTCATTGAAACTCATCAGTTCTTGGGCGAACTTTCGAACCCTTTCCGTGAACGGTATACCAGATTTTATGTAGTCACACACATTGAACACCGGACGCATTTTGTCTTGTCCAACCAATATTCCTGTTTAGCTGATGCATGCGTATTTTGGTCTCTTGATCCATCGTCGGGTTTAGCCTTCGATTTGAGTCAGCCAAAGCTCTCGCAACAATTGATGAATTTCCCTGCCTCCTCTTCGTCTGCGGTTTGTTCATACAACGGCTCAGGAGGCGCTGTGCGTACATATCCATTTTTTCAGAGTTAGACAGCTTGATTCCGCAAATACTGATGTTTAACGTGCTGAAGTTCGGGGTGTTTCTGGCACAAAAATTTCTGACATAAAATACTTTTAAATTTACAAACACAATCAAATCTCTATGATAACTTTTACTCTAAGGAAATAACAGAATTATATAGATAATAAAGATAATATTTATAAAAAATAAAGATAAGGGATAAGATGCACTTGTAAAATACACTTTAATTCATTACATTGTATGGGGGTTTCTCATTAACAAGATTGCGTACATTTTTTAATGAAACTGAGACCCACATGAAAATAAGATTTCAATATTTGAAAAGCGATGCTTTTCCTTCACACTCATTGTAATAACTACGTGGGTTAAAGTGAGAAGTAAACTCCGTTCTGCTCGTCAATGATTTCAAACATGGATTTTAATGGAACTCTTTACGGAGAAAGTTCGGAAGCAATGAGTACTGTTCTAAATGCGACTGGTTCGTTTATAGAAAAAGAAACTTGTGTACACTACTGGTTATTGTATAGAAACGAGCCAGTTGTTTATCAAGAGTAACCAGTCGCTTATGCTACACCAATATCATCAGAACAGAGAGTAGTGCGATCTACACCACTCATTGTTTAGCGTTATATTACTGTGTAGTGTAGGCCTCACGATATGCGTTTCCGATCATTAACGACCGAAGCCGAATGACAACGAAGGCAACAACAGCTGTCAACCGATTGGAAATGGAATAAGAAATTAGAATATCAAGTTGTTGGTTTGCAAACGTTTATAAACATTCATGTGCCAGACAATTGAAGACAATATTAAAAAGTTCAATATTCTCTGAATATTGTTCATAACACTGATTTATTTAATAAAAAATGAATTTTTGTTCATCCTTTGATGTGACCCCTAATCATCGCGAATAGTTTTACTTATTGAATGATATATTATTACATTATTTTGGTCGCTTACTCTTTAAATAAGCGTGTTTAAGTTAAAAATGTATGCGATTCGCGATCTTGATTCATTTATAGCGCATTTGTTCTTATTCGGCTTAGGTCGCTAATGATCGAAAACGCGTACTGTGAGTCCCACACAACTCGGTCGTGTATGATGAAGTAATGAGTAGTGTAAATCGCACCACTCACTACTCTATTGATATTGGTATATCATAAACGGCTGGTTACTCTCGATAAACGACTAGCTCGTGTCTATACACTAACCACTAGTGTATGAAACAAAATTTGTTCAAGAAACGAACCAGTCATGTACAGAAAAGCACTAAATGCTTAAGGTTTTTCTCCGTGTAACTCCAAAGAATGTTAATTTATAAATTATTATTTCCACGTAAACTCATGACGATTTAAAACTTTTATTATTGACGCGATGTTGGTTACACTCTGAATTGAATTAGGCACTCGCAATGTTATCATGCTTTTTGGATCTAAGTAAGATCATGACAGATAAGAAAACTTTTCTACACAAAGCTCTGAATTTCATATGGCCAACTTGCCTTTTAAATAAAATTCAACATTATAACAATAACCACTTAACGCTGTTTTGTCAACCAAATGTAAGGTTAAGATCCGCTTACTTGTGATGTTATATCATTTAAAGTTTTATTTTGAAGAAGATCTAGATTTTGTGATACTTTCCACTCCGAACCACTTCCACTCAAACACCCTCTTTAGTACCCACCCTCTCAGTATAGTAGCTGCCGCTACTTCTTGTATATAGTAATGCGCCCCTGGGTCAGCCTTAAATCAATGGCATAACTCGGAGTCTGCAAAGAAATGATTAATAAGCTTGAGTAAGTTCTTATGAACTTAGTGATATTTAATAAGTTCAGTTTTGGCCATGATGCTACAAAAACTGCCAATTATTTTTTCTTATGGAAGTCATGAAACATGAAAGATTCTGGATGCTCGGAATCGTTTAACTGTCAATATTTGTAGAGATTCGCCGATATACGTTTCAAACCAAATGTGGGCCTTCTTAAAGGTAAAACATAATCTATCTCAAAATTTAACAAAAATAAATAGAAAAAATTGGGTACAAAGTTTAAATATGTAGAAGGACGTATAGTAATTTAGATGTAGTAGATATGATACATAAAACATTAAAAATTAAAACATTAAAGTCTTAATTTTCCTGGTCAAAAAACCTACATCAATAATAAAACATTAAATTCGTTGAATTAATAAAGTTTAAATTTATTGGAGTCATGTATGTTAAAGAGGCTTCAATATAACAGATTAATTGCATGTTTAAATAAACCTGGTGATGTATTTTGTAAAAACAAACATATACCACATCCTATTTAATTTAAAGACTGTTTTACAATGTACTAAATTAAAATCCCAACTGGCGAAAGCGCGCCAAAGCGAAGTGAAGTTTGAAATAAGTAGAAATAAGGTATAGCAGTTAAAAGGTGTTAGTATTATGAAATACTTTAATAAATGTTATTGGTATTTATCATTTGCGTCATTAAATTAACATAAAATTTACTGTACTCATTCATAAAAAGAGATTCAATAATTCTTCGTTTTGTGAGTCTTTTTTTACTAAGCTGAAATGTTCATATTTTTAAATTCAATGTCAAAATAATGGTCAAATTGCCAAAATTAATGTAACACAAAAGCATTTTAATTATCTAATTCGCAATGTATGCCAATGTATACTTTATTACAAAATTGACATTTGATGAGATATACCACACAAGATAGATTTTCGGTTTTATCTTTATCTTCGTTTAGAAAAAGAAGAAATCCTATCAAGTGTATAGTTTTTAGTAAAATAAAAATTAATAGTATATTTCTTTAACGAACTTCATAACTGTTCAAAGAAAGCCATTTAATATATCACAAATAAGCTTTTGGGTCAGCTTGTTTATAAGTTTCAATCCATTTTTTTTAGATGAACCATTGCATACTTCATAAATTCTCTCTTTAATAATGCTATTAAAGAATGGAATCGATTAATTATTTTGTATTAACGTTATTTCAAGTTGATATTAGTTTTCTTTGATAGATTTAATATCAACTGATTTTACACATCAAGGTATCATCTACATAGCGTTTGTAAAGAGTAGGTGTGAAACTTAAATAATTGAAAGTTATATTTTCAATGTCTTTAATAATTAAGTTTGAATCGATAAAAGATAAAGGTGAGCCCAGAGGGCAACCTGAAATTTGTTTGTCAGATTTATTATTGAAATAAAACTTTGCCTTTCTGGTTTTCTACCACCCTTTTTTGTCTCTCCGTCAAAAGTGTTGCATTTTCTTTATAAACCATATTCAAAAGTGTTATCCCCTGTAATTTTCGACTTTTTTTCTTTTCATTCCTCTACACGTGTGTTATTTATTTCCCTTTTGCTCTCTAGGGAACCCTTTCCTTTTCCCAACCCTATACAAAATTTAGATCTCAGCAGTCAGGGTCAGTCCAATCCAAGGAAGCATAGAAAATTAAGTGGATCACTTAAACTAGATACTATGGTATAAACTAGTGTAATAAAGATGAACAAGAATGTTACTACTACTGTCAGTGAATCTAATATTGAGTTACATTCAGCTTTCGGAAAATAAGTTTTACAAACTAATGGCTGCAATCGGTGCTTTCAATACTACTGTACAGTCCATAAAAAGAGATAATGCAGTGAGTACTGAAGTCAATCAGATTCGTGAAAAAATGAACTGTCTTCCTGAAAAACAGTGTGAACTTATAGATAATAATACTAAACTTCAGATTGAGGAACTTCAAAATGAAAAAAGAAAAGTTCATCTAAGGGAATCGCGGACGGAGAATGAACAGCATCAGAATAGCGTCTTACTATCTGGGCTGTCTGAGAGTGAGAGTGAAGATCTATTGGATCTAGTCCGTAATATAAATCTAGCTCGAAACGAAATTAAAAATGCACATTCACTGCAGTCTCCAATAATTGCTTCAGCCAAATCGAAGGATTTGGCATTAGCTTAAGTATCGGCTTCAGCATCGACCTAGACATAATCGACTATTGCTCATCCTGTGAAAAGACCGCGCTCAGTTCTAGTAAGGTTGTCAACAATTAGACCGAGAAATGAAATGATATTTAGCTTGAAGAAGAACAAAAAGCCATTTGTGGCAAGTGAGGGTCGATCAGATTTCTGAAATACTCGAATATATGTGACGTGTGCCGAAGCAAGGGAGCTTACTGTGAAAATTGAGACTTTTCAAGGCGAGCGGTCAAAGTCGACCAGATTGCCGGAAGACTCACGAAATCTTCCCTCTCCACTTACCTCTACATTCCCACGCATATAGCGGCGTCGTAGATGCGGCTCACGGACGTGGTACAAATGAGACGCGGAGATTCTGCAGTGAGTCGTGGGACGTATTTCACGGGAAGGGCAACTTAAAATTACAGAAATGTGCAAAAACCTCGATTTTGATTTTTGTAGAGTTAGCCCCCTTTCTATGGCAAAATTTTTTATTATTATAGAGGGCTACGACCCCCCCCCCTCCCATTTTTTTCAAATTCGAAAAAAGAAATTCCGTGATTTTTTAAATATATTTTTATTTTAACAAGTGCCGGTTTTGACTTGAAGTTTCCCATATAAAATGCATTGGGAAAAATCACTTTTTGAGTTTTTAAAATAATTTTTGAGGATTTGAAAAAATGTGACGGGAAAGTATGGGGACCTGTAGAGAATTTCATGTATCAATCATATAATTTTGATACCCCTAACAAACCCCCAAGGATACCTGAAAACTACCCTTAAACCCAAAAATGTTAATTCCTAATGAAACCGACCTTTTGAACACTGTATTCTCGTCTTTTTTTACTTATAATTAATACTATTGGTCTAATGGAATATTTATTTTCATTGGGTAATTCATTTTTAATTATTTGAACAAATGTAATTGTTTAAACTTTTTTTTAATCCTTTTTTTTCTTAAAAATTATCACTATTGATCTGGTGGAATATTTATTACCATTAATTCATTAATTTTCAATTGTTAAAACAAATGGAATTTGTTTAAATTATTTTTTTATTAAAAATTATTAACATTTCTTAGGTGGAACATTGATCAACATTGTTTGATTAATTTTAAAAAAAAATTGTTCATAAAAATTATTACTGAAATGTTACTGTTAAATTTATTATTAGATTAATCATATATTATTAATTAATTATTACTGATAAATATTTCACTAGACCCACGGTAATAATTTTTACTGAAAAAAAATTCGAAAGGAAATTACTTAAACAAATTCCATTTGTTTAAATAATTTTAAATTATTAACTAATGTTGATAAATATCCCAATAGAACAAAAATTATAATTTTGAGTAAAAAAGAAGACCAGAATATAGTGCTCCAAAGGTTGATTTGATGAAGATCTTATGATAAAGGCAAAACTTTTAGTTTTTTAATTAAAATTATTTAAATAATGATTAGTTCTTGTAAGTTTACAAAGTAATGTAAAAAGAGTCATCAGATAGACATTCTTAGTTGACTCAACAAACACACTGACTTTTAGAAAAAGCTCACTTTTAGTTTTTTAATTAAAATTGTTTGAATAACTAATAGTTTATGTAAATTTAAATAGAAAAATAGAAAAGAGTCATCGGATAGACATTCTTAGTTGACTCCGTTAAAAAATTGATGCGTAAAAAAACCGTTAATTTCTTGTTTCTAAATTTAAATTATTTAAATATTTAACAGTTCTTGTAAATGTACAAAGCAACATAGAAAAGAGTCGTCCGATAGGCATTCTGAGTAAACTCCATAAAAAAGTGACTCTTATAATAAAAGCAAACTTTTAAATTTTTAGATAAAATTGTTTAAATAATTAATAGTTCTTGTAAGTTTGCAAAGCATTATAAAAAAGAGTCATCGGATAGACATTCTTAGTTGACTCAACAAACACAATGACTCTTAGAAAAAGGTCACATTTAGTTTTTTAATTAAAATTGTTTGAATAACTAATAGTTTATGTAAATTTGCATAGAAAAATAGATAATAGTCATCGGATAGACATTCTTAGTTGACTTCGCAAACAAACTGGCTTGTTGAAAAAAGGTCAGTTTTAGTTTTTTAATTAAAATTGTTTAAATAATTAATAGTTTATATAAATTTGCAAGGCAATATAGAAATAAGTCATCGTATAGACATTCTTAGTTGACTTCGAAAACAAATTGTGTTTATTAATTGAAAAATACCCTTACTCTCAATATGTTTATGAATATTGTTTAAATGAATAATAATTATTATAAATTTACAAGGTATGGTGGGAAATGATTATCGAAAGACATTCTTAGTTAATTCATCAAAACAAATTATGCGTCTCACTTCAAAAATAGCCAAAATATAAATTTGTTGATAAACATTTTTTGAATAGTTAATAATTGTAAATTTTCAAGGCATCAGAGAAAACAATAATTGAAAAGATATTCTTACTTAATTATGTTAAAAAATAGAGCCTACTCGTAGAAAAAAACCAAACTCTTAATTTTTGAATTGAAATTGTTTCAATAATTAGTAGTTCTTGTAAATTTACAAAACAACATTGAAAAGAGTCATCGAATGGGCCTTCCTAGTTGACTCCGTAAACAAATTCACTCGTAGAAAAAAGGCTTAAAGCTTAATTTTGCAATTGAAATTCTTTAAATAATTAATAGTTGTTGTAAATTTGCAAAGCAACCTAGAAAAGAGTCATCCGATAGACATTCATACTTGACTTCGTAAAAAAATTAACTCGTAGAAAAAAGGTCAAACTCTTCTCAGTGGGCACAAAATTCGGCGACATCGATATCGTAAAGACACTGTAACGACATGGACATAGGATGTCGTAAAGATGTCATAGCGATGTGTTAAAGACGTCACCAAATTTTGTGCCCACTGGGTTATTTTTAAATTAAAATGCTTTAAATAAATAATAGTTCTTGTAAATTTACAAAGCAACATAGAAAACAGTCATGGGATGGACATTCTAAGTTGATTTCGAAAACAAATTGACTGGTATAAAAACCGTGAAACTCTTGTTTTAAAATTTTAATTCTTTAAATAATTAACAGTTCTTGTAAATGTACAAAGCAGCATAGAAAAGAGTCATTCGATAGGCATTCTGAGTTAACTCCATAAAAAAGTGACTCTTATGATAAAGGCTTATCTTATGATATATATGTGTATAGAAATATGTTAATGAGATGGAATGTTCGAAGTTAAAGATTTGAATTATATATACCTTTAGTGGATGAATCCACTTTGTTGCATTGCAAATCGCCAAATCAAACTGGTTTTGTGAACTTGTTAACTGACACGCACTTCACCTGCTGTTCAAGTCTGAGATAATTCTCTGAGTAAACCAAATCTATAAATGAATTTTTCAATCCTCTTGATAGCCTACGGCTATCAAGAGGAGATGGATACAATTCCCAGGTTTGCTTTCCTACCAACCTTTTTGCTAAGAAACATTCTAAACAAGATCCAATGTACATTTTTACGTATCTTCGGATTCCTGGAAAATAAAAATGTTCCCCAATTCTCGCTACCGTTCTATCAATTCAAAAATGGCTGGAAAAATCGTGATACTTAATTGATAGCGCTTTAAGCATGCCTGTTGGCGCGACATACCATTCCTTATTTTTTTCTTTGTATTTCATTTTATACAATAAACCATCTTTTATTACGTAATCTTAGCATTCTTCCTTCTCCTTTTGAGTACGTTCGAGTTCGGCTTTTTCTATAATTTTTATTTTTTGGCTAACTTTTCGCCAACTCTCTTGTACATCAAGATCTCATCTACGCGTATCGAAATATTCGAAATCGTACCTGATTGTTCAAAAGAATTAGCCTCTTGTATAGGTCCTCTAGATAATGCATATATGTATTGCATATTATTACCTTTGCGACTATGGATATCAAAATCAGAGAGAGAGCTGAGCCAACGAATAATTTGTGGATCAGTTGTTTTTTATTTGTTAATATAAACCAACGCTTGGCAGTTCGTAAAAAGTTCAAAATAAATACCGAATAGCATTCTGCTTCTGAAGTATTTATTTTTCTCTGCCTTATTTTGTTGAAATAACATCGCTCTTAACCCGATTGCCAATGCAGCCGTGTCTTTCAAAAGTTCAATTAAGGGTGGCACTTCCTATAGAACGCCAAATCTTATTCGATTTTTGTGATTTCTTTTTTGAGGGTAGGGAATGTATATATCCTTTCAGGGTCATAGATACTTTTTATCGTATAATTATAATTTACGAAACGATTGTTGTTGCCAAAAAAATGGCAACGATATAAACAGTTTCCGTGAAGCTTTCAGGAAGGGAGGCCGAATGCGGTATACATTTCAGTACCTCTTAGGCCTAAGAACCAAAAAGTTGATATGAGCTTGATCGGTCAGATAGTATTTGAGTAATCGGTGACTTGGCGTTCCGTTCGCTCTAATGCAGCGAGTATGGTGGGGGTATTAGTGGAACTCTAACTCGAACGTATTTGCGCATCGAATTGGCGGGAAAATGATCCAAAACTTCGTTTAATTTTTGTGTAAATTCCTCCCAAGTGTTTGCATAAGTCAAGATGTCTTCAACATAAGTAAGAGTTAGATTAGCATGATTTGCACCAAAAACCCCTTTAATTATTTTTTTGCAAAAAACTTGGAGCCATGTAATTGATCTAGACCATCATCGATATTTGGTAGAGGAAAGTTTGTTCGCAGAAAACATTTCCGATCCCTTCTTTTAACTCTAATAAATTTCCAGAATATCCATACGTCCTAACTCCGATAAATTTTAGCAGTTGCTCGACGTTTAAAATTTAAAAGATCAACCATTTCTTTCGATTTTATCTCAGATAAAAATGCGTATGTTTGTACCTGTTTGTACTTGTGTCTTAAGGCGCTTCAAACGGCTGTCAAATTTGCCACAACCAACTTGTAGTTGCTCAAATTGGTATGCTATGCTGTAGTGTATAGAAAGAATATAATTGTTTATATAATCACATGTTGAAAAAAAACTTACTACACGATACAATGGTTACTATTACATTTCCTTCCTACCGCTTGTCGCTTCGTCCCTCGCGAACTGCATACTACCTTTTACTGTAAATCACGCGCCAGTTTCAAGGGAGAGAATATAGTCCACTTTCAATTACAAAAAAAAGCATCAAGAACATTTTCTGGGAAAAACTAGCTGAACAGACCGGTATAATTGACTTCAGATTATGTGGTAGAAATATTGCGTTCAAAAATTCACCCGCTTAGATGTAGTTTGGATGTGGCGAAATTGACGGCCGTTTGAGACACACTTGTAATCCGTATACTACCGTATACGCCAGAAGTGCCCTCCTCCCCCCCGCCCCCGGGAAAATTTCCTGCAAAAACACATCTTTCGGCAGGAACTAAGTCCCGTACCATTTATCTTGGAGAGCGGTATTAGCGGTAGAGGCATCTCCTCTCTGACGTTACGCCGCTTCAGGCTACACCGTACATACGAACTATTTGTTGGAGTGCTTGGGGGCGACCAACTTTATGATATAAAATTGTAATACATAGTAACGAGGGTTATAATTATTTCATTTCAGTTTGTTCACATTTACTTGTAATGAATCTAATTAAGAAGAGAAGTTTACAAAGTGTTTGCTTGTTGCTGTACAATATTGAATATTTTTATTTATTTAATATCATCGTTTTTTAGATTTCATGTATTTTGTGCACAAATGTTGGCTGATACTTTTTGCAATATAACAATCTATTAAAATCATGCACAAGGTAGAAAGGTAAGTTATGGAATTGAAAAGTAGTTAGATTCTCAATCATATTCAGCATCCACAAATTTTGATACGTTTAATGTTCAATTAATTATTATATGTATGAAATATAATATTTTTAAGTAATTTTGAGCCTAGTACATTGATAAGTTTAAGTTTTAGACTTTAAGGTTTAACCTTTAGAGGACGGGAAAATTTCCGTTCAAATCGAGTTTTCATTTTACCAAAAATTTATGCATAATTTCAACA
The DNA here is from genome assembly GCF_010883055.1 of Belonocnema kinseyi. Taxonomy (NCBI): domain Eukaryota; kingdom Metazoa; phylum Arthropoda; class Insecta; order Hymenoptera; family Cynipidae; genus Belonocnema; species Belonocnema kinseyi. Next base: position 138,129,193 of record NC_046660.1, read on the forward strand.
GAAAACTCATTTCAAGTCCCCGACCTGATAGGTGGTCGATATATCGACCACCCCCGTCCGCAACGTAAAGGCCAATATAAAAAAAAAACTTTTTATGATATTTCAGCGTTATAGTTTGGTATACCCATATTTTTGATGCGCTTTTTTATGTGCCTAGTACTAAAACAATAGTGGCAAAAATCTTCACATCATTCTTGACCTCAGAATGACGATCTTTTTCCTGCCACAAGTGCAATGAACTCTAACTAAATCCATGAAGATATACAATAGCTTCTTCAGTTCCTGTTATCTAAAATAAAGGTAAACGATGCCTCCCTAAAATAGAGTTTTCAACAAAAAAAAACTAGTAGCTCTATCCAATTTTATCGAAGAAATACTTTGACTTTCGAACTTAGCGTGACCCAGAACCGACGATGTGGACGTGGCGAAAAAACGATCCCTTCGGGGTGCTCGATTTTGGTGAGTCCCCTTGCCTCTCACGTTGGGGTGCTTGATTTTGGCGAGTCCGCTTGCCTCTCACGTTGGGATGCTTGATTTTTGTGAGTCCCCTTGCCTTTCACGTTGGTGTGCTTGACCTTATGGCAACGTCTCTTGGGTGTGGTACTCTTCGAAGTACGGTGCGGCGCATACAGGAATATCACAAATGGGACAAATGTACATTGTTCGCTTTTTATTCTTACGCAAAGAGCACAAATAGCACCTTCGACTTGTAGTATACCTCGGAAAATGTTGGCCAACTAATTGAGTAGAAGAATCATTGTTGCAAGCGCACCTTTCAGTAGGATCAAGTTCCAATAACGATCCAACAACCTGTAATCGAAATGAAGGAAATGATCGAGGCTTTGCGTTTCTCATTTTATATAAAGCATGAGCATTAGATAAACATAGATCAAGAAGGTGAAAAAGAGCTTGCGATACCCCCTCAATGTTTTTCGCACTGATTCCGTTATAGACAATTGTCTATCTATATTGTCGACATCGTTTTGATTGTATTCATGAACACATGTTGGTTTTATAATGTCTTCTTTTGTTTGGTGATTTATGTTTCCAGTTGCGATAAATTCAAGCTAGTGTACACTTGTAAGCATGCGAACACTACGTTTATCTTTCCATTTCATCGCCACCCATGCATCATTATGAGCGACTTGCACTTCACCTCGAGCTAATTTGTTGTCGAGATTTGGCATTCCCTTTCTGTTCGTTTTCACCGTGCCATATATTCCTGTATCACGTTCGTGTAAGAATTCTGCTAAAGTAGATGATGTATACCGATACCAAACTTTTGATAATCAGTGTTCTCGCCAGTGTAAGCAACAAAGCCCAATATAAATTCCGTTTCGCAGTCTACTAGCAGAAAAAGCTTGGTGCCAAAACGATTTCTCTTCAAGGGAATATATTGCTTGAATCGAAGTCTACCTTTCCATAATAACAGACTATCATCTATGCACACATTTGTGCCTGCAATCAGAGCTGCCGAAAATTTGTTTTGTAGATGGCCTATTATTGGCTTTATCTTTACTAAAGAGTGATTTGTAATTTCTTCGTCATCGTGGAAATGTAAATTACGCAGAATTTAAAGGTATCTATCGCGAGACATTATTCGAGAAAAAATTGTATTGTATAGTAAGGGATCTGTAGACCAATAATTTTTCAAACTGCCCTTTCGAACATGGCCCATTAGAATCGAAAGACCGAGAAAATGACCCAGCTCATCTTTTGTAAGAGAGCTCCAAGATTTCGTATGTAAATGTTGTATTGCTTCATTTTGAGCTTCAAAACCATTCGTTTCGTCTACAATCTTTTGATATAGAGAAGAATTACAAAAATAATTGAAGTAATCGATTGGATTATTCCCTGAAATAGAAATATTCGGATTTATTTCAGAACTACCTTCGAAGTCTTTGATTGATTGGTAAAAATAAACGTCCTCAAACATTTGATTTCCCTCACAAGTATCTCCCAAATCAGGATCATCAATTTCTTCATTGCCCGAGTCTTGTGTCTCCGGTTCGGACTCGCCACTACTCGAAGCATAATTGTCAGCCATTTTAGCAGATACAAAAATCTAATAAAATGTTTGGATAATAGTTTTATTCCGCACCGGTCTATCGACTGTTTCTCAACCCCTCTATTGACCCTATGTTCACTCCGTGTCTTTTCGAGCGTAGCTACAGACAACTGCTTATTATTTTCTTTACTCCTACAAGGGTCATTGACCAACACCGACGGCTGTCAACTTTTTCTCAACTCCTCTATTGCCCCTATGTTCACTCCGTTTTTTTCGAGCGTGGCTACAGACCTCTGTTTATTATCTTTTTTACTTCCACAAGTATCATTGACCAGCACCAACGGCTGTCAACTATTTTTCTACTCCTTTATTGGGCCTATGTTCACTGCGTGTTTTTTCGAGCGTGGCTACAGACCTCTGTTTATTATCTTTTTTACTTCCACAAGTATCATTGACCAGCACCGACGGCTGTTAACTATTTTTCTACTTCTCTATTGGGCCTACGTTCACGCTGGGTCGTTAGGTAACTGTCAACTGTTCCAGAGTTTCAATCGTTCGGTTCATAAACCTGCATATATTCAGTTGATACGCGCATAGAAGCTGAATAAAAAAACGAACAAGGTAGGTTTGAATTGAACATTTTACAGATTATAACCTTATTGCCCGAAAACGAAATGCCAAAACTCAAGAGGAAACGATTCGTTTTAGATTCATCGGATGAGAGTTCTTCTAGTGATGATGCAATTGATGATTATTTGATTAATGAAACTGATTGCATTACTCAAAGCAAACGAAGTGATAAGCGTTTACAAGTCGATGCATCTGCGCCTGTGGATGAATCTAATGGATCTACATCTTCTGTCGAACCTGATCTACTTGAGTCATCTCATGAATCTAGTGAAACAGAGTCACTCGATGAATCCGATCTTCCTATTGAAATACGTCTCGAAAATACGTTGAAAGACCTCAAGTGGACGGAAAATAGTGTTTTCAATCCTATCATACTGAGCGCAACCAGATAAATGTATAAACAGAGTTTTTAGTCCAAACAAAAATTTTTTTTGCCTTGGAATGACGATTATCAAGGTCAAAAAGTCTCCAGGATGTTTCTCACTATTTTCCCCTCATTCAACGCAACAAATTTTGCCTAAAAACATCAAATAGTTAGCGTGCATTGGGTGATCGATATTTCGAACACCTTCGCCCTCTAAAGGTTAAGTTCGCATTTACAGTTTTCACCGTCCAAGTACCTGTGCATTATCAGAACAGGTCATTTTGAGGCAAGATATTGTTTTAAGTTGCAGTCAGGTGCATCTAATGGTAGGAATGCTACAGAAAACATACTGAAATGAAATAATTATAACCCTAGGTACTATTACAATTTTATATTGAATAGTTAGTCATCCCCAAGCATCCCCATAGATGATAATTCGTATCTACGGTGCAGCCTGAAGCGGCGTGACGTCACAGTAAGGACTCCTCTACCGTCACCACCGCTGTCCAGGAGAAATGGCAGGGGATACGGCTCCTGTCGTAACATGTATTCTGGCAGGAACTTGCCTCTAGTTGGGCATATCTGGTGTACTCTATACCGCACGTCAGTTTCAAACGGTAAAATACACTCCATTTTCAAATTTAAAAAACAGCAACAACCAGGACTATTTCGAGAAAAACCTAGCTGAATGGACCAATATGATTGCCTTTAGATTATCTGGTTAAAATATTGCGTTCAAAAGTTCATGCATTTAGATATAGTTTGGTGATTGCGAATTTGACAGCCATTTATTTTAAGCGCCTTAGGCGCACGGCACGGCTGCCATGCGCCGGATAGTGGGCTGGATCGAGATTTTACTGTTCATAAAAAACTACAACCGACAATTTTTAACCGATTTCAATATTTTTTCTGAGTAGTGCTCATTATTTAATCCTTAAGGGCATGTGATACTTAGAAAATTGTCGATTTTACCAGTTTTAGGTTCCGACGGCTTTTTTTCTTCAATAATCAATATTTTGTCTTAAAAATTTGGGACATGATAGCGAACATGATAACGGACGTCCCCACATACATTTTTTTTGGTTTAATTCAAACAAGTTTTAATTTAGCAAAATCTGATTAATTTGCATAGCGCTTAGGAATTAGTATCGATTTTACCAGTTTTAGGTTCCGACGGCTTTTTTTCTAGAATAATCAATATTTTGTCTTAAAAATTTGGGAAATGATAGCGAACATGCTAGCGGACGTCCCCGCACACTTAATTTGTGTCTTTTTTTCAAAGAAATTTTTTATATTGCTAACAACGTGTGTACATTTGGAGGTTATGTATGTTACAATTCTCCTGTGCGTTATTTCCAAACTACACAATATTTTTGGCCGAAAACTTTAGACTTGCAAATAAACATAGTAACTAATCGCTTTTGCAGGCAATCAAAAAAGTTTATTTCATAAATAATTTCCAGATTATCGGAAAGGCAGAGATGAAAAACGACGTAACCTCAAGATAATACATATGCATAAAATTTTTATTCAGCACAATAAATTTTTTTTGTTATTATCCCTCAAAAAAGAGTCCGGGGACGTCCGTTATGATATTTTATAGCATCTCCGAATTCAGTTTATAAAAATGTTCATTTTTGTGGAAAAAAAGCCGGGGAAACTGTAAGTATCACATGCCCTTAAGAATACCAGTAAGCCCAATTTTTGAATATCATTCTGTGTACCTAATTATTAACACAAATAGAACTTCAAAATTATACATATTATCAACTTGTTTTTCGGATCAAAAAAGCGAAATGCAATTTTAAATACCGGTTTAGAAACCTAAAATTCGAAAACATGGCTGAATACAATTTTAATTACCAGAATTTGTTTTCTTCATATAATTGAAAGAAAGTGAAAAACATACTCCTGAAAATTGGGTAATAATTGCAGTAATAATAAAAACGTTGATGTCCATTCAAAAGTGTAGCTTTGCCGACAACTGGACACCGAGCTTGACACCTACTCCCTCAATCTGAATAATAAGTACTTTATCTAAACTACTGATTATAAGTGTTATTAATTTCGAATAATAAGCTTTACTAAATGAATTAGCATTTTGCTAGTTAACAATATGAGGAAAGCTTACTAAAGCAATTACTGACTTCTGTTCAATAAGTTTTGATTTCTCTAAATTATTTAAGATACTTAAGATATTGTGGGAAATGATACATATGCAGTTATATTTGTCAATTTTATAAGCAATGAAATTAAATAAATGAAAATTCTTGAAATTTTCGCTTTAGGAAAATCGGCTTAGAACTATATGAAAATTTCGTGATATCTAAAATTACATAAATAAGGAATAGCAATTATTTATTGCTGGTTTTACATGGGAATAGCGACTGAAAGTCTCTCAAGAAAAATTTAAAGTAATTTTAGTGCAAAATGAATTATTTTGTAGGCCAAAAAGGCAAAGTTTTATATTAACTTATTTAATTTGGTTATAGAATCAAGAATTGTATTTGCACAAATATAATTAAACCTAGGTGTTTTTCAAGATTATCTACATCAATTTTTATGACGAAAGAAAATCAAAAATTGAAAAACCACAAAACTCCCAAATTTTCCAAAAGAATTGTTTATAAAAATTAAAATTTTTATTTTCCGTAGGAAATGTGACTAACCATCACTGTCACAATATTGTAAAGTATTTCTAATTGAGAACAAATTTCGTTCAACAAAAATAGAATATTTTTTAAATAAATGAAAATTCCGTGATACTTGAAATTAAATAATAACAATTGTTTTGTGTTAATTTTACTTACAAAAAGTGTATTGAAATCTCTTTAACACAAATTTGAGGCAGCTTCTGTGTAAAATAAATTATTTGCCAAGCCAAAGTTTTAAATTTACTTATTTTATTTGTTTACAAAATCAACAACAAGTATTGATAATTTGTTTAAATAATTATTTTTACTAAATGCAATCCACTAACAATTCACTTTAATTGAAAAGAAAACGATGCTTGGAAATACAGGAAGACCGCAACTGTCTGAAATCACTTAATCTTAATACTATTAACAACAATAATAAATTGTACAAAAATTCTTTACCTCACTCTCATTGAAAATTGGATAAAAAGTGCAGCATTTCATTATAAACCGCGATTTACAAACTCCATTTTTCAGAGATAAAATTGCCAGAAACCAAAATAAATTTTTCAAAATTTATGTATACGCCCAATTATCAGTGTAGAGTAGCAAATCGCAGTAAATCCTCATACATCTCTCAAAAACATTCATTTTCATATTTTTTCCGCTTATATATATATATGGATAGAATACTTAAAATAATCTTTTTGACCCCATTTTTCATATAATCTTACTTGAAAGTTCATAATTTGAAATTCAAGTAAGTGCACAAGATGAAAATGATCAGTTTTATCGACAGAAGTCAGTAATTGCTGTAGTAAGCTTTTCTCACATTGTTAACTAGCAAACTGCTAATTCATTTAGTAAAGCTTATTATATGAAATTAACAACACTTTTTAATAAGCAGTTTAAATAAAGTACTTATTATTCAGTTTGAGGGAGTAGGTGTCAAGCTCGGTGTCAAGGTGTCGGCAAAGCTACACTTTTGAATGGACTTAAATGTTTCCATTCTTACTGCAATTATTACCCGATTTTCAGGAATATGTTTTTCACTTTCTTCCAATTATATGAATAAGCGAATTCTGTTACTTAAAATTAAATAAATTCATGCTTTTATACTTTTAGTATTTTAACTGACCCGCATCTCATAACAATCAAGTTTCATGATTTACGAACATCTCGACGCGCCATTTGACGCACCCCAAGGTGCCTCTGCCTCTTGAGTTTCACAAGGGTCGATGAGAATGCAGCGAGCGTCCACACTGAGTTTCAATGAAATTGTTCTCTAATGTTCCCTCCTTTTTTATTATTAAACAAAATATAAACATTTCATCGAAAAGCCGGCGCTGGTCAGCAAAATAAATAAATAAATCCTGTTTTGCCAGTCTAATAAATCCCCTTAAAGTACCACCTGCAACTAGATTCAGTATAAAACAGATTCTTTTCCGTTAAAAAATGCTATATTGAATTTTGAGCAATCTATGGTAAGTTAACATAAATTACCGTATGCGCCAAGGGGAGAGGGATTTTTTCGAATTATATACGCTTTTAGTACTTGTCTCCGGTTCGCTCTACAAGATCGCTTACGACTTTTACTGAAAACATAGATTCGTCATAATGAAAAGGTATTATTTTTATTTGAAAACTGACTGTCGTGGATTTCTTTAAATTTAGGGTTGTTCGACTTTTTAAAAGAATCGATTCTTAAATAGATCTTGGAATCGTTCTTCCAGAATCGATCTAGCATGAAACGATTCGAAAAAATCGTTGAAATAAAACTAATTAATTCTTTTTAACAGGATTCCCAAATAAATTACATTTTACATTATTTTTCTAAGTAGAATATTAATTCAGTAAAATTTTTAATATTTAATAGACTGGAATAGTATAATATCCCTGGCGGACCGAACAAACTAAAAGAATCCTCTACAAAGTATCCGTAAAGACCCCATTGGGTCCCAATTAGGTGCCTTTTTAAAAAAGAAGAAAACAGCAAGATCAACTTTTTAACTGTTGAAATTCGGATTCTACGTTAAAATTTACATTAGAAACTCACGGAGTAATCGCAATACTTTTTCTTGTAGCGTTAAAATCTTTAAAAAAATAAAATACCTGTCATTCACATGGCCCGAAGGCACCTTCAAGTGCATCTTCTGTTAGTAGCAGTCAATAGCATTCAATTGGTAACTTTAAGAATTTTGTCTGGATGCTAGCGCCACGCAGTGGAAACCTCAGATAACAATGCTGCGATACAAGTGAGAGGGAATTTTATTTTTAAATTTCGCGCGCAACATACTACTTGAGCTTTTATGGATGCGCTTGAAGTCACCTTCAACAGAAGACAATAACATTTTTTTAAATTTTTAATGCTGCAAAAAAAAGTATTACGATTACTCCGTGAGTGACACAATGGAGTTTTTACGGGTAATTTGCAGAGGCTCCTTTCGGTTCCTTCGGTCCGCCAGGGATACACGGTGTCCAACTAAACCAGACAAATTTGCTGGACATCTCGCTAAAAAGTACCAATATAGATACTTTTCTAGTGCCTGAAAGTACTCAAAAATGGCAACCTCGAAATCCCAACTGATCCCCTTTTCTATTCTTTTCTAAAAAACTAAAGGACCTCCTAGTAAATAAATTGAAAATGGCTCTCCGTGAAATTGGCTCAAACTTTGCCATTTGGCAAATCTTTTCATGCTCAAAAAAATGTTAATTTCAAATTTTAATCCCGTGCGCCGTTTTGACGCTACTAAGCATCAAAGGTTGATAGTAAACCGTTTTAGAACACACACTAACTATAAGGAAGATATACATAATGCATGTGTCTACTTATATGTACATGAGTTTGAAAAGTGAGAGTGGGGGAGGTGCAAGCCTGAGTAACTGAGTAATTGAGTGACCGATTGATTGAGTGGCTGAATAACAGAAAGGAAGAGAGAGCAAATGAGTGAGTGAGGCATGTAAATAGTGAAATTAATGAAGTGAGTGAGGGTGAGTCAGTGAGGAAGGTAGTGAGTGAGTTAGTGAGTGGCTGAGTAACAGAGAGGAAGAGAGAGCAAATGAGTAAGTAAGGCGTGTAAATAGTGAAAATAATAAAGTGAGTGAGGGCGAGGGTGAATGAGGGTGAGAAAGTGACTGAGTGAGTGGCTGAGTAACGGAGAGGAATAGTGAGTGGGTGGCTGAGTGAGTGGCTGAGTAACAGAGGGGAATAGTGAGTGGGTAGCTGAGTAACAGAGAGAAATAGAAAGCCAATGAGTAAGTGAGTCATGTAAATAGTGTAAATAATGAAGTGAGTGAGAGCGAGGGTGATGGTGAGTGAGTAAGGAAGTGAGTGGCTGAGTAACAGAGAGGAAGAAATAGCAGACAAAGCATTATCTAATGTGTAACGATTATTAGTACACAATCTAGATTTATTGTTCAAGTCAGCAGATAACTTGAACGACAAAATAACCTAAACGGCAGTAATACCAACAAAAAAATTGATTGTGCTAAGCAATGGAGGCACTAGTGGCATATTTGACTATTTCAAGTAGTTGGCCCTACTATCTGTTTTTTCAGTGAACGGTGATTAAAGGCAGTTTTATAATCTGTTCTACGTTAGATGCATAACATTTTATCTGTCCTCGATTATCCATATTTTATTGCTTATTCAATGCATAATAGACAGAACTGTTTATCTCCAAATATTAAATAAAGAAGACGACCTATTTCATGTAAAACGTTAGGCTACAAAGCGAGATGTACTGTACTGTTCATGTGTGCCTTGTCAATGAGATTGGCTGCTTGTATATTTTTAAATGTAAAATTAAAATCACAGCCTACTTTATCAAATAAGGCATACTTGAACACTACTGTATGATGCATCAATGCTCCATTGCGTTTTTTAATCAGATGAGTGGTATACAGATTTGCAAAAAATTAAATTATCCTCTTGAACTTAAAAGCTTAAAAAAAATTTGTATTTGTTTTACCGATGACATTTAGTATTCATTTAGTAACCTAATCTTTTATGTGTAACCTATCGCTTCCTTTGTAAGTAAATACTTATCTCTATTTTGTATTTTGTATAAATAACGAAGGATGCCGTTTCGAAGACAGATCGCCTGCTATTTATGCAACGTAGGCTATAATCGCAGCGAAAGCAACGAATAAATGGCATGGTAGATGAAAATAAACGACAACCTTCAATTACATGAAGAAATGCTTTCAATCATCCACCTCTTGACTTTAATAATGAATCCAGATTATGTATTAATTGTAACAGATCCATATCAGATGAAATACGTACTGTAGAAGGCGATCCAAGTACAATGCGATTAAATTTGTTAACGCAAACCGCAAGTGCATCTTGCTTAGTATGCAATGCTAGACAAAATATAGAAAAGTTTTCGATAGAGTGTAGGATAGACATTTTTCTTTTTCGTAATATTTATGTTCCGGATAATGTTAGAAGTTGTGCACATCACTTGGACGAAAAGGGATGCTTCCCGAGATTAATTGTGGAAGTTCTCAGATCAGTTAATCGACCATATATAATGACAGGACAAGAGTTACAGATATTTTTGCAACAACTAAGGCATGCGATAATTAGCAAAGAACAATGCTCACTTCTTTTTACGTACTGTGATCCTGTACCTCAAGACGGAGGTCGCAGATACATATATAGAAAAGACTAATTGACTTTTTTATGTAAATTAAGGCAAGGTTTATCGGATGAATATTTAAAAGTGATATTTAAATACCCAAGTAGAACCGCTGTCAGCTTGGTTATATCAAAAGTGAGGCAATCTTTGCACCATAGTTTTGTTCCTCAGAATGTCGGATTCCAAGCAATACCAAGGTACATCGTACCAAGCAATACCAAATATACATCGAAAGACACGTTAAGGAATTTGCAAATGAACTCTATTAACCAGAGCCGTAGACACCAAAAGCCATTGCCGCACTCAGAAAAGTTGCAATTTTCGTATTTTACGATAGTCGTTCTCCCAGCACAAACATCGACATTTGATAAAACATACTATGATTGTTGCTCCAGATGGCTCACTCATTTCATTATTTTCACTATTTATATGACACACTCATTTGCTCTCTCTCTTCCTCTTAACACACACTTTTGGCATTCACATATTTTGTTCAGCATGAACAGATGTACCAAATGGCAAAATTTGAGCCAATTTCACGGAGAGCCATTTTCAATGTATTTAGTACGGGGTCCTTGACGCTTAAAACATAGCCAAAACTATATGTTAAACTTAAAAATGTTTTTCTAATAATATATTTTTTTATTTGAATAATTTTAATTATATAAAAAATATAAGGCTGTATATATGAAATCAACTGATTAATGCATAACATTATATTTTCAATGATAATCTTTTTATCGAAATAAATTGTACCACTCTCAGCTTATAACCCAGGATCACCGACGAGAATGTGGTGGTATGACTGATCCCATAAAAAAATAATAATTACCTTTTAGTAATAAATGAAAAATGCGATACATCTAAAAAAAATGTGTCGAATAAAAAAAAATTAATCAACTTTAAATATGAAATGAAGCCGATATTTAGAGTTATCAAAAGCTGAGCATGGATTAGGATTGTGGTCTGAGCAAGGTGGAGAGGCATGCCACCATGAGATTCTGAAGTTTTGGAATAAACGGAAAATTAATTTGATAAGTGACCCTTCTTCTTACTCATAACGATTCAAAGATGCAATCGTTGAGTTTTCATCATTTCATATTTAAAGTTGATTAATTTTTTTTTCAAATCAACACATTTCTTTTAGTTGTATCGGATGTTTAATTTATTACTAAAAGTTAATTATTATTGGTTTTCTATGGGATCAGTCATACCACCATATTCTCGTCGTTGATCCTGGGTTAAATGCTGAGAGTGGTATAATTTATTTCGATAAAAAGATTATCATTGAAAATATAATATTATGCAATAATCAGTTGATTTCATATATACAGTTTCATGTTTTTTTATATAATTATAATTATTCAACTAAAAAATAATAATGTTTCCAGAAAAACATTTTTAAAGTTTAATATATAGTTTTGGCTATGTTTAAAGCGTAAATATACTGAACGTATAGTGATGCTGGTTCTGCCCCATAACAGCAGAAAACGGCGACGTAAAATAGAAATAGGAAAACGCCAGACGTTTCAGCCCATGACGGAGCTTATATAAATTACTATAAGAATATCTTTGTCCAGGATGTCTAGTATTTTTATGTTTTGAAATTACGATAAAGATATTACGCCGCCGTTTTCTGTTGTCATGGGAAGACATCTCAATAATACGCTGAAAACACCCCCGATGTGTCTCGGCGGAGTCGGGGGAAGTAGAGGAATTTTGTTCAAGGGAGACGTCAAGCGAACGTGGCAAAAATATCAATAAGTCGAGGCGCCGATTCTCAGAATGAAGGATCCGTTCATGCAAAAGATCGAAGCTGAAGAATTGGTTCAAACATCGATTAATCGGACCCTTTAGATCGATCATGGCAGAATCGAATCGAGATCGAACATCCCAGCTTTGAATCTCCACGTTTCGAGACCTCTGAATTCGAAAAACAACAGAACAACTTTTAAAATACTATTAGGATGGGATTGTGCCTTGACACGCGTTTTAATGTGCCATAACTAAAGGTCGGGTGTATTTACCAGCTATTTTTGATAAAAATTAAAAAAATTGGAGCATTTTAAAAATTTTTGAGACAAATGACTAGGCTAACCTTATGTATTTTGTGCCGCTGAATCCGCATCTGGTCTTAGAATTTCTCGTACACGCCTCAGTTTTCCCCTAGATGCAGAAAATGGGGGAAAAACAGGAATATTTTGGACATTATTCTGATAATACCAGTATACGGAAGAATAAATTTGCGGGTGTCTTCTCACATTGTACAGACTTATATGGCAAAAAATAACAAAAATGATATACTCTTTGTATTTTTGCTCTCTCAATGTAAATTTGACTACAATATTTTTCGGGCTATTACCATTTTCTCCCTATATGCAAAAAGTAGGGTAAAGCTTAGGGATTATCTAGTCACACAGACCCACAAAAAGAGTTGTTTGCACGAGATAATACTAGGCTATATTCATGTATT
>NC_046660.1:138142046-138166748 GCF_010883055.1 Belonocnema kinseyi
ATTGAAAGTGAATTGAAATTGATATATAAATTGAAGGGTCCGTGTTCTAAACTTGTTAACTGACTTTTTTTTAAATTGATTTTATTTGTGTTTTTTGCAACATTTTTTATATGAAGTCAATGTCCCGCAAGCCAAGCGGCAAAATTCTTTTTACTTTTTTTTTACTGGATTTTCGAAAATCGCGTTTTGGTATCTAGAGCATATGTCCGCGGTATAAACTTGTTAACTACTTATGGTGCCTTATGGGAAATCCGTGCTTTTTCTCGCATCAGCTCAGTTTACTCATAGAATAGGCCAGTGAGACCCATTCCAGTTTAAGCGCAGTTGAGTGTATGTGTGTGTAAAAAGTTTTTTGTGGCTACATTTACGTCATTTTCGATGTGGTCTAGAGATCGCTGTTAAAATGAAGGTGAACGACGCTTCTCATCCTTTAGTTGCCATATGACGTTCAATTTTGATTCAAATGTTATAAAACTAACGTGTATTATTTTTCTCTAGTAAATGAACAAAAACATCTTCTGAAATGTCGGTAAACAGATTTAGACAGCGGATCCTTCAATTAGTAATATTTTAAATATTACAATGTCCTTGAGTTATTGAATCGCTTCTCCCAATCAGTGCAGAAAAGCGAAGGTGGTTTTTAATAGCCTTATTGGCTATCTTCCGAATCTCAAAAAAAAAGTAAAAATAGTTTTCAGATTTATTCCTCATTTTGTTACTTTCCACCCCGCAATTATAAATTAATGTTAACTTTTTTTGTCTCCTAAAACATTGACATAGTGGCGCTTATGCCCTTTTGGAGAACCATCCTTGAAATTTAACTATAATTGCACATGAACAATGTCTCAAACATTTCTATAATTAATTTTTTATAGTGGATGATTTTGTTATTATAATTTTCAGTGATGCTTTACATCCGTACATGAAGCAGGTTTTCTTGTTACTGTTCCAACGACTTTCATCAACCAAGACCGTGAAATTTGTAAAAGGTCTGATTGTATTTTTCGCGTACTACATCCTGAAATATGGTGCTATTAATTTAGTTACCATCATCGATCAAATTCAGTCGCAGTAAGTATTTATTTCTCTATCGATTTATACTTACAGTTATTTGTAACAAAAATAACTGTTTATTTTTGTAGGGTCTGGCCGCGTATGATATTAATATCGTCTTCTTAATTGATCCAATTGTGAAATTCAATGATATGTTTTGAGTAAAGGTGTGCACAAAGTCTTTTAATCTGAATCTGACCAGACGTGTAGGATTTTTTTTTTTTTGCATCGAGCCTTTAATTTGGCAAAATTGCAATCTTATTATATTTAAAGAATTTACAAGAAAGGATACTTAGTTTAAAACACTTACCGAACTTAATTAAGTTAATGGGCGGCTAGCTTGCTTGATAGATTGGATAAGTTACATTAGTTCAAATAATTGAGAGACGGTATCCCAATTTCGCGTTTACGACACTATGGCTCAATCGACACCATTTTAGGGTGTTTGATTTGACGTGGTCCAATTGATCACTTAGGCTAATCTAACGATTTTATTTTTACTTAAGGCGTAGTCAAAGTGACGACTTTGATTAATTAACGGCTTTTATACTTGCAACTTCCTTTATCTTCGGGTGTTTTTTCTCATGGTAATTTTCCTATTTTCAGTTAAACCACAATTTCCCTTCTATTGAACGGCTTCGAGGCAATGCTCATGCTTTGTGCTCGAGTAACTAATATATTTCAGAGTGGCGTCTCCGTTAACCGTCTCATGTCTCATGAGTCACAAGGAAGTGAGACAATTGCCAGATCGGCTTCATGCAGCGTGTTGGCGCTCCATCAAAATCCGAGTTTCGCCAATCCGCACTGGTCGTGCGCTGGCCGCTGATATTCCCACATGTGCACTTTATCCTGTGTTTCCCAGCACTTTCGTACGAACGGGAATCTCTTCAACTAAGCATGTCAAATACTACCTGTCAAGCAGCTGCAATCTTACAGATATTCAGTTTTCTAACTGATAGTTTGTTCTAATTTAATCTAACTTCCATTTAATTTTTATTTTATTTTTGCAGCGATTAACATTGAAAGAACCAAATAGAACAAATAGATTTTATCATATATCAACCATGAAACTCTTATATTCTAAGCTCATGTTTGTTTAGAGTTTTTAAATTTTTATTGAGCCCAAGCGAATTAATTAAAAATACCATAAGTGAGATTTTTCAGATTGTATTAGAGTCTTGTTAAATACCAGCCGCAGAACTCTTATATTCTCGGCCAGTATTGAGACTCTACGTTTCATTCGTTACTTAAACCTCAGTCCCCCCAGTGATTGACAGTGAATCAATAAAATTTCAATATCTTTGTGCGGGGTCAAGAAATACCTCGTCACAATATGTATACAGAGTGCCCCACCACAAATACAACCCCATATACTATGTGATAGTGCATAGAAAAATAAACAAAAAAGTCCTTTAGCAGAAAGTTGTGCGAAGCTTAGTTTGGGCGCAAAAAGCTTGAAAGTTGAACCTAATCAACCAATGAGGAGCGAGCCTTAGCGACCACTTGTACGCTCACAATATTTTAATGTTTAGGACAAGCACAAGTGGTCGCTAAAGCTCGAAGCTCGCTCTTGATTGGTTGATTAGGTCTAACTTTGAGGCTTCTTGGCGACCAAACTAAGCTTCGCACAACTTTTTACTAAAGGATTGTTTGTTTGCTTTTTTGCGGATTATCAAATAGTTCTCGCTCCCAGTGAAATGGCGTAAAATTTTAGCTGTAACCAAACGTGAAAAGCTCCAACAACGACCACAGGGCCCACCGGGAGAAATTACAATCTATGAAAACGATACCGGGTTCCAGTAGAGCCGCAGTAGATAAAACCCATTGACACGTTTCACGATTGTGAGATAGATGGTTACAGGGAACAACAAAATCTGAACGACAGGTTGGCAAAACACTCTTGTGTCTTGAAGACACGAAGCGACCCAAGAATGACAGCTTTCTGCATCCATCACTCATGCGTCTTGGCATGTTTTTGGCATGCAAATGTGGCTTCGAGGTTACAAACCAGTGATATTTTTGCACCTTCGAGATCACCAATCACTAGGACAATTGCTTCAACCGAATATTTTAGGTACAGTCGCTGCAACTTCCTTTCAAATCTACGTGGACCACGTGTGGTCTACACGGACCCCAGCAATTTCTTTTGCTTCTACAATTGCGCCCCCTTGCTTCTAGGTGCTGTGTGGCCTCTAGTATCTTCCTACTCATTAGTGCTCGAGACGTAGGTGATTGGAAGTTGCGGATTTCTTATTATTCTTCATAATGCAAGTAGGCTTGCGAAGTTTGATTTCTCAAGACTGAATTCTCGATACATGTTTACCGATTGCAATTTTGTGCTTGTGAAAGAAATAATAAAAATATTTTTCCGTTTTCACTAACTATATTTTGCTTTACCCCTTTCCCAGAAGCAAGCAAGAAGCTATAATTGCAGCGCAAAAATGAGTGGGGTGCGCGTAGACCCTGCGTGGTCCACGTTCAAACTCTATCTCACGTGGTCTACGCAGGGTTAAGATCCTAATAACTCCTGATTTTCGTTCTTCTTGGCAGTGGTGTTGTAGTTGGCCGGAGCCGAGAATTAGATCACGAATATAGTTTTTTTTTCGAAGACTTGGAGAACAATGTCAGGCCACGAGTATGCAATGGAAATTGCTGTCCGATAATCATAGTTCCGGAAAATTTGGTACTTCTCGTTTTGGACAATTCACTCTATCTTCTTACAACATTCAACATGGTACGGTTGTGGACAACACCGTAAGAACAACAAAAATGGTAGTGAAGCCCTGTTAGGGCCGTATTATGAATGTAAAGTTACGTCGTTCTAGCGTGAGTGATACATCCAGATCATATGTGTTCAACGTGCCTTTTACGCTTTGCACTTATCTCTGGGAATCTGTTGACATGAAATGCAGTCACGACATATTGAGGAGGAAATGAAACAATCCTGGAATGCGAAAACGAAACCCTCTGTATCGGAATTAAGTCCTCATAATCTAAGGAAATCAAACGTAAGCGGCTTCCAAAAAAACAGATGTTCTACATTTTTGTAAAATTTTCCTTTCATTTTCTTGTCGAGTGACTGTTGCCAGAATTTCTTAACCTCTGCTTTCTATATTTGGGCTTTCAGATGTGACGCATCTAGATAGAGTAATGTACTTTCTTCACTGCTGACTTTGAAATTCAGGCAAATTGTCTGTCGTCTGCTTCGCGGATTTGTAAAAGAATGCTCCTTTGTTATTCATCTCTTCTTTCGTAATCGAAAGTCCAAAAGAAAGCCACTGAACGCATCCGCGGGTTACGGATAGAGGATCCCAGTACTAAGGTACGATAGGAGAAGTCGAGAGCGGAAGGAGGGGTGGGTAAGAAAAAGTAAAAAATTGTTTACCCATATCGATTTTTCCAAGATCTTCCATTTACTATCGACTGCCCGACCAAACGAGAGGAGGTCGGAGCATTTTGAAAAAAGTTTACGAAGTCCAGAATCCACTGATAGAAGACTCAGAGAACATAAATAGCTTCAAGGAAGCTCAATACCTTTTCATCGAAGAAGCTTCCATCCACCTACCAGCGGCCCGTTTTTCCACCTCGTATCTAAAGTCGGAAGAGCCTATTTCGGAGTGGTTGGTGGAAGGGCGCACAATTCTTCAGCCGAAGATGAGCAACTGTGCTGACTTTAAGAATTACAGATCGATCACTTGTATCAACACCGTATAGGTTCTTCGCAGCTATCCTTAATGACCGGATTGTCCGGAAAATCGGACCGGCGTGGCGAGAGATGTGTCTGCAAAGACGCAGCATCCTACGAGCGCTACCTATCGATGGAATGGATTGATTACCGGAAAGCTTTTAAACCAGCTTCCAATAGACTTATTATTTTTTATTGTCGAAAGGTGAAATATTCATCCACACATCGTGAGTGGCATCAAAAGATTGAGGCTGTTTTCGAAAACCAAATTTACTATCTCACCGGAAAACATCGTGTGATAATTAACAATGTCACCTTTCAGAAAGGTAACTTTCAGGGTGACACCGTTAGACTTCTCCTCTTTTGTCTTACATTATTTCCCATATCTTTCGTACTTCAAAATTCCGAAAGGTACTTCTGCGGCAAACCTGGAAATAAAAAGGATAAGGTCACTTATCTATTTCGCGTGGATGATCACAATATCTATGCTAAAAATAAAAAACAACTAGATCTATCTTTAGAGATTGTCGAGAAATACGATCGGAAGATTGAAATGTAGTTTGGGATAGAAAAATGGGCCAAGGTTTACTTGAAGCAAAGGAAACCTAATGGCATCCCGCAAGACCCTGAGCTCATCGACAAAATTCTTGGTACTTGCAACAGAGCCGCATTAAGGATGTAGCATCTATAGAGGGTACTCTCCGATGCTGATACAAAGGTCTCATCCGACGGATTGGGTCTTCCGAACTGTCGGCGATGAACAGAGTATCTGCATCGAACATGCATGCCGTCTGCGCAATACTTTATTCAATTGGAGTTGTTCCGTGTACGAAGGACGAGCTCAGATACGTCGATATCGGGTCAAGAAAGTTTATGCATATAAACAAAAGCATGTACCTGAAGTCTTTTGTCTCACAACTTTACATCTCACAACATCAAAGTGGTCGCGGAATACTGAATCTCGAATGTCTTTACAACAGAATTATTAGGGTTATCGCACATATAGACGCAAATTGGACGAGACCCTCTTTTTAAAATGATCTACAAATAAGAAGAAGTGGGAAAACGAGCGTTTCTGTACAAAGCAGTAGAGAAGGCTTTCAGCAGCCTTCTTTACTGATTTGTACAGAAGTTTTCATAATCTAAAAATTGATTATTGCAGTCCTTTAAGATTACGAAAGCCGATTTCTGAAATAATAACTTATAAGCCTCCCCAAAAAGAAGATAAAAGAGGAAATCATTTTTATTGAAAAAAATAACCTAATATAATTTGTAGAGTTGGTGGAGCAAAAAACTCTCTATTTGTAGTCGCGTACTGCGTGGACTACTAAAAGGTTTAAAGTCACATTAAAGAGATATAAAACTCCTTCTATTCCTGCCTGATAATTAAAAAAGGTTTTAAAAAGTATCTCTTTTACAAACAAAAACAAATTTCCGTCAAACTTTTAAAACAAATTATTGAATTATACAAAGATAACTTTTGCACATTTTATCAAATTTTTCGAAACAATAATTTGATGGTATTTTTTTTTGTCAACTGTAATAAAATAAATATTTGTTTAATATTGATTTTTATTTCTAAATTATGAATAAATTACTCTCAAGTTTAAGAGCTTAAACTTGAGAGCAATGTTTTTACAATTTATAAATAAAAATCTTTTTAAAAAATTTGTTATAGACCAATAAACAAAAAACAATTAAAATCAAATCATTTAATAAATTTTATCTGGTCAAAACCATATCATTAAAAAATATGAAAAATACGAATGTTTGAAGAAATAATCTTACTAGCATAAGGAATTCCGTCGGAATTCAACTTGTAAGAGTTCTGAAGAATTTCGTCTCCTCTTTCCGTAGCTTAGTAGGTAAGAGCATCAGACCGGCAATCTCAAAGACCTGGCTTTGGATCTTCCCTTTGTATTCAACTTTTATTTATTTTTAAAGAAACTATTCTTCTCTGGATTTTTCCAAAGGATATCGCACACAATTTATGGAAAAAGCCTTTCCGTAAAATGGGGAGGGGGGGGGGATTCAGGTTAATGATACTTCATTCGATGCTTTTCAAAAGTCTTAATAAGTTATTTTCACCGAAAGTCCTTTTCCATCCATTTTTTCGGGGTTCTTTGATAGTTTATAATTCTTCGAGTTCATTTTTGATTGATTCTAAGATATTCTTTTATGTTTCTTAATTAACCAGCATTTAAACTCAATAATTTCTTAAAATGTTACTGGTTCATCGAAAAATAACCCTTTAATTTCTTTTACTTTTCAGAATGTTCGGAATGGTTTTAGAAAAAATTATCATCACAGATTTACAAAAAGTGTCTGGTGAAATTGAGCGAAAAGTAGCGGTGTTTGGATTCTCAAATTTGCTCGTAAATTTTCCGGCGATGCTTGAAACTCCTTATAATGCTTATTACTCTAAGCTTTTAGTTTCTTTAGTGGAATTACTTGAATCTCCACAAGAAGATCAAATATTAAGTGAAGAGCAGATGTTTCCAGAAATTGATGATAATTTAGGTTACCAAGCGGCGTATAGTCAGCTCATTTTTGCAAAAAATACAAAACAGGATCCTTTAAAAGGTTAGTGCGTAATGTTTGATAAGTTGCAGTATATATTTAATTTCAATAGTAAATTAAAGAAAATTAATAATAATCTAATAAATTTCCGTAGTGGCTAGTATTTCCCGTATTACAATAAGTCATCGGCAAGAGGATGCACGGCATCTTCAACAGAGATGCAAAGATTCAGTCGATCTCGCTTGAGCTAACATTTTCTTTCTTTAAATCACCTGGATTGAATAAGTTCACGAAAGGTTTTATTTTGGCTTGCTAAAATTGTGTCATTTCCACTATAGCACACCGTCGCCTCATTTCGCGTCCAGACACTCCCGAGAATAGCTGCAGAGCATGTTATGCAAATCTCGAACACCTATACCACACACAGTCTGGCTGTACAACTCCCGCGTGAATTTAGTACATCCAAAGGCACAATGCGGTACTAACTAAGTATGCCTTACCTCGAAAATTGTTTCTGTCACGCACTCGAGATTTGACTTAGTTCTTCTTGACATCGACAACGAACAATGTTCCGTATAACCATGATATTCTGTGAAAAATGGAAAATGGAAAAATGCAGAATAGGCCATTGTCCTTGGTTCTCTCCGTGGCATCAGGGTGCACGAGAATTTAGCCGGCTCCTCGTATGGAGTCCATCGCAGACTGTAAACGCTTATCTCACGGTCACGATACAACTCTCTCTCTCTCTCTCTCTCTGTCTCTAGTCTCTGATTCTAAAAAATTGCACACACTCTAGCTGAAATCGCAGCAACGTTTCAGCTGTTACCACGTCTCATGACCGTGAGATCAGAGATCTTTCAAAAGTCTCGAGGACATGGAGTGCCCCAAGGATGACCGCCCCCTACGTTTTTCCAAAAGTGTCGTAGCATTTCTTTTCCTAGGCTGTGATATTCTTGTCAGATATTCTTGCCAGATCCTGGCCTTACACTTCCTGCCAGATGTTATATAGTTATTCTTATACTGAATGCGGTACGCTTACTGTCTTGCCCATGCTTACTGTGTGCTGAGTTTACGTATGCGTCTTTTGGTATTATGATCAGCCATTGGTTTTGTTTTATGGGTTGCAATCGCTAAAGTTCTCGCTGCGTCATACACACTACAATTGATGGCCCAGTGGCCCCGCAGTTTATTTTTTAGACAATACTTTCTCGCGATTTTTAATTAATTCGTGAAAAAAAGTAAATAATTTGCGAAAAAATAGGACCCTACTTATTAGCAAAACACTAATAGACAGAGTTATCTGCATACCAAATTTAACATCGGCACGCTGGTGATGGTATCAACAATATGTATCAAGCATGTGATACTTAGAAAATTGTCGATTTTACCAGTTTTAGATTCACCCGGCTTTTTTCTAGAATAATAAATATTTTGTCTTAAAAAGTTGAGAAATAATAGCGAACATGCTAACGGACGTCCCTACACCCTTTTTGTGGGTTAATTCAAAAAAGTTTTAATTTAGCAAAATGTGATTAATTTGCATTGCGCTTGTGAAACAGCGAACATGCTAACAGACGTCACCACACACTTTTGTGTTTTTTTATCAAAACATTTTTGATATTCCTAACAACATTCATGTATATTTCGAGGTTATGTTTGTTACAATTCACCTGAGCGTTACTTCCAAACTACACAATATTTTTGGCCGAAAACTTTGGACTTACAAATAAACATAGTAACTAATCTCCCGGAACGAACCTTGTTTTCAGGCAATCAAAAAAGTTTATTTCATAAATAATTTCCAGATTATCGAAAAGACAGAGATGGAAAACGACGTAACCTCAAAATAATGCATATGCATAAAATTTTTATTTAGCACAATAATTTTTTTTTCTTATTATTCTTCAAAAAAGAGGCCGAGGACGTCCGTTATGATATTTTATAGCATCTCCGAATTCAGTTTTTAAACATTTTCATTTTTGTGGAAAAAAGCCGGGGAAACTGTAAGTATTACATGCCCTTAATTGAAAATCGATTTTTCTATGTAATAAAATACATCTCTATATTTTCCTCTATTAGACACGAAAATTTCCTTATTAAACGTATTATGTGATTCAAACCCAATAGAATTCTTGCAAAAAGGTTTGCTGAAGTTTATTGAATTTTGAAATTTATGAGATGTGAAAAAATGGTGTGTTTCTCAAAAACACCATATTTTTCGAAACCTGAAGAAATCACGAATTTTTACCGGAAGAAACAGGAGAAAGCCCGGAGGCGACAAGTATGCAAATAGTGGCCACCTCGAATTTATAATTAATTTGATTTATATTGTCTGAAAATGTATACCATTCGTACATATGCACATGCGTTGGTTCGCAATCGTTCTCAAAAAAGCCATTACAAAAATTTTTAAAGAACAGCTGCTATCTATCGAATAGTTTCCATCATCCTACGTAGAAATTTCACAGTCGACTGCGAATAGAATAACCTTCATTTTATTTTCACATTGTCAGCTGAAGTGAAATCACATTAGATTGCAAATAAGAACTGTAGTATCGTAAATTAATAAGGTTATATATTGTAATTTGAAAATGAACTGCACGTATAAGTACTAGCTGATTGTGATATATATATATATATATAAAATAACTTGACTTCGCATAGGTGCCCTCTCACGTTTCATGTTGAATAACTGTGTAACTCTAAACATTTTAATCAATGTGCATAATGTAGGAAATTTTAGTTCTCATTTTTATAGAAATACATGCTAAATTATAAAATAAATTATTTTCTATTATACTTGCTGGAACGCTACTTTTTCAAATAGAAATTAAATTAAATTAGATGGTCTCTCAGTAGCGCACAGGGCACCCTAATCAGGTAAATTGAACCGACTTCAATTAAAACGGTAAACCTTAACTTAAAACACGCGATAATCCAAAAGAAAAGATGAACACAAAAACTACTAGTTGAGCCTAAACTTAAGAATCGTAGATGAGATGGTTACGTAATTACAAAGCTCATATTTCGAGCAAAATAATTAACGTCAGTTTATTCAAAATTTAAGAAAAGTCAATATTTATAGTTCAAGCATAGTTAACAAACAAAAAAATAGTCTCGACAATATAAAACCGCAATGGTAGGGTACAAGACATGGCTTAATTAAAAAAGGAAGGGATCGATATTGCACATTTTCAAGGGTTTAAACCAACAACAAAAATATACAATAACGGAATACGATAATATTTACCATTTTTTTGTAGTCAAAAGTTATTATTGACACGTTAAAAGGGTTCGTCATACGGGAATATAAAATACACAACTTAACGAAAGAAATATATAACCAGTATCAATCAGTACAATAATAATGAATCGTGACACTGAGTTCTCATTTGATCAACAATTATGGGGGATCCTTTTGACAAATAGGTGAGGGGCTTGAAATAAAAAGAGGAGGTTCACAGCGCTAAACATAAAAGGGGGTCACAAGCATAGATATTCAAAAGGGGTTCTCGGAAATGAGCTCAAATGTGGGTTTCTAAAATAAACACCAAAGGGGTTCTAAAGTCGGGTACGAGAAGGGAGTTTTAGAAACTCAAAAGGAGTTTACAAAATAAACGCAAAATGGGGGAAATCTTTCAATCGCTAAAAAGTCTATTGAAAATGATAAGGATCGAAAACGTCATTATTTTGGCCATTTTGGGCTCTAATGAAAAGATATAGAAAACAGCAGGAATCGATAACGTTATTACGGGATATGTTTTATCATAAAAGAAAAAGAAAAAGGTATGCAAAAATAGTAGGTATCGATAATATTAAATTATATCATTTTTCATAGCTCCTCTATTGAAACTTCGATTTTCGGTACTTGTAGAGCGGGCTGAAACACAGTGTTTGCATCCCTAGGATTAAAACATTTTTTTAGCTCTAGGGTAGACTGGGGCGAAGAACCAACATTGTGCGTCCAGGAAACGCCTGGTTGCGGAAAAGTGTCCCAGTCCAATCCGAAACTTAGCGCACTTTGAATCTGGTACCAAGCCATCGGCCATAGATAGATTAGCGGTAAGTTCATCCTCTGTTATAGGAATCAAAACTGGAGGTACGGTAAGTGAAACATCTGCATGTTCTCAATCAATCATTTCTGTGTAATCATTAGCTCCAAAATTAATTTTTGGCACAATATTGTATCTAATAGTTGTCTGTTGCTTATGTTTTGCTACCAGGATTTTGATGAGTGCGTCTTGGCGAACAGTAAGCCTAGGGTCGGTTACCATTCCAAGAAATATATTTTCTGGCATGGCAGAAAAGCCGTTTGTTTGAATGGAAGTGTTTACCACATTTCGGTACTTCAGAGAAAGAAACCTTGACAATTTGATTGCTTGGAAGAAGTGCCGACTCACATCAGCGATATACTTATCCCGTCTGATGTAGAACCACTGAGGTATGTATACTGTGAGTAAGTATTCAACTAATACTTACAGTTTCTTTGTGGGGATTTTTTTTTATATGTATAATCTCAGAATTCTATTTGCAGTTGTTAGCCAGCGAGCCATGTTGATGGGGCCTATCTTCCGGGATGCCAGCTCAGGAGAGCACGCTCCGAACCGTATGGCATCTGATATCTCATAAAGATACCTTCGATCTGAGCTGAGATCAGTGGGCTCAATCTCATATAAGTCACACTCAACTTGTTTAAACTTTACAACATCGAGGGTCTCACAAGTTGGAAGTTGTCCCCCTATTGGCCCTGAGTATTTGTTCGGACCAGAGGTAAGTCCGTCAATAAATACGAAAAGACTTCTGAACGGTTGCTCATTAAAATGTAATAGACAACCCATTGCAAGGGACGATCAAGTCGTTCCTCTAGTAGACGAATAATTCCTTCCTTCCAGGCCGTATTCGTATTTGTACCGTCACAGCCCACAACTACCACTGCATCGAAGCCTCCATTTAGTTCTGTTGTTACGTAATTATAAATAGAATCACACTCATCTTGGGCATGGCTCGATGGTGTGACGACATGGCCTATGTATTTAGAACCTGGTTCGGCCACCAAAGATATGTGTTCCTCGTTAATAAATCCGAAGGCTGTCAATGTATAAGCCACGAATAGAATCCTCGTGGCGTGATTCCTCCACCATATCTTTGAGCAACTACTGCTGCTTCAGGTAAGTAAGTCTGGTCTGCGATGATTTTCTCTGCACAAGTCTGCGTGGTATGTCGTGAAAATCGTTATCATCGGTAGAAGCCCTTTACCTTAATTTCAGGAGGAAGATTATCACCTTCACCTTCCTCAAAGAAGGAATCTAAATCTATATCCATATCAATCGTAGAGGAAGATGTGGAGGCCGATGCAGTAGGAACACTTTCCCCACCCTCTCCCCGTTCAAGTCTGCCTCTTTTTGCATTACGTTCTGCTTTCTTATGTATTGTTTTTGTTTCAGAGACATCTACGCTGGCGATTCCCATGAGTCTTTTACCTCTTTGGTCAAGATAGAAGGCATGCTCTACGGCTGGAACCTTCTTTTCCTTGGGACAGGAGCACCTAGACAAGTCAAGGCACTTACAAGCGGCTATGTTAAATAATTCAGAGCACTACTGTTTAAAGGCGGCGATTTTCTCATCCTTATTACTTTGAGAAGTTGTTTTACTCTTCAATGAATTTTTCGACGTAGTGTATTTTTTATGAAGATTTGTGAGACATTCCTTAATGCGCTGCTCTGAGACCGTTGGGATAGAATCAGATTCCCAAATAACTATTAGTTTGGAACGGACTTCGTCGGCAATGTCTCCAAACGAAGGCTCCTTGTCTTTTTCTGAAAGACATTCCTTTTTCCTTCGAACCTCCTGACAACATCGCAGAACGTCAGCCCTCGTGGGCAAAACGTTCGGACCAAAATCTTTTGGAGGACCAAATATAGGGCACTGCACAAAGTCTCTCTTTGCAAGTTTCCACATGCTGTGACATACAAACCAAAGAGGGGAGTGCATGCAGAGCCAGAATCTCTACCACCAAAAGAACCAACGACGAGACAATGAAAATAAGAAACTATAACGACGTCAACTAGCACCTGCGAATGAACGAACATTATGCGTGAGCCGACAGTAAGAGCCATTGACAGGTTCTGACAAGTCTCGACAACGCTCGACCAGAGGGAGGGGAAGGGGAGAAGGAGACCAGCGATCGGCGACCGGGGGGGGGCAGCTTCAGTGTAGAGGTGGCACAGACGCTCGTGTGCTCGTAGACAGACATGACCCAGGAACTGCACAATTATTTAAGCGTTTTACTCGAAAATACGCATATTTTCAGCCATTTCCCCCTCATGAGATTTGGCATGGGGTGACTGTGGCGACTCGGTACGGACCTCTAAGTACCCTCTGATTACTTTTCATCATAAAGTCACCCTTGGAAGGCATCGATATCGATTTTAAGCCCATTTTTGCAAAACCTTAAATTTGAGTGTTTTTTAGTGAAATTTCGAGATTTCACCCTCAAAGAACAGACTGAAGATATTATCCGATTTCAAAATTTCAAAGTGCGCTGAGTTTCGGATTGGACTGGGCCACTTTTCCGCACCAAGGCGTTTCCTGGACGCACAATGTTGGTTTTTCGCCCCAGCCTACTCTAGGGTTGACGGGTATGTAGGTAGGTAGGGTCTACAGGTACCTCAACTCGAATTTTCAATAGATTTTTTATGAAAAATAATATGCATTACTAGGTTTGTAACTTACTATTGGGCAGGGGTATCGAAAATACTGGAGATCGAAAAAGTTAAGGCATTATAGGGTCTCAGAAAAGGGTCCCAAAATAGTAATAAAGAAAACTAAGTCATTGAGTTCGATAACAAAAAATGGTTACAGAATATAAAAAGAGTGGATAGCACTTTATTCATTTTGGGGTATTTCGGCACAAAAAGGGGTATATGTAAAAAAAAGTTTGGTAGCCCTTGAATAATTTTTGGGGTATTTTTGCACAAAAATGGGTATCGAGAACATAAAGTGTCGAAAAAACTTTAATAACTTTAGGCTATTTCGGAACTAAAAGGGGGTATAGATAACATAAAAGAGTTGGTAAAGCTTGAATAATTTAAGGTATTTCGGCATTTTTCAGGTTGGTTCAGTATTTCAAAAGGTTATCGAAAAATAGGAAGGGATCGGCAACACTTTCTAACAATTTTAGGCCAGTTCATTATTTCAAAAGGGTATACAAAATAGGGAAGGATCGGGAACACTTTCTAACACTTTTTAGACGTTCCGACTTTTCGTGCAAAAATGGGGCATTCCGAATATGGAGGGATTGACAACATTTTATAACAAAAAATATCACCAGATCAGAAAATTATGGGGATCGAGAGCATACTGAATAAAGTATCACTGGTCTCATTGTCGCTCCCTCATCTTCATCTTTAGCTTGTTCATGTTATGGTTGAGGAAGCGCTCCGCGCACATATCCAGTTTGCAAGAGGTAGGTTCGTTGATTTCACAATGACTCATGCGAAACGTGCTGAAGCTGTGGGTGTTTCTGGCACTACAGAGTATGCATACGCTTCGTAAAGCCTACTCTAACAGGGATAATGCTGGTATCGTAGAAGTCTAGCAAGTCATCGTTGACTTGGCTCGTCCACTCAATGTGGGCATTTTGACGGTTTGTCATCGTGTTTTTACCTAAATTATTCAAGAACCCGGAACTTTAGGGTAATCGGCACTGTTTGCCGACCTATTGTCGGGTGTTTTGCGCGTTCGATCGTATTGAACCGCATTTACAACTTTTTTTTTGGTTTGATGGTGTCATTGTTGTCCCCACGAGCAGCTATGGAAAGGGTTCTCCGTTCTTGTAGACTCATGCAAGCAAGGATAAGACTGCTTACTCTGAGAGGTCGGCAGGTGTCCTAGGGTCAGCGTTTAAGGCACCTCGCTCAAGTAACATTCAACATTCGGCACGATTGTTACGCCTTCGCTTAGGGGTTATTCTTTTGGGAACATCCCTGGACAATTATCCACGACTGCTTATTAATGATTATAACTATATTCAGCAGGAATCTTTGATACAGGGACCCTTTGTCCGCAACCCGAGGAGACGTTCGGTGGCTTTGTCATAGGCCCTTCGGTTTAATTCAAAAGGAATTGAAAACGACGGGAATTAAAAAAATTAATAAAGTTATACAAATTTAAATATTGTTAGTGGTTGCAAATAATTAATGTAAAGAAATAGATATAAAATTATCCTTTGAGGGTTTTGCATAGAAATGAAGTTATTAATTGCACGCTACTACACTCGTGAAATGAAATAGAAATTCAACATAATTTTATAATAATAATCTCCCTCTCTTCCTCCCCCTCTCTCTCTCTTTCTCTCCCTCCCCTCTATAACTCTCTGAGCCTGTATTAAAGTCAATAGCTGTAACTTCTGAGGTTCTGTTTCGTGCATGGACTCTAGATGTCAACCTTTGTGGGTTTTTGCCCGCCATGCACATTATACGTCTAGCTGCCATCTTGGAAATTTATATGAAGAATGCTTTATATCCAGGGACGTTGTTAACAGATTTGTAATTTAAATTAACTTTATGCAATACAGATTTATCAAAGACATATAATTGTAGTACTTCCAAGAAGGAGATCAAAGCAATTGTGATTGAGAGATGAAATAGTTCTATTATATTCTGACTAACTGAGTACATCCGCCCAATAACAATAAATTGTATTTTTCGTTTTTGCAAAATTAATCATTTTGATCCACTCTGTTTTTTAATACGCAGTAAGACGGAATTTCAGAAGACGTATATTGCTGAGCATCAGTATCACGTCCATTTAAATCAAAACAATTGATTAGCTTACAGGACTGGCATATCGGATGCGTACTACATTTTTAATTTCATCATGAGGAATAACATTTTTACTGTTACTGGCAGCAGTAACTACGACGGAAGCAGCATTATGTACTTTTTCAGATATATTTTTATAAATATTTGACTGATTTTATGCTAGAAACTACTCCCACATAAATATGCGATTTAAAGAATTTAAATGATCTAACATTGTACGGTACTACAAATTGATTATCAGTCGTTCCTCTAGTTTGGCGATTATAATTACCGGTATATTTTCTACGATAAGTTGGAAATCCTTTTTCATCCATTTTGGTCTCGTCTTGAAACTTTCTTCGAAAATGCTTACTCCATTTACCTTCATCATCTTTACACCAATCGCCACAGGGACCGTGAATCATGTTTTTCATAAAAATCTTATAAAGTTCATGATCCGTATCTCGATTTTGAATTTCTGCCGGAATATATTCTTCTACAATATCAGGGGTAGTTATTTTACTATTTTGTTTTAACTTTAATAACAAATGAACATGAGGTAATCCACGTTTTTGATACTCCACAACATATACATATGCTTGTACTACGCCAAAGAAGTGTTGTTTCACTATAATGTTAATTAATTCACCTTTTTTTGCATTAAAAACTCGTGAAACAATGTCTGGTATATCAAATACTGCCTGACCATGTAATAAATTATCTTTAATTTCAGCCCAGTTTGGATTGCATTTCATAGTTATAAAAAAATCTGGCTTATCGAATTTCCTTACAATTACCATTGCATCATTTTATCTTTGTTGTAAATGATCAACTAATCCTGACAAGTATTAGCGCGACGTGTTTTTTTATTTAATCTGCAATAATTCATCCTATTCTTTTCGATTTTCACATAATTATCGACAACCCATTGTTCAAAACAATCGTCCACTTATCAAAAATACATTATGCTCTCTAGTTGCCATTCTATATTTAATATATGCAGCTCGTGAGACTCGTCCTCGTCTGTTAACACATGGTATGCTGTCCTTCCAAACTTGTATACCATGCGATTAAAATAATGGATAAATATAAGGTTCAACGTTTAGATCCATAGAGCTGACAAATTCAACATTTATTGTTCGTTCACTATGTATATTTACATAGGATTCCGGGATATCTCCATCAGAAGTTGTAGTGAAAATCGCAGCAACTTCATTAAATTTTTGTAAATTTTAACGTCCTCTATCAATTCCGGGTTTTATGGAAAACAATAAATGCATTACGAGCTTAACTGATCTAGTAGAGTTTATCATTGGTTAATAAATTTTATGCTTTCACGATGATTAATTTTGATACAAAGAGATATTTCGGGTTCACTCATGTAAAAAACTACGAATTGTTTGCCGATGTTTCGTGAACATTGCAGTTCACATCTTCAGGGCTGACCTGAAATTCAGGTATCAGGTCATGTTGTTCTTAGACGTACTCTCTAGGATGCCGAACTTGATTGGCCAATCAAGTCATTTTTTTTAATCCGGGAGAACGGAAAGCCAAATCGGATTGGTATTATATCCATTGTCCCTATTTATGTTATTAGGGTGGTTTAAGGTTTCGATTGCTTATCTATCTTTTCTTGTAAATTTGTTGTGTGTTTTTGCAATGACTATTGTTTCATCAAATAAAATGTTATGTCCTGTTTCGACATGCTAATGCTGATTGCGTGAATTGTTTGAGCCTGACTTTACTCTCATATTCCTTAACCCTAGACTGGTAAATGTTCCACGACATCCCAGTTAAAGTTTAAAGTATGCTCCTGGCTAAGGGCAGGTGCAGGTTGGTCTAGGACCCGAACCATAATTCACTTCAACTATTTGGCAGTAAACCTCTGTCAACGAGCGAACGCGTTAGTGTTGGGTGTGAGTTCTGTGCAGCAGTGAATATCGTGTGGAGTTGCGCTGCACCCCGGTTTACCATTTACGTTCTAGAATTGTGTGGGTAAGTGAATTTCATTTTTTTATTAAATCGGTTCAAATAGATGTTTTAAGCATGAATTTCAAAATTCTAAGTGTAAAGAATTTTTCTAATTAAAAAATAGCAAAAAATGAGGAATAGTAAATTTCAGTCGGATAGTATAAACGTTTCATTTAGACGTTTTAAGCATGAATTTGTAATTTAAAAGTTTAAAAATAAATTTCTTTATATATGTAACCGTTAAGAAATCATAATAAATAATAAGGATCAAATTTTCTTCAGAAAATGGCTTCTCGCTACCAATTGCGCAGCCTGACTGCAGTTCTGTGCTCTCATTGCTCCTCTGTAGATTAAATATACATGTTTTTATTACCATTTCCTTATTTTTGAATGTATATAACAATTTTTCATTATTTATAATAAATCTGAATTTTTAATAATAAATTTTACTAATATTTTTAACATTTTTACCCTTTGTCAGATTATTTTTCTTTAAAATCCCGTCTTATATTTATATATATCAATTTGTTGAAAACTACGTTATTTTTTATAAAAAAATTTAATTTTGCGGAATTTC
Organism: Belonocnema kinseyi; assembly: GCF_010883055.1. NCBI lineage: Eukaryota > Metazoa > Arthropoda > Insecta > Hymenoptera > Cynipidae > Belonocnema > Belonocnema kinseyi. The sequence goes on from NC_046660.1 coordinate 138,160,654, forward strand.
AGTTTTTTTTTTATATTCACCAAATTACTCAACATTTTTTGAAAAATTAAGAGAATATTATTATTATCATTGTTTTTTACACTAAAAACGAAGAAAATTCGTTATATTAAAGTTGTTTTACTGCTCGTAGAAAGCATTGTGCCACTGTACAAGTTTGGGCTGTAGCGGAACCCCGGTACACCATTAGAGGATGAGCCAGATCAGTTTACCAGTCTAGGGTTAATACGTTCGCTCACCGCTCTCCCGGTTTCTCCAATATAGACTTTGGCACAAGAACAAGGGATATTATATACTCCTGGATCACTGAGGGGTGCCTTTTTATCTTTAGGGTTATTTAGCAGTTGTCCTATTTTCGCAGGTGGTTTAAATATGGTTTGGATGTTGTGTTTGTTGAGAAACAGCTCTCTATATACAAGGGAGTTGATGACTGATTGTTTTTGAGATGGGTGATGGTGGGAGGAGCCATGTAGGTATCTGTTTGTATTTCGCAAATGCGAAATATGCAGCGAGAGGTAATCATTGATTGTTCTAGTTCCTAATGGATCATCTGATAAGGTTTAGAAAAACGTGACATTCACGAAGCACAGTGTCTATAGCATATGTAACATTTATATTTACCGTAGAAGGTTGGTTAAATCGAATATTAGTAGCCTCATTTTTATCTTATTGTATGAGGTGTGACAAGTAATGAGACTGATTTTATTGCCGCGTTTGTGGCAAACCTGAGACCTTAAAATTCCCTTCTCCTTCCCCGGCATCCTTCCCCTTTCCATTGATATATTTACCATCCCTCTAGCTTGTTTAGTTCGCCTGCTGTGTCGTGTTGAGTAGACGTGTATTGGTGGTGTTCATCACGAAAATGGAGAAACGAAATCTAGAGCAACGGGTCGCGATAAAATTTTGCGCCAGAATGGGCAAAACAGCTTCGGAAACGTAAGCTAAAATTGTAAAAGTGCATGGTGATAGTGCCCTTACTCGTGCCCAGGTGTTTCGATGGCACAATAGTTGTCGCCGCATGCCCTTCGCCCGAAAAAAACTCGCATGAGCGAGTTGAAGCTGAAAACGATGATTATTACCTTTTTTGATAGCTGTAGAATCGTCCACAAAGAATTTGTTCAATCGGGGCAAACCGTAAATCAAGCCTACTATCGCCAAGTACTCGAAAGATTACAAAAACGAGTCAATAGGGTGCGCCCAGACATCGTTCGTAACTGGATCCTTCATCACGACAACGCGACGTGCCATACCGCTCTCAACGCGTCCCAGTATTTGGCCTCTAAAGGGATCGCTGTGTTGCAACAGCCGCCTTATTCACCCGATATGTCACCCTGTGACTTTTTTCTGTTCCCTACAAGAAAATTGGTGATCAAAGGAACCCATTTTGATTCGATTACGAACATCCAAGCGGCCGTGACGAGGGTACTCGCGGACATCCCAGTCGAAGCGTGCCAGAAATGTTACGAAGCGTGGAAAACGCGCTGGAATCGTTGTATAGCTGCCAGAGGGGACTACTTTAAAGGGGATGGCAGATGTTTAGAATAACTTTTAAATATATGGTTTTCATGGAATCAATCTCATTACTTAATTTTCACACCTCGTAGATAGTTAGCCATATGAAAGATTATCGTCTACAGAAGGATACAGGTTTTTTGAAACTGTTCTTTTTCAAGTTCTTTCCGTTGAATCTTTCGCCTAGGTATATTGTGTTGTCATTTGTGCTTTTCGAATCTTCGCGTCCTATTATTATTGTAGTGCGCATGCTCGTACAGGATTGTCGAGGTGCGTCGCGTTTTCTACTCCGTCTCTTGCAAAGTAGTCGTCTTTGTGCCTTCGCCAAATAAGGACCTTTTAAAAGCATCTCGCACTCGTTTTCTTTTTATAGAAAATCTCAAGAGGTTATGGGACGAGAACGTTTGTCGGGTTCATGGCAAAGAATAAAACGTGCTGTTAAAAGAGTGATTACGCGTGCAAAGCGTAATAGACGAACTCTGTGCGAGGCGGAATTTATCGTCGCGTGAAGTGTCTCGTTTGAAAATAAAAATGGCCGATCTTATTTCAACGCGACACATGGACAAGTTCAATAGTTCAAACTACCAAGTATGGAAGTTTCAGGTGAAAGCGATTCTTGTCTCGCATGCTATCGATGATGTCGATGGAGCGCCAGTGAAACCCGAGAAAAACGACAATGCTTTGAAGACCTGGAAGAAAGACGACGCCAAAGCCATGTATTTCATTTCTTCGAGCATGGAACCGGCACATGTCGAAAGCGTCTTGACGTGCAAATCGAGTCGCGAGATATGGACGAAGCTGGCTCTGATTCATGAACAAAAATCGGAAACGAACAGACTCATCATAACGCAGCGTTTCCATGAATACCAAATGGAGTCGAATGATACGATAAATCAGCACGTCGCGAAAGTACAAAACGTAACCGCGCAGCTGAATGATGTCGGCGAAACAGTGTCGAGCGTAGCAATCACGGCGAAAATCTTGGAAAGTGTGCCTTCAAGGTTTAACGCCCTAAAAACCGCGTGGGACAGTGTCTATCCAGAGGGGCAGACACTAGAAAATCTCCAGGAAAGACTATTGATGGCAGAGACAAGATCCTTGGAAGACGATGGCGCGACGTAGGCGTTTGCAACGAAAAATACGAAAAAGTTTTAGAAGAAAGACGCGAAGGATTTGACCAATATCGAATGTTTTTTCCTGTCATAAAAAAGTTCATTATACTTGGAAAAAGATGGACGTTAATCACGTGTAGCTCCTCGACGGTGGTGGGCTCCCGGCACATTTCCTTCAGGCGCGAATGGTTCACGGATTTCTCCAACACCTCCGGTGAGTATGTAACGCTCGGTGACAATGGCGAATGTGAATTGCGTGGCATTGGAACTGTGAAAATCCGAAAACTCGTGAAATATGAGGGAACTTCTTTGAAGGTAGAAAATGTGTTGTACGTTCCAAAATTACGAAAAAACTTATTTTCGGTCGGAGTTTATGGGGCGAGAGGTTTTAAAGTGACGAAGAATTTGTACTGCCGCCAAAAGAAAACTCGAATGACAACAAGCTGATTCTCAACGACGGCGATGATAATACAGAATTTTTGGGCTTTGCAGAGAAGAGACCGAATGGCAACGAGAGTGTCATAGGAGCGAGAGATGGACAAAACGTCAGACCACAGAGAGAAATACCACGTCCGTACCATCTTCGCGAAAGAAGCAGTATTCGTGCGCTACAATATTATCAAGAGAATTTGGTGGAATATCCTTTGGTTTCGTACGAAGAAGCTGTCAACGGCCTCGAATCTAGCGAATAGAAACATGCGATCGAGGCCGAGCTCGACTCGCATCGTGAAAACTCAACGTGGGAATTCGTTTCTCGAATGCCCGATATGAAACTCATCGATTCCAAGTGGATGTTTAAGGTCCTTAGAGACGAAAAAGGTAACTCAGTGAAGTACAAAGCGCGACTATGCGCCCGCGGTTTTCGTCAAGTCGAAGGCCTTGATTATAAGGAAACTTTTTCTCCAGTGATCCGATACGATACGATTCCCTTCGTATTTTTTTCGCTCTCGTCACGCATTTGGACCTCGAATTGGCGAAGTTCGACATCAAAACCGCTTTCCTCTATGTTGATCTTCAGGAAGAGATTTTCATGGAGGTGCCGCAAGGAATCCGCAGTGAAAAGAGTGAAAACAACGTGTGCCGATTATTGAAGGCATGGTATGGCTTTAATCAAGCAGCTATATGTTGGAACGTGAAGCTTACGAGTTCCCTAAAAGATTGTAATAAAAATTGTATTTGGCGCATTGAGTGAATTGTTTGAGATCAAGCTGGGTGATTCAGCATGTTTCGTCGCAATGGAGTTCATGCGCGACAGGCTCAACAGAAGAATGTTTCTCCATCTAAGTTCATACGCATTAAAAATGGTGAGAAAATTCAAAATAGAGAATGCGAACCCAGTATTCATCCCTGCGGATTCAACTCAAGTTTTGTGTGCACCCAAGAATGAAAACGTGATCGAGAACATGCCTTATCGCGAAGCCGTCGGCTCTTTAATGTTTTCCGCCATTGTAACGCGCCCCGACACCCTGTACGCTGTAAACAATGTGAGTAAGTTTCTCGAAAAACACGACGCGAGTCATTGGAACGCGGTTAAAAAAATCATTAAATATCTGGCGGGTTCGATCGGCCTCGGTATTATTCACGAAGAAAAAGGTGCAAATTTCATTGTGACGGGTTTTAACGACTCGGATTTGGGGAGAGATGTTGACGCGCGACATTCGACGTCTGGTTTTGTTTTCTTTTTATGTGACGGAGCTATCACTTGGTGTTGTCAAAGACAGAAAACCGTCATACTGAGTGCCATGGAATCTAAGTACATCGCGGCAGCTTTGGCGCAATTTGCTTGTTTATCGACAATCAGAGTGCGATTCGATTGTTGAAACCCCCAGAGTTTCATAAATGAACGAAACATATCGATGTAAAGTTTCATTTTATTCGTGAACTGGTCGAAAATAACGTTTTGATCGCGAAATTCATGTCATCAGACAAGCAATGTGCAGATTTGTTCACGAATGCGTTCTAAAGATCCAGATTTTATTTTTTGCGTGTATGTCTTGGAATGAGAACAAAAAAGAATTATTTCGATGTGTACAAACATCAAATTTTTTGGTGTGTTGATTCGTAAAGCGTTGTGATTTTTATTTTGTTTTGCGCGAAGTTCTCAGGCAGGGAAGCTGTTGTCATTTGTGCTTTTCCAATCTTCGCATCCTATTATTGTTATTGTAGTGCGCATGCTCGTACACGATTGGACGAAGTGCGTCGAGTTTTCTACTCCGTCTCTTGTAAAGCAGTCGCGTTCGTCTTTGTGCATTCGCCAAATAAAGACCCTTTAAAAGCATCCCGCACTCTTTTTCTTTTCCATAGAATATCTCAAGATATTGAAATGTTCTTTAGAAACAGAAATAGTATGTGAAATGGCGTACTATATTTTAATTATCTATTACACTGACAATATTAAAAAATCTAATAAAAAGTGTGAACATATTTTATAACTCGATGTAAATTTTCACTTTAAACAGTAGTGATAGAGAGTCATCTATATTCCACATGGCCAGTTTTCTAACCGTCTTTTTATCACCCCAAATCTCTTGTATAAGAAAGATATAGATTTGGCGTAAATCCCTCCCCGTTCATTCCATTGATCATGTACACTTTTATGCCAATGTTATATAACATATCTTATAATGATATGAAATATTTTTATAGTAATAAATGTTTTGAAAAGTCTTCAAATTCTAATATAACTTTGAAGTCCTGAGAGAATCACGAAAAAGTTTTAAATTATAAAAGTATAAAAATTACTTGAAATCCCTTCAATTTAAAAAAAAATGTTTGAAAAGTTTAAAAAATAAAACAAAATATTTTTAAATTCATTAAAATGCAATTCATAAAGTTCTTTGAAAGATTTAAGAATCCATTAAATATTTTAAAAATCATAGAAAGATCTTGTAATTCTTCATAGATCCATGGAAATGTTTAAAATCCATTACAATTATAGTAATAATTTCGAGATTCCTTGAGATTGTTTACAACCTCTTGAAATTAATATTATGACGGGATTGCCTACAGAGGAGAAAAATGGGATTAGGACGCTGAGGATCAGGGTAAACAATAAAAGAGTCCAAGTAAAGTAATAGCATTTATTACCACTCACAATGATTCGTAGTCTAAGTCGGTCATCGAGTGGACTGGGCAAGTCGAGGCGGGGGCGTCGAGCCCCAATGAGGGCTGTCGTAGGTGAGCGAGAAGATCCTCATTAATGAGGCGATGAGGCACTCGGCGATGAACCAGGATCACGAAACGGGTAGGAGAAAAGCGAAGTACACGCGAGGTAGGAAATTGGCATAGCCCGAGGAGCGCAAACTAAGACTGACAACGGGACATTTCGTCGCCCGTGACTTTGAGACCCGTCGGGGGTTTCGGCTCCTCTCGGGTGCAGCGCGACAACCCTTTCGTTCAGGATCATACAATTTCTTTGTTCAAGTCGCTTTTTATTGTAAATTCAAAGATATAGGCCTAAAATAAACACAAGAA
>NC_046660.1:138166848-138167891 GCF_010883055.1 Belonocnema kinseyi
AAGTTCTTAATTATATCCCTAACCTCAGTGACACAGACTTTTTCAATTGAGTTTTCCATCGCATCGTGTTCAACATCGCAGTTGTGGTGTCCTATAGCTTCACCTCCGAATTGTCTTCTAAAATAGTCTCTGAAAGCCTCTAGTATTCCGTCTGCATCATATACCATTTCCCCCCTACTGTTTCTCATGTTGACAATTTCTGTACTTTTGTTTCCTTTCATTTTTTTATAAAGTAGTTTCCTGCTTCCTTGAAAGTCGTTTTGTATTTTTATCTCTTCTTCTGCTCTAATTGTATCTTCACTTCCTTTAACTAATCGCTTAAGTATCCTGTTTTCGCGTCTATAATCATTTCTACGTCTACTTATTTCCTCATTGCTAAGACCTGCGATGTTCAAAGTTCTCTTGTACGCTTCTCTTTTTGCTTTTTGGGCAGCCTGGATTTCATCATTCCACCACGCATCACCAGACATTCTTCCTACAACTGCGGTACCACACACTTCGATCGTGCATCTAACAAGGATATTCCGTAACATTGTCCAGGCGCCCTCTAAATCTTTGTTTTTTATACGGTCCTCCCATTTTGCCCTATCTATGCTTTCGATTATCTTATTTGGAAATCTATTCGCACATACGGTTTTTGTAGGTTCTTAATTTTGATACGCGTTTGTTTTGCTTTCTTGGGTCTCTTTTTTCTCCAACCCCGACCTAAGTTAATTTTTGAGATCAGAAGGTAATGATCAGTATTGCATTCAGGACCCCTCATGACCCTTGTATCTTTGACTAACTCTCTAAGTCTTTCATCCGCAACAACAAAGTTAATTATACTGCGGCTATTTCCTTTAGACCAGGTGCACACGTGGATAATTTTATGCCTAAACCAAGTATTTGTAATGAACAGACCCCTTTCTAAGCATAGACCAACTAGTTTATCTCCGTTATAATTTGTTCTTGGATCCCCAAAATTACCTAATACTCTTTCTGTATCCCGATTTTGGATGCCCACCCAACCGTTCATGTCTCCTAGTAGAATTATTCTTTCCCCA
>NC_046660.1:138167991-138188657 GCF_010883055.1 Belonocnema kinseyi
TTACAGAGGGATTAGCTTATTAAGCACCGTAAGTAAAATATATTCAAAAATACTTATTCGTAGGGTAATGAAAGTAACAGAAGCAAAGATTTGGGAAGTCCAAAGTTGGTTTATGCCAGGAAGGTCATGTACGGATCAAATATTTAGCTTAAGGCAAATAACAGAAAAAAGTTTAAGTGTAGGAAAAAAAGTTTTCTGTGCATTTGTTGACCTAGAAAAAGCTTTTGACAAGGTAGATAGAAGTAAACTGTTGGAAGTTCTGAAAGAGTATAGCGTCAATAGATGAATACTTATCAGAAGTAAAAATATATCAAATAAAGCTAAAATGGCAATACATAATTCCATATTTGTACCGACTGTACTATACGGTAGCGAGACATGGACTTTCAAGAAAAAGATAAGAGTAAAATTAACGCAATTGACATGAGATTCATGCGCATAATAAGAGGGAAAACCCTAATGGACAAAGTAAGTAACAAGATAATTCTAAAAGAATGTGGTGCAAAAGAGACGCTAGTAGACACATGGGAAAGAAATCGGTTAAGATGGTTCGGCCCAGAGGTAGACCGCGGAAAGAATTGTTAGAATGTGTGAATGAGACCCTACTTAGAAGAGACATAATAAGTCACAGAAACGCGAGAGCCTGCATGGAAAAATGCATGGATATAAAAGAAGCTAGAGAAGTATGCCAGGACAGGAAAGTATGGCGGCAAATAGTTAATAAAAAGAGTGTCAGTAGAGTTAATGACGCCTGAAATAAAGACCTTGGCTATTAATAAACCCAAGTGGGGAACCTTACACAACGACTTCGTGAGGTTCTTCGCTTGGGGTGATTGCTAGGGAGATTGATCAGCAACCTGGATCAGAGCAGTGTTGCGGAACGAACGTGTTATTTACTTAAATAGCACGAGAATTCAGGATCAATCTGAAAAATCTCTATCCCTTCCACACACTACTCCTTTCCCCTGCCAAGTGAGTCACGCCTACCCCGAAAGGGAAATAGCTTAATGGTGTAATAATAATAATTTTAACAAAGGTTTGCAAATCTGCTGTTCTCCTCTTGAGGATTGATTTAATAATTTTAAATCTAGTCCATAATTATGTTTCTGTTTAATTATGAGTAAATTTATCTCTTGAAGTCTGTAGTTGTAAAGTTTTTGCTAAATTACAATTATTTTTCGTTGTCAAAACTGTTTCATGGTATGCAAATAAATTCAAGTATATATCTTGCGTGTAAATTTATATTGTAGTTCTTTCCAATTGTCCCTAGTTTCGTATTTGAAGTTCCTGTTCTTTCATTGTTTTTTCGCTTCTGATCCTCCTCCATGGTTATCTTCTTTCTGAAACAAATATGTAAGGAAAACGAAAAACTCGTCCGTGTAGTCAATTGTCGTGAAAATTTCTTGTTTTTAGACTCGATTATCCTTTGAGTTCGTTTTTGTTTGATTGAAGCAGCTCTTGTTTTATTCTGTTATACAAATTTTTAATTCAATATAAAGTGTCTAATTTATTTAATTAAAAAATATTCAAAGTAGGTTTATTTCCTGATATAGAACTTTGAGTTCTGCGTTACACTGTTTGTACTTTCTTACTGAAATTTATATTTCTTATTCTTACTTTGTTTTCACCTTTTTCTTTTGTCCTACCGGAGAATGTTACTTGTGTCTTGTCTTAGGAGTCAAGATTCTGTTATCTTTCAATTATTTGAAGGGTTTTTTGGCTTAAACTACTAATTTCCCCCTAACTCGTCACCCTGTTGAAGATTTTCATCCAGTTCGACCCGAAATTAGGTGTAGGAAAAAAAGTCAGTGCATATGGACGCACAGTGCGGCGAATAAAAAAATTGGGACTCAAAATGATCCAGAGCCTACAATTTTCATCCGATTCCATCTTTTTTTTTTAATTAAAGCTATTTAAATTCTGAAGAGGTCTGTCGAAGGTAATTTTGCTAAAAAGGCTCTGTTTGTTTGTTATTCAAGTTTCAAAATGCCAAAAAACCGTAATTTTTCACTTTTAAGCTGCGTGTTCTGTAGCATTAATGGATTTTACCTCAAAATGGTGAAAAACTGAAGACTTACAATCGATTAGCAAATCCTTATAACTTAGATGAAGTTCGTGCAATCTGATCAATTGTTATAAACAAATGTGTGAACAAAATTGATTATTGTTGTACACTGAAGTCTGGAAGTTCTTTTCATCACGTTTTCCCCGCGAAATTTAGTGCAACTAATGTTTCGTTGAAATCAAACACTGAAGTATAATTTTTTTGATTGTTATAAACGAATTTCATAAACAAATTTAATAAATAAGCAGCGCCTCTGTATATAAAAAAATGCAGTTTTTCTGCACAATCATTAGGTTTGCATTCAAAAATGGAAAATCCATGACAGAAATGGACAATCAAAATATTTACCATTGTTATAAACAATACTGATTAACAAATGCATTAAACGGTCATTCTTTGATAGAAAAAATCCATTTTTTTTTGCATAATTGTTCATTTTATCCCTAAGTTGAAATTCTGATGGAGGAAACTGATGTTTGACAATATTGTTCATTATTATTAACATTCATTCATTCATTATTATTATTAGACGCTTTCAAATAGGAATAATCTCTTTCTTGATGAAATGTTGATTATATCTTAAAAAATGAAACTCCTACGAATCAAGAGTCGTAAATATTGAAAGTCAGGAAAACACAAAAATCCAATGGATACATGCGTTAAATTTTCAATGCCCTTCCAAACAAACAGCGCAGCAATTGAACGTTGAGTGACGAGAAAAATGTGAGAACCGGAACAAGTGAAGAACGAAACAACTGAAAATCAAGAGACACAAGCGATTTTCAGTTATTTTGTTCTTCACTTGTTCCGGTTCTTACATTTTTTTCGTCACTCAAAGTTCAATTGCTGCGCTGTTTGTTTGGAAGAACATTGAAAATTTCACGCACGTATCCATTGGATTTTTGTGTTTTCCCGAATTTCATTATTTACGACCCTGAAGTCCAAATAATGAGGATTATATCTCATAAAGTGCAGATTTGTAAATACTTTGTTTTCGTGTTCTTCTTGAGCTGTTATGCAGTTTTATCAGCTTTTAGATTCAAATCATTCCTTCATTAGTTTCAAACAAAAATCTTATTTTCGATCAAATTCATTATTCTAAAAATGAAGAATTTAAAGTTCCGAAGCAAGTTCTTTTTGATTTTCTGATCACAAGTGGCGACAAAGATAGAGGAAAACTCCTGAGGTATATCAAAGCCAATTATGATATCAAAGACGAATATCTGAAAGCAATCGAAGATAAGTTATCTTATTTCATGTCCATATTTGAACAAAAGTGGAAAAAAGCTTTTTATAGCATAACAAAATTTAGGGTTAGGAATTTTCAGGAAAATTTCTCTGTTCAAATCGTTGGAAATTGTCCCGGGAGAAGACCTTCAGATGATTTCGAGAATAGTTCATAATCAACTAAAAGACGAAAACTGCTGAAAATTCGGGAATGTTGTTCTGACTCTGAAATACAGCATTGGAGATGATAGACACGGAAACTGGAAGATGTTTGGCGATTTGGAAAAATCGCATTGGAGATGATAGACACGGAAACTGGAAGATGTTTTGCGATTTGGAAAAATCCCCATCCTGGATCATCAAGACTGTAGAATTATGCGATTCCACAACCATTAACAATTACTTTCGGTCGAAGTCGGAATCGTTGCAAAGTCACGCATAAAATGATAATGTCCATGGTTACGGAAAGGTTTGCCAAGCGCTTACTAAAACGCCATCATCATCGTCATGTCATATATTCTCCGCAAAGCAAAGATGTTGAGTCTAGACGTTTTACGATTCAGTTCCTTATTTCAAGCTAACATTAACTATTGAACCCAAAAAACAGATTTCTTCTATACGAAAGCATTATTTTAATAATTGATTGATCGTGACTGTTTGTAACAATGGGAAATGTTGATGGATGTCAGTATATTTCGTAGGAGTTTCATTTTTTATGGTACAATCAACATTTTAGAAAGATAGAGATTTTTACTATTTGAAAGCGTCTAATAAATGCATTTGTTGATCAGAATTGTTAATGAAAATGAAAAATATTGTCAAACGTCAGTTTCCTCCATCAGAATATTAATTTAGGGATAAAATGAACAATTTAGCAAACAAAATGGATTTTTTTCTATCAAAGAGTGACCGTTCAATGTAATTGTTAATCAGTATTGTTTATAACAATAATAAATATTTTTATCGTCCATTTCTGTCTTGGAATTTTCATTTTTGAAGGCGAACCTAATGATTGCGCAAAAAAATGCATTTTATATATATACAGAGGCGCTTATTTATTAAATTTGTTTATGAAATTCGTTTATAACAATCAAAAAAATTATACTTCAGTGTTTGATTTCAACGAAACATTAATTTCACTCGATTTCGCGGAGAAAAACGTGATGAAAAGAACTTCCAGGCTTCAATGTACAGCAATAATCGGTTATCTTTTTTAAAGCGCCCTTGTTGCAATTTAATTGAGCTAACCAATAGCTAAAGTAGTTTCTTGTTTCTCTTAAATTCAAAAATTAAACAGTTATGAAACTTTTTTTGTGCCAAATTTAAGCTTTCTGCTGCGCGCTGATCTTCGACCAGGGCCTTCTCGCAAATGGCCAAGCGACTCAGAGTCTACCACCTTAAAGTTGCTTCACCTATGGCTTTTATGCAAGCCCTACACAACAAACCAGCTGTATGTAGAACATCTTATAATGCCATTCCTAACGTCACTGCCGCCTGCTCAGGGCACGTAAAGACGGTGAAGTAACATTCTGGCACAGTGTTGTCAGGGGACGAAAGATTGCCAATGAGCCCTTTTTTTATACTGTCCTTAGAATTGGTGGCACGGTGATAGAAACATCAGTGATTTTCCAAAGAATCATTACTGTGTAATAATTGGCCCTAACATTTTTCCGTGCGTCTAAATGGTGAATAAACTACAGCTTTGTATTTTCTTTGAAAGTATCTAGACCTATGAGTGGTCTCAAAGACGTGACGAGGACCACCAGCAATGGAAAACTTTGTCCTGAAAATGTATTACATCACCAAAGTTTCATACGATACGACTTGACCAACGCATTGAGAGCTAGGTTCAGCTACCAGTGATAAGTGCTGTTTTCTAACGATGCATGTGTGAGTGTGCCGGAGTTATGTCGCTGACATTGTATCTCTGAATCAGCATAACAATTTCAGTCAAGTATGCTTTAGGCTTAGATGTTTTGTCTCTGGTTTTGCTGAATATACTGAATACTTTATCCTTAGCAGAACTATCCTCGGCTTTGTCCTCAACGCCTGCTTCATCAGCACTAAAGTGTTAGCTGCCATTTTAAAATTAATGGAACCAAACATTTGAATCAGATGACTTAAATAGAGAACTCTTAAGTCTAAGCCTCTTATATATACGTTTAGTCCTTTTAATTCATTTGTTTTAAATGTAAATAAACTGACCCGGCACGAAAAACTTTTGGACCTCTGTACCAGGGGAAACTAGTGCTCGAGAACTGAAACATTTTGTCCTTCGGACCCAGTCAACCAGCTGGCGGTTTCGATTTCCGTCTGACACTCTGTCAGAGCCTCGGCGGCCCATGCGGCAAATACTAGCCTGGCAAGGGAGTTGTTTATCTCCGGAGAGTCATGGGACAGTTACCTTTAGAGAAAAAGTTTCTCTAAGTACTTAAACCTGTTGCTCTTGGTGGTTCGGAACCCACCTTAAACTTCTGGACGCTATGCCAATTTGCCGCTAAACTTGTACAGAGAAATGGAGAAGACCTTTCTTTGTTGGGAATTTAACTGTGTCAAAATCCTTGTCCTTTTAATTAAAAATCGGGCATTGGTTTACACCACGAAGAACCGACTTCGAAATTGACATTCTGTTAACTGAATGAAAAGCTGTGCAAATCTAGAGCACACTACCGGAAATGCAGTCAAATTCTAAGAATTAGAAGATCATTGACCGATTCAAAGATACAGCGCTTGAAAAGTGAGATGCCAGAATTTCCACTAAAAGTAGCGAAAATAAAAAGCGAAATGAGATGTGTGTCATCTGTAGTGATGCAAACTTGGAAAGCAGAACAGAACAATTAGTGATTCTACACATACAGAGCACATTTGTCACATTATCGTATTTCTGTCAAAAATTCTCTTAAATACTCGAAAAATCTATTTTTAGATGTCTCCATATACGCGGCACCTATAGACGTTTTTTAAATCTATCATGCATTGCGTTTGAACTCCTAATTGATTATTTAAAAGTTTGGCGTGGAAACTACAGGATTCGTGACAAAATTTTTATTTAACTGATATATTTGTAGATAAAATGCAATTAAAACAATGTGCTGCTAAATATTGTTTTTGGTTACGGTATCCGAATTTCCAGCTGACTCCATCCAACGTATTTTTATCAGAGTACGATATCATACATGATAAGAACTTTCAGATTTCACAATAAAAGTTAAGGGATCGACGAGGCTTACTTGGAGCTCATACAAAAGAAGGTTTTGTCAGAAGGATTCATTGATTCCTTTTGTGTTCAAAGTGTAAAAATTAATTTCGTATCGTTTTCCGATACCGTAACTTTAGATACTATAGGATTACAATTTTAAATACTAATACGATACACAGCGATGAGGAATGGAAGGATGGGTAGATGGAAGGATCGAGAGTGCTAAGCGTACGGCGGAGCGATGCGGATGTGAGATTTCGGGTTTCATAATTGTATAAACTGTATTCGTCAATTAATAATTCCACTATCAAAAAGTATACGATTTGTAAGCTTGGACGTGATTAATGACGGCGGATCTGGCAAGTGATGGGAGAAAAGGGTAACGTGAAGGATCGTTCCCACAAACTCGTAACGTTTCGCACCGATAGCCGCGCATTTTGAGAATAAAGCCGATTTTCGGAGAGAGTCGACGAGCATCTTAGAAAAGTTCAAGCTTTTCCTTAGAAAATATTATGCTTTTCTTTGATTATGATTGTATGCTGATTTTTATGGTTTCTTTGTATGGTGTTCTGGCCTGATATGCAACTCTTCGAATTACGACGCGCTGATATGAATGCAGCGCACTGCTTAATAAAAATATTCATTTTTTTCGGACTTTTGCGTATGAACGACAGTCTATAGGGTGACTTTGAATTCGATCAATTTAAGATGGTGAAACTCAGACAGATTCCAGGGATTCAAGATAAGATGAAAACGCCATCGAAAGTGGAAATTGGTACATAGATTTATTTTCTAAGAAGATGGGGATCGTGGAAGTCGTTAAAAGTTACGCACATTTCGAATGAATCACTTCATGATAAAAAGGAAGTGGTTGTTACAGGTGAAATTAACATGGAATCTCTTATCCAGTATGTGATAGAATAAATGATGAAATAGTAAAGAAAGCTATTCTTTTCAGGGCAAACACTGTAAAGGAATTCAAGAAGAAGATAAAAGCCAACGAAGGAATCAGAAGAAAAGAAAGAAAGCTACCACTGAATAGAAATTTGGAAAGAGGAATCAACGAGAAACGAAGATAGAAGCAAACAGCAAAGTACAGCGGTGCTACAACTATGGTGGAAAAGGCCATGACTCTGAGGACCGCCCATTTAAGGATCGCGGTAAGAGATGTTTCCGTTGTAGCGAGCTTGGGCATGAATCGAAAGAATATAAGTTACCAGATGTTAAGTCAAACAAATCAGTTAATACCAGTAAAATAAAGCTATATAATAAAAACGAAAAACAGTTAGGGATAAATGATAAGTAGATCCTCTGGTAGATGCTGGCGCACCAGTTTGTTTAATTTGCGTTTCACTTAATGCTAAGTTTAATGACACGAGTGATTATAGATAAGAGAATTTCTGCGTGATTGGCGTTTAGTCACTAAGGAGTAGAAGTTTGTAGCTTATTATAAATATTGACGATCATTTCCTTACCACTATCGACGTCGTTCCCAATGATGCGATAGATTATCATTTAATTATTGGCAGCGATGTATTTCCATCTCGAAATGTCCTTTTCAATTAACCTTTATTATATCTTTATTATATCCCTGATGTTTAAATACGCGAAGAAGCTAAACCATTATTTGACAAATATTACTCTCCACGCGTGTCATGTCGATCACCTAAGACCTCTTGAAAAACAAACAAAAAATATCACATGCTATCAGTTATCGACGGTTTTACCAAATTCATGTGGTTATATCCTACTAACTGAACGACATCTAAAGATGTAAGCGACAGATTGGAAAAGCTAAATTTTGTATTCTGTATTCCTGCAAGGATTATCTGTCATCGTGAAATGGTATCCTGGCCTGAAGATTTCCAGAATTACTTCAAACGGGACGGAACGAAGCACCATGCCATAAATATAGCCTTTCCGCCGAAGAATAAATATGTCGTTAATTGAGCTGTTGTTTGGTATGAAGATGCGACCTGAAACTAACTTGCAAGTAAAGTAAGTTATTGAAGTGGCGCTTCACTCGTATGTCCATCTGAATGGAGTAATGTACGTGAAAAGGCTGAAAAGAAAATTATGAAAGTTCAAGCAGATAATCGTCACTCGTATATGCCATGTGCCGACTCGATATAATGAGTTTGATCTCGTAGCAATCTGACTGGTAAATTAAAGCGAAATATTATGGCCCCTATGTCATCGAAAAGGAAAAGTTTAAAAATATGTATGCTGTTACTATGTAAGTTTATACGACAGACATTTGTTCACAAGTTCATCAAAAGCATTAATTTTAATATCAAATAGTATGCAATATCATAACCTCATTTTCGATTGATAGGGGTGAAACGGAGTCATTTTACCATTTCCTATTTATATATAAAGCTTATGTTGTTTGTCATTTTACGTTTAGTGTGTAAATACTTTACTGTATTCTGTTTCTTTACTTATAATTATAGTACTTTATAAAAAAAAAACAATATCAAAGGCACCAACATGAGCCACAAGTCTTTGAACTAATATCTAATCGTGAATACTTCTACGAACTCTTCCTTTATAGCCGAAAAACATTATTTGTAAAAACAGTTTCATTTGCCAAAATTTCCCTGTATGTGTTGCTTATAAGACTGCTGCTGATACAGCTTCGATAAAACACAGAAATTCATTTTGGAAGAACTATTGCAACTCATGCATACTGTTGTCTCTGTGGATCTACGAAAGGATTTATTGTGGTTACATCAGAAATTCGCGAACCAAATCGTTATTAAGAGACAGATATCATAATATAATATCACAGATGATCAGTTGATATTTATTGCTGATGGGACGTATGTACGTCACGAAAAGAGTAGTAATACCGTGTATGAACGGAAATCTTACTCTAGACACAAACAAGTTCCATTGTGTAAATTATTTACACTGTACAGCGGACGGTTTTATTGTTAATGTGCTGTGTCAATTTTATGCAATTTTAAATGATGCTCAGATCATGTAAATCGTTGGCCTGGTGAAGCTAGGCACGTAATGATTGGTGCAAAATATAAACTCCTTTACCATACACTGGAATATAAACTTCTGTCAAAATCAGAAATGTATAACAAGATAGCTTGTTTTCTTAATAATACTTTCGGGAAACGTTTCCTGTCTGACGAATTTATGATTGATGAATTTATAGCGCAAATAAACGGTGAAGACATGGAGGAAAATACATTAGCTGAAATAGAAAAGAATGGAAGATGGAGCAGACGCAAAGTCCCGGTTCAGAAACGCATATCTACAGATCTGCTCGACTTTCCAGAGATAACAAAGATTTGAAGATTTTCTTTACAGGAATTTACCAATTGCAGTAGTCGGTATCTTATTCAGCAGAAATAATGACAGAAAGCGGCTAGAAGTACCTATTTTATCTCAAACAAACAAAGGAAATAATAAAAATTCAAGTTAAATGACGCCATACAAGTAGCAAAGAGTACAATTGTTTTATCGATTACAAATAAAATACCATTGGATACTAAGGTATATCTCGTTACTGTTGCGACTGTCCCAACCGCAAACGTACTATGGGAAGCTTTCGCATGTTACTGCGGTCGTTCACTATTTATCTGACGCAAAGTACCTTACTAAAATTTTGAGACCAGCTGAAATTATATCCAACATTTTTGAAACAGAAAGAGTTAAACCTGTAATAAACGAATACTGTGATAAAGACTTAATACTGATGTATAATTTGAAAATTACATAGAATAGAAACATTATGGAGTAAAAACTTACTCGTAATATATCCATATTACAGAATATATTACTTAAGAAATGGGTAATCTCCAGTGGTCTTATACGCTTCAAAAGTTCTGGCAATTAGGATAATTTTTTGTACCACTCCTTAAAATCCCAAAAAATTAAGGCTGAATACTTGATATGTAAGCAAACTGTGTGAATTTATTCGCTAATGTGTGCATTTTTGTTATTAGAAAAATTCGATTAAAAATATTTAAATGCCTGTTAGAATTTAAATTTTGCGCAAAAAATGGTTGCAAAATGTTCTTTTTTGTTATTAATTAAATGGTTATAGTCGCATCAACTACCAGGGTCATTAGCAACTGTACTGTAGGATTAATTATATACTGTAGGGTATCTGTAGAGTAGTACTCGAAGGGACAGAAGGGAAGCTTTCTCAAAACAAACCTCCAGGCTCGCTTCCTGCTTTGAGTCTAAGCTACGATGACTGCCTAAGCTGTTTGGCCGCAAGCTATTAAAATCCGTCAAATTCAATCCGAAATATACACAAAAAACTTGAAAACAATTAACGTGACCTTGAAAGATCATCTTCAAGGTTAAAAGGCTGAACATTTTAGGAAAGAGTTTTCTTTTTGTAACACACACATAGGACTAAGTCGAGTTGGGTGAGGCCCAATGGCACTTTTCATATACTTACTTGGCTATGCCTTTTTTGAATGATCGCCGTAAAAACGTGAAAGGTTTAATGCGATGGTCGCTTTACGACTGCAAGGAACTTAGTAATATTTTATTTCTTTTCAAATTTGTTTAGGGCTACATTGATTGACCCTGCTTGTTGCACTAAGTGCCCTTCGACGTACCAGTTTATAGGATCAGATCTGAATTACCATTTTACGCGCATGATGCGCTATATAATATTTCGATCTCCAAAATGTCCAATAAACTTATTGTAATTCTTTTTTTAAAGGCAAATAATATCTAGATTCAGTTTACATGTTAATAAATAACTTCGTTACAGCTACCGAAAGCTATTTATTTCAAATATAACATTTCTTATATTATCTAAATTTAAGATTTAATAATCATGTAATTAATCTATAAAAATATAACCAAGAAACGAAGGAATGTATTTTTGTTGGGTATGCATTTCGTCCAACTTTATGCGTGAACATTAACGCTAATTTCATGTGAAGTTTATCAATCCTAATGGTCAATTCAGTTGGCCATTGCCGTCTAATGAAAGTCACAGTAGAATCAGCCATTCATGTATCGTGAACAAGAGCAGTTCTTGAGAATCGAGAGCAAGATTTGATAAATTGATAACATAAAGTAGTGGTATTCAAGTGAACATTTCTTGCTGCATTATAATAAATTAAAGGAAAAGTTAAAAAATTAAAAATACAAGTAAGCGTTTTAAAATCGAATTATATATTATGTAGAATTCATGGTTAGTTTCTTTAAACATAAGGGAAAGGGGAAAAACGGTAAGTTTTTAAGTTCTAACCTCACTCTGTACGTGAACAGACTTTCCCCATTATCACCTTTAAACAATGAAAAATCATTTTTAAGGGTTGCATAAAGGGAGATTGTCGCCGACTCTCTGGAACTAATCCAGTAAACGGATTTTCAGAGTGAAAAATCAAATTGATCAAATTCGCAGGGTTCTATGAAAGATTCATTTGGATTGAACTAACTGAATGGGAAGGATTGAAAAGTGGTTCCCAAATTTAAATGGATACTTTTTGAATGACCCTCGGATTCATCTGATTGGACACACGAATTGTAAAAGATTGTAAGGTGAGCTCGGTTTCACTTAGATTTAGCTCACGAACTGAAGAGGATAGAAAATATTGAATCTTGCTCTGGATTTATTTAGATTGAATTTCAAGAGGTCCTACGGATTTTAAATAATTGAAAAGTCTTTCCGGATGAGCTTCAAATGCTCTCGAATTGCAAATTATTTAGACTGAGTCGCATGTTCATTCAGATTGGAAGCACGTATTGAAAGGTTCTATTGCTGTACCTTGGATTGATTCGGATATCTTAATGCACGGATTGAAAATATTTGATAAATGAGCTTGCGATTCATTCGGATTGAATGCAGTCTTCATACACCAAGTAAAAAGAGTTGAAGAGGATTGAAAACATGCTTTGGGCTGTTTCGGATTAATTTTATTTGGTTCCATCTCAAAAACCTGACGTGATAGAGCTCAAATACTCAAAATAAGTTAAATTTTGTTGGACTGTTATTATTATTATTTCATATCATTATAAGTTACATCTGTCCTTGCCGATGAAAAAGCACTGAAAAAGCAGTAAAACGCCACTGGTCAGTGCTGATTTAGTGCTGTTTCTTCAGCACTATCTATACCGCTAGTTTTCGTTACGTGAGTTCTAATCTGTGAGGTCTTTCAAAAGGTGTTAGTAGTGTATACTATAGTGTTAGTGAAAATCGGTGTGCCTATGCCAATGCGACTAGGCTACCTAGTATACCAACTGAAAGGGTTTAAAAATCAAAATTTTAAATTTAGAAGATTTTAAAATTATCTACGAGAAGATTCGAAATTCAGAATTTACGGGTTTCGATTATTTCAGATATCTAACTTTTTCTTTTGGATGTTTAAAATTGGAATGAATATAACGTATCTCGTAAATGGAGTGAGATACACCAAACAGGCAACATTTTTTAATTCAACTTCAAAGAAGTATTCCAGTATATAAGTTATAAATATGTGTAATCAGAAAATTCATAAATTAAACAAAAGTGATAAAAATTTGAAGAAAATTCGAAACTTTATCAACTTTCAAGGATCTCCTAGCTCACTGTGTAACAGCCCGCCCCGATTTGTAAGATGCGCTGGGTTACATAATAGTCCAATACCTCGATCTGAGAGAGGCAAATGATTTATAATCAACATTCGGATCTCCTTAAATGGCGGTTAGAGCTGTTAAACGTAATCTTAAATGAATTTAAAAAAAAACTGTAATAAACATATTAGAAGGTGTTTTAGAAGTATGAAATTTACCAAATCTAATATGATTGTTCACAATAATGCATAAAATAAATACATATAAAAATATAAACAGTAATATTATATCGAATGTATATAAGTGGAAATTAATCCGAGTAACGTAAAATGACTAATTTTAGGTGTTTTTTTTAGATTGTGAATTAATTTTTTCAAGTAATTTTATTCTAAATATCAGAATTCTCAAATCAGATTCGTTAACAGTGCCCCAGAAAACCCCCAAGAAAGCATTTTTAACCAAATTTGTTTGTATTTGGAATTTTGTCCACATTTCTGAACAGTCTGACACATAGTGCTTCTGTACAAAAGGTCGGTGAGAACGTAACCTAAAAGGTGAATTTGAAAGGTTTCATTTTCTATATGGTTAAAGAACTAACTTTAAGGAGATAGAGTTTCAATTTATCTAGTCAGTCTACAATAAGAAACGTATATTTATCTAGAGAATGAGAATTCACTTTTTTTCTTGTTTCCCATTTTCCTAGTTTTTCTCATTTTTCTAGTGTCCTTTTTTTGATCGCAACATTTAAGTTACCCTGAAAAAGTTGTACTGCTCTTAATAAAAGTATTTCGATTCTTCACCTAGAGGTTGCAGCGAAATTTGTTTATATTATAGAAAAATAATTATTACTTGTTATAGTAATTTTCATTTATTTTTCAGCCGTCGGAGACATTCGTTTATTCCTGGCACAAGGTCTGGGGAAACTTCCTTTGGATCAGTTAACTGAAATATTAAGTCAAATTCCGGAACCAAGCACGAGTCATCTTAAAAAGTATCTTCAAACTGCTGGTATAACTGTAGTTTAGTGGACAAAATCTTTCAGTTCGTCAAATAAGATCAGTCGTAAAAATTCGAATGCCTTGTATGTTTAAATATTATAATTTGTCATAAAAAATTTGGTATGAAAAGCTTATATATATTTTATTTTTATTACTATTACTTCATTCCAACTTTAGGTATAGATGTTTTAGTGTTGTTTGTGTTAAACAAAATCCTAAATTTTAAGAAAACACTAATCTGATGAATATAGCCCAAGATCACTAGAAAAAGGGCCATTTATTGTGGCTTTAATAGCACGATTTTTTTTGTTAGCTGTAAGTACTCAGACAAAATGATTTAAAGAAATTTATACCCGTACATCGATAATTCCATATCAAATGTGTTAAAGGGATTATATTGGTAATGTATATTATTTTGTATAAACAAAACTCCTCTCATCACACCTTGTGCAGTGCTATACCAGGTAGATATTTGTAAGATTTAGGCCTTATTCTATTCCTTGAAAGCAAAAACATTTGTTAAGTAGTACTGCCCCACGGTGACATTATTACTTTTTTTTAAAACTTTCTCGCGCGAATCCTGTTTTTCAGCATAGCCACGGACTAAGTCAAGTGACTGATGAGAGAAGAATGTTATAAGTCAATTTATTACGATGTTTAAAATCTTTCGCATGATGTAGGTACAAAATAAGGAGCATGGTGTATACTGAAACAGCAGCTGCAAACCATTCTGTTATTATTCCTAAGTTTAGGACAAGTCGTTATTGTATAATATACGCCATATCATTACGTTTTTGCTAATAATCTCTCTGAGCCATTACGCGAAAGCCATGAATAATGTGCTCGATGGATTCGTTGGTATATTCACATAATCGACACCGATAAACCACGTCTTTACGTAATACGTGTTTGTGATCATGTCTGGTACTGAACACCTTTTCCTAAATCGCAATGAAGAATGATTCCTTTCTGTATACAGGACACCCTTTCTCAGCCAAATATTGGATGCCTCACTATCCGCTTCATGCTGAGATCTAACGTTTTGAGGTGCTCCCCATGGATGGCTTTCTATCTCCATTGAATTTCTAATGCCTCAATGGTTTCTGCTATGATATTCAAGGCCTCCTCTCAGGAGAAATTTATGTGTGTGTAGTCAAGAACTGCTTTACAGGTGACGCTGTAATGCGCAACATTTCGCTAGCTGTTCAAATAGTGCCGCAACTGAAAAACTGGTGACTTACACAGTTTTTTTATATCTACAACATCCTTACCCCCTCTATGGCTTGGTAGAACTTCTGTTTAACCTTTCAAGGTTGGTGCTAGACCATTTGATGGACCCGAAGGAGTACGTGACGACAGGGATATCATAGTTGTAGATTGCCCTGATTTTGTTTGCCAAGTTAAGAGAACTCTTCAGAATTAATCTGAGTCTTGTAGTCAAGGCAGTCGTTAGGATTTTCTTAACTATCGTATACCGAATAGTCTTAGATATAAGAATAAACGAATATTTATATGAATCTCACGCAGCTATTCCCTCGATGTCATTTTTGAACTCGCTCTCTAGCTCTGCGGTCCTTAATTCCCCACTGGTCCAATGCACTCTTCTACATTTATTTATTCCATACTCCACATGGATATCATTATAAAACTGGTTT
The DNA here is from genome assembly GCF_010883055.1 of Belonocnema kinseyi. NCBI lineage: Eukaryota > Metazoa > Arthropoda > Insecta > Hymenoptera > Cynipidae > Belonocnema > Belonocnema kinseyi. The sequence goes on from NC_046660.1 coordinate 138,183,673, forward strand.
GTGACATCGATCACTTGCTGTAGTTTCTGGTCTAAACTAGCGTATATCATCAGGTCATCCATGCACAGAAAATGGGTTACCTGATGATCATCCTCATTATTATGTATTCTGAACCCGTAATACATGCTTTTTAGTATTTTGCTCAATGGATTCAACGCGAAACAGAAGCATAGTTAATTGAAGGAGTCTCCTTGAAAGATACCCATCGCAATGCGTATTTATCCAGTTATTCTTGGTTGTCTATGATCAAAATACTAGATTCTTGTACCTCAAAGAATCATCACACGACTTAGAATGTCAATGATGCGTGTGGGTAGATTTTGTACATTTTTAAGACTTCAAGCAAATAGTCATGTGGTACGGAAAGAAACGCTTGCTTGTAGTCAATGTAAGCCTTGTGTGAGTTCCTTTGAAGTTTACGAGCTTGAATCATGGAAAGAGCGTCCATGATGATTAGATCTTTACAGCCTCGCGAGTTTTTACAACATCCTTTTTGTTCTTCTGTAAGAATGTCATTCTCGTCGCAATGAGAATATACCTTATCTGCAATGATAGTTGTACGACATTTATAAATTGTTGGAAGACAGGATATCGGTCGAGAGTCAAATGGATTTTGAGCGTCTGGTTTTTTTGGTAACATATACGTAGTACCCTGGAACATAAATCCTGGCATCAGATCTGGATGTTCAATGATCTTCTGAAAACACCTTGCCAACGCAGAATGTAAACTCGTCAGGTACTTGTACCAGAAGTTGTGCACCATATCCGGAACTCTAGCTTTCCAGTTACTTGCACAGTGTGGCTGTAAGAACATCAAGTCTCTTCCGTTGGGAGACTGCAATCTCATCCAACATTGACGATGTTAATGTCTCGATGTAACGAGGGTGGATGATTTTTATTTAGTAATATGGTTTATCAGATTTCTGATTCCATTTCCCTTTTTATATTAAGTAATACGACCTAATTCGCACCTTACTTTGCTGACATCTATACCCAACCTGATTTTCCGTTGTGGATCGAGATCCCTTCCTGAGACAAAAGTTGCATTTCTGGCCTAGTTTTGCGGCCCAATGTTCTAACGGTTGCCATAGCTGCACAGTATACCAGAGTTTGCACCTCTAACGCTGTTTGTGTAGCGTTCAAATACATAGGTGAAACCTCGCTGTTGAGGTGTTCTGTTAGAGCACGCAGATCATTTATGATTTTCTTTTAAGCAGAGAATGCTGTTGTGTTGGTTCTGCATGTCTGAATTCTAGTGAAACATGACCAAAATTTCTTTCAAGATGGTGTAGTTTTTCTAGGATTCCGCTTTTTACATCATCGTTAATAATATCCGGATGTGGTTCTGGTGGATCCGGTACTTGATGTTCATTATCCCTAGCACATATGCCTTCGGCTCCAATCAGATTTACAGATATTGTCCCTTTTTGATGTATTTGATTTTGCTAATTTATTGTTGTGGCATTCACAAAATCTCTGTTCATATGGTATGCCCATTTCAATCGCCTTTTTGGTTGCTGAAACTTTGTTTCTGCCTCTGGTTGTATCAAGCCATCTGTGTTTGGATGATTTGGTGGTTCTGGATCATGAATAGGTTTAGGTAGAACATTCATTTCATCTGCTTGTACGTGTAAGGCGGCTTCCTCTAACTGATGTTCCTTGTTTTCGTTTTTCCATGCCAAATCAGCCTGTTGTTTAATCTCCATTGCTCGGTTTTGTGAGATGTTTAGATTAGTCCTGATGTTTTTCATCTTAGCGATAAGATCTCTTAGTGCGACTTTCATTATATAAGGATACTTTTCAGCAAATTTCGTCTTTAAATTGTGTCTTTTTTCGACTTATGTTTTGAACTTCGAACTTGCATAAATAAATATAAAATTCGCAAATAGCTAACGCGAGCCAAATCATCCTCAGCAGGCACAGTTGACGTTCCACTGCTCACCATTTGTCGCAGATGTTCTTGCTGGCCAGATTTTTGATTAGTGAGATATGTCTGGCCATCTCGTAGATCATTATCACCACCGTCCTGCATGCTGTGACCCCCAGTGGCGACTCCAAGGGCGCCTAACGATCCTTAGAAAGTGACAAGCTTTTCAAAATTTTAAAAATACTTCCATTAATATTGATGGGTTTTGGTGTTCTTCTCAGTCCCTTTTCTCTTCATTCTCGGCCTGTCTGAAATAGAAGCCCCTGCCAGTAGCAGTGCTACCGCCAACATAACCGTCAAAGTCATGAGATGAAAGCTAAAGCCCTACCGCTACACCAACGCCAGTACCTTCAGTAGTGACCCTACCGCGACATTATTTTTACAGCAGAAATTGTAGACTCCAGAAGCTACGTTGTCCATGTACGTTGTCCTCTCCTGCTCCTTCTATCCTGCAATGTAAACAAGAACTGGAACTTTACGCAAGATACTTACTAAATCACTGTTCCTTAGATTACGGTCTCTAGCCACAGATGACCTTATGCGGCAGACGGTTCATTTAAAAGTGAGGATTTAACCTCTGGATACTTTTTTAGAGCTACCGACAAAAAAATTGTCCATCCCGAGAAAGACTTATTGGTGTATTTTTGACCTCTTAGACGGCCAACATATTACGCCAAGCTTAAGTTCCCTCCTTAAACTTAACAAATCAAGAAAAAAACCGCATTTAAAGAACTTGATCGGAATAAAGACATTATAATATTACCCACAAAGGCAACACAACAGTAATAATGAATAAAAAAGACTATAACAACAAAATCATAGACCTTCTAACTGTCGATACATGCAGAAAACTTAAAAATGACCCTAAAAAAACAATAGTCAGTAAAATAAAAACCCTCAAAGATTCTAAACTTGAGAAACAATGTCTAAATTAATAGCTACTAATGTAGCTTCCTCGCTACAAAACTAAATCCTTTTACAGGAAACTCTATCACTCACATCTAAAACTCATTTGACTTTATCAAAAAGATAGAGTAGATTCGTATCCAACCCCAAGATATCATAATGAGTTTCGACCTAGTATCTCCCTTTACGAAAGTATTAATCTCTGATACAATTGATATTATTAAATCTTTTAAAAACTTCCCTTCTGCGCTCAAACCTTTGATAGAACATTTTGTCAATAATACTTACTTCTTTTTTAATAAGCAATTCTACGAATAAACCTCAGGAGCAGCACTGGAATCCTCAATCTCACTTGTAATAGACAATATCTGTATAGACAATCTAGAAACCAAAATCTTCAACCAAGCTAAGCTTAAACCGGATTTTTGGTTCCGTTGCGTTGATGAAACTTTTGTCATCTGGCGACATGAACGAGATGAACTAAAAAAGGTTTTCGATTTCATCAATCGATTACTTCCTAATATCCAGTTCACCATGGAAATTGAACAAAACGGAAAATTGCCTTTCTTGGATATATTATTTTACAAAAGATCTGATAACATATTAGGGCATGAAGTTTACAGAAAACCCACCCTCACAGACACCTACATGCCGCCTCCCACCACCACCCACCTCAAAAACAATTTGTCATCAACTCACGTGTATACAGACCTGTCTCCATAACAGGTGTTAAAAGTTAAACGTTAAACAAATCCTGATACAGAATGATTACACAAATAAAGAAATTGATAAAGCAATAAGAAAATACACTCAAAAAGATAAGTCAACACAACCTACGAAAGAAAGAGATAAGCAACCACCACTCTTCTCTACATCCAAGATGTAACAGAACAAATGGGAAGAATTCTCAAGAAGCACATAATCCAAACCATATTCAAACCACCTGCGAAAATAGGACAACTGCTAAATCAATCCAAAAACAAAAAGGCATTTCACGCAATCAGCATTAGCTGAACATCATATCGAAACAGGACATAACATTTTATTTAACAAAACAGCAGTCATTGCGCTCTGGCTCATCGTGAAAGCATTAAATCGACTCTTCATGTATTTTCTTCATGTATCTTCTTGTTAATACAAAATCTGTAGGATTGTGGAGGCTACAGGCAATGAACAGAGTCAGGCACTTAAAGATAGGGACAATATTAATTTTAAGGCAAATTTGTAAAACATTGAGGTGTATGCAAGGCAATCCTTTAAGGTCAGCAGGCCGAAAAATAAATTTTTATATATTTAGCTATATAGATAGAATGCAAGGGGCTTTTCACCAAAAAACTAGGAGTAAATTTAAATTCGCAGAGTTTTTCCTTGTATCTTTCCCTATGAACCCAAGCACCAAACATAGTAAACAATTTCCTCGGAGGTTACGAAAGTGCCCCGCACCAAATACATTGCATGAAGGTCTATGTGGATTTCTTTCATTTCATGATATTTTGTAGCTTATGGTACTTCGAATAAAAATTCCGAATGAAAATTCATGCACGCAAGAAGAGCTTTACTGACATTTAATGTCTGTTTGGCACCACGTTCAGGAATCATGCATAGTTCCTTGTCCCTTCGAACTTTTGTAGTTTAAAAGCTCCCAAACTAATCCATGTCTGAAGGTCCAGGTCAGCTTAGCTTAACGTCGGTATGGCCCAAAATGTTGCTTTTCATGCGCACTAAAGAATCTCTACAGACAGTCGAAGATTGCTTGGCGCCACGCTGATAGACCATACCCCATGCACCATTACTCTGTAATTTTTTAGATCGTGTCCCTTAAATCAAAATTTTATATGTGACGTTCTGCGAGGAAAGGGACCTTCGGGTTAAAAAATCGATATTCAGATTTTTGATGATATTGATAGCTCCAAAATCGCTCTTTCACGTTAAAAAATAATTAAATTTTAATCTGTAAAATTGGATTTTGTTATTGAGATGCAAAGTGGGGAGTAAATCGCCTATTTTGAATCGTACGGTTCGCCCGAGAGATCCAACTCAACCACTTTCTACACATCTTTCCATTCTGTGCCCGAGTGACTCAAGAAATCGTCTGACAAAATTGTCTGCAAAAATTTGCCTGTTATCCCCAAGGTCCCTTTCTTCGCAGAAC
>NC_046660.1:138188667-138190301 GCF_010883055.1 Belonocnema kinseyi
CCGTATCAAAATGGTGTATGTCGAAAGCTTGATTCTTAAATAGCTTTTCATTGGTGTCGCGTCAAATTTCGTCTTTTTGTACGGATTATAGGAGGGACTCTGTCGACCTTAAGTGGTTCATTGGCGCCACAATGATATATCGTTTCAAGACTTTTTAACTCTGATATTTAACGGATGCGATGTTAAATCCTTCGTAAAATGAACGTCTGGGATGTATTAGTTACATAAATAAAGGCAACTGTCAACAACCACTGATATACTAGTGTTGAAAAAGCAATACATAATACATATCACATTACTTTACATTATATTATATAACATTACATCACATGACATTACATTGCATTACATTTAAATACATTACGACGATTGAAAAAACCACCAAAAAGCCATTAAAGAAATTCACATTTAAAAAATGGTGGGGGTTTAGGTAAAAATCAGATTGCGTCATTAAATATTATTTCAAAAATTTAGTCAGTAAATCTGATCTATATTTCATAAATCTGTAATAAAAATAAGAATAAAAATTATGTCAAGAAGAGGTAACCCCCGTGAAAAGAAATACCATTTTAAGAGCAGTTTCAAACCACGTTTGGTCTTTTTCTGGTATGTACCCTTTAGCCTATACCTGCGTAAATTTTAGGGCATTGAAATAGACCCTTCTCTCTCTCTCTCTCTCTCTCTCTTGAAATAAGGATAGCTGTACTAGTACTGAAAAATGTCTATTAGATGATGTATCATGTCAGTGAAACAGAAGCGTATATACAAAATTCATCATAAGAAATCTCACCCTTAAGTACCGAAACTTTCGTGTAGGTCAACGAAAATTTCTTTTATTTTCGGTACGGCAATTAATTTTTCTCTTTTATCATAAATGTCTTTAAATTCAATCCAGTTTTACGGAAATCAATGGAATTTTTTTGATTTTCTAACATTTTTTTCCAATTCATTTGAATTTTTTAAAATATACATTGAATTGTTCCGAAATCTTCTGAATTTTTTTGGAATTAGTTATCCTTTTAGCGCGAAAAAAGTACGCTATAACCGTTATAAAAAGTACGCTTTGACCCCTATATTTTATCACATAGGGACTCTGAGGCCTGATATATGTCACGATAGCTTATTCTCTGAGCCTAGCATAGTTTAAATATTGTAAATTCTAGTTAAATAATAGTAAAAATAATTAAAATTATGTGATTTTTAGGTTGAATAAATGCTGACACCTTTCGGAACAGGAAAGGATGTTTTTAACTAATGTAGAAGCAGTTAATAATGCAAATTTAGAAATAATTGACATCGTTGCACGATAGCAAGGTTCCGTGCATGATAGTATGATCTTTAGTGATTCGAGAATAAATGCTAGGCCGCAACTCGGTGGAGCGTGCGTTTGGAGAATAGAATATATATTTACAATAAAATAAACATGGTACAAACCTTATTGGTACGACTAGACGTAAATTTCTCTTGAAATTTACGTCTCTACTTTTACAAAAAAGTCTAATTTATTGCAAAAATATATATATATATATATATATATAATTAAAAATTTGTCATAAGGACAACCGCAGGATTTCACCGGGAGCGGGTGCTCCCTTTACAGACTGTAATCACCTATCTCACGGTTGTGAGGCGTG
>NC_046660.1:138190401-138203444 GCF_010883055.1 Belonocnema kinseyi
CAGCATGGTTTCGCAGACGTTGCTGCGAAAAGTGCGATAGCTCCGGGTGTTTCTCGCACCATAGAGCATGCAGCCGTGCCATGTAACCCCGTTCACGGGCCATACTCGCATCGTAGCAGATTAGCAAGTCGTGATTTAGTTGCCCCGTCCACCCAAAGGTCACGAGATCCCGCCGATCCATCGCATTGAATCTATTTTCATTGGCTCCCCCAGCTCTAGATTGGTCGGCATTGTTGGCCGACCCATTGTCGGGAGCCCTGCGCGTTCTGTTGTTTTGAACCGCACTTACTACAACTATGTTTGGTGTTGTCATTGTTGTTCCCACGAGAAGCTGGGGAAAGGAGTTCGTCCATCCTTGTAGAGCCCCGCATGCAAGGATAAGGCTGCTTACTCTGATAGGTCGCCCGGTATCCCAGAGTCACCGTTCTAGACACCTCACCCAGGTGCCATTCAGCTTTCGGCACGGTTTTCACACCTCCGCTTGGGGGTTAATTCCTTCGGGACCACCCCTGGAAAATTGTCCGCGACTGCCTATTTATTTTTGTAACCATATTCAGCAGAAACCCTTGGTACAGGGACCCTCTATCCGCAACCCGAGGACGCGTTCGGTGGCTTTGTCATAGGCCCTTCGGTTTGATTGTAGAGGAATCAAAGTTGAACCGAATATATATATATATATTGCAAACATAATATTAGAATATCTAGAAACCTTAAATTTACTTTAAAGGGTGCACAATTACTCTACGTTTAAGCAATTTCGTGCCGATTGATCCTTTTTCGAAGCGGCTAGGTCGAGGAAAGTTTGGGACCATTTTGCATTTTTTATGCGATTTTGTCTATTCTTGGCGGCTTTTCCCTTATTCAAAATGGACCGTACGAGCTTCTGGCTCAAAACTTTCTCCACTCGAACATTATCTTTTGTATTTGGGCCCGCTTCGCCTGCTCTTAGATCCAAATTCATTTCCTCACTGTGCGAAGATGATGGTGGCGGCAACGGTTTTTCTGATAATATGGAAATCGACTTTCTCAAAAAACCTATCTTTAAATTTTTGATTTATTTTTGCTTAACTTATCCTTCGATAATGCAGATAATTTGTGAGTTTGAGGCTTGCTAAATAACTTTTGTAGCCAGGAGAATTGTTTTTCTTACAATTGATTTCTCTACTTCTATTCGGAAACGATGCAAGACACTAAAAATGTTAAGATAAAAGTTTGTACGTCTAACAGCGTTCTATAAAAAATATCTAGTGTTCTTTTGCAATATTTTTCATAGTACCGGCCTCAAACATAGATTAGTCTGCATGGTACTGATAAGATGCTTTTCTGATATTAGCAGAAGCTTTGAAAAAATATTTGTAAGAATAAAAAAGGTGCGGTTTTCAATTAAATATATTTTTTTGATGTTCTCAAAATTTGAATTACGATTTGAAGTGTAGGGCTATGCCTGATGTAAAATGGATTCGGTATAAAGAAACATGCATACATTTACTTACATACCAGCTATGTTTCAAACTGCATCACTTCATCCTCTCCACATCCTTCCAAGAGCTCTACGGTCTTCTGACTGCATTAATTCGGTATATGCAACAGCATCGAGGGCTGCAATAAATAAATAATTTTGTACAAATAATCACAAAATTTCATTTAAATACTAAAATTTAAAATAAATTATATTCACAAACTTGGTACGTACTCATTATCGAACGGGTTCGGTACACCCGTCACCGATGCTTTTCTGAGTGGCTTCACGTGCTCAAATAGTAGAAAATTTTTTCCACTCAGAAATAACTACTTAGCCACCTCCTATCTTAAAAACAAAAGCGTACACTTTAGGGCGGAGTATAAATGATCCAATTAGTCGAATCTTCTGAGTCGAGCGAAAAATATTTGTGGGTTGGCATCCGAAAAAAGTAAAAAAATTCGAATTTTAGAATCGGTTAATATCTTCTGTCTTTTTTGATTTGTAGAATCACATTTTGGAAAATTACAAAATTTGATTTGTAAAATCATATTTTGGAAAATTACAAAAAATTTCCCTATTGCTTCAAAAATTATGGCAAATAATTTTAAGGTAATATTTTTGCTAGTAAATAATAATAAAAAATTATAAATTGAAAAAAAATGTTTGCTCAATTAAGAGTTTTTTGAAAATGGCCAAAAAACATGTTTTTTTTATTGTGTACTATACATACATTTTTTAACAAATTCCATGGGTCAAACCTAGTATTTCGTAAGCTTGAATCAAAAAAGCATAATATGACATTTTTTTGTATTTTCGAAACAAAACTTTTTTTAGTGATGTTTCCAGTGTTCTAAAATGGTCAATTTTACCCACGCCCACTCCTACAGAATGGAGGGGTATGTATATAAAACGATTCCATAAGCTTATTCCTACGAAAATATCGTTTTGCCGTAATAGCACCATCATTTTCTGCGTCTGAAAGGTTAGTCTTAGCAGATTGTCAAAGTCGCTCAAAAAACTTTAAAATTGAACTTTTTTGAACGCTGGAAACATCAACACAAAAATTTTATTTCGAAAAAACAAAATAACCGAGTATCGGTTAACGGGGTCCGATTATCACCCCCCTCCCCCCATCAGCAAAAAAATGCGTTTTCGAGAGAAATTTTTCAGACAAAAGTTTCAAGGTTTTGAACAAATATCTGAATGGTGGTCTTGAAACTGACCTTGGCGTTGACTTCAAGGTTATTTCAAGGTCAACTTTTATTTTTTAAATGGAAACCCAATTTTGATAATAGGCATAATAGCCAATCGAAAGAACGGCAAATTTTACGGTCAGATATGCATCAAGGTCATGTGACACGATGACCTTCGAGGTCATTCCAGGATCGTGTACTCTAACAAGGTCTAGACGGCTGATCAGCGAAAATATGCGTTTTTGAAAGAAATGTATTGGACAAAAGTTTCAGGGTCTTGGACGAGGATCTGAATGGTGACATTGAAGCTGACCTTGGAGTTGACCTTCAAGATTATTTCAAGGTCAACTTTTATTTTTCAAACGGAAACACCTATTTTTTATACCGCTAATCGAAAGAACGGAAAATGTTACGTTCAGATGTGCATCAAGGTCATGTCACCCGATGACTGGCCGGATCCACATACGAACTTTGATTGTTGTCTGATGAGACCATCTCGTCGTAGCTGGCTCGATCCACATACGAACTTTTGTTTGTGGTCTGATGAGACCATCTCGCTTTAGCTGACCGGATCCACATACCAACTTTTGTTTGTAGTCTGATAAGAACATCTCGCCTTAGCTGGTCGGATACACATATACTTTTGTTTGTGTCCTGGTGAGACCATCTCGCTTTAGCTGGCCGGATCCACATACGACCTTTTTTTGTGCATTGAAGAGATTCTCATGTAGTTCGCCTTAGCGGGCTTAGGGTTTTTTTTCTGTGTGAACTGATGAGAACTACGATGTATCTCGCCTTAGTTAACCGGATCTAGATACAATACTGAACAATTTTTTATAAACGCATATTTTCGCTAATCAGCCGTCTAGACCTTGTTTCAGTTCACACGACCCTGGAATGACCCCGAAGGTCATCGGGTCACATGACCTTGATGCATATCTGATCGTAATATTTTGCGTCCTTTCGATTCGGAGTGTCAAAAATAGGGGTTACTATTTGAAAAATAAAAGCTCACCTTGAAATAACCTTGAAAGTCAACGCCAATGTCAGCATCAAGGTCACTATTCAGATCCTCGTCCAAAACCCTGAAACTTTTGCCTGAAACATTTCTCTCGAAAAAACATATTTTCGCTGATAGCGGGGGGGGGGGGGGGGGGGGGGGGGGGGGGGGTTGGCCGATACTTTTTGATGACCCTGCACACACACACACTAATATAATTGAAAAACATCTACAAAAACTGCATTAATTGCATTTTACCTGCCAGGCGCACTTGCTTCTTCACGTCCGCAAAATGCTTTCTGGTACTCCACTTCAAATTTTCCCATAAACTTTTTAAGCTTTTAGAATAAAGATGCCATATTGCTTTTCTTTCCACTCGACCGAAAGGTAGCCAATGGCGTGAATGATTTAAAGTAAAATAGGAGTTATTTGGAAACGACTATCTGGTTAGCTAACCGCGCCCTGGAAAAATGTGGATGAACGCCCAACAGGATAATTAAAGCTTAACTATGGCGTTAACTTTAAGCCACCGTCAGTTAACCAATTATTTAACCGAGATTTGTGGAACCGGCCCTTAGTTTTCAACAGTTTATTTCCAAGAACTTAAAGCAATATAGTTTCTTCACTTTGAGAATGACACTTTGTATAAAGTATACTTTTGATTGTTTAGAAATCGTTTCTGTTGTAAGAATGAACTCGCCCAGAGCTCTGCAGTACTCAAAACTGGCTATCGGTCACTCCTATGACACACCCACTAGTTAAAATTCAGCGTACATATTTATTGTACTTAGTAAGATATCGCTGATTTTGTGTGCCGCCCGCTCTACTGGAAATCTTAACATGCATTAACTCATAGTAAGAACATTTTTTACAGACTCCATATACACATCTTCGTTGTATTTAAATCATTTAAACCACAATAGTTATAATTATGTAAGTAAAAAGCAAGTAAATGACGTAAAAAAATTGAAAAAATAGTTGCACATCAAACATTTTCTAAGAGAATTTAGTGTTTGGACTATCAGTCAACTGAGCAGCCTCGACCACGGTGACAGGCAGTAAACAAAGTTTTGAAGTTGCTCGATATAATTCCGAAGTGGCAGTTTTAACGCGAACGGTACGAATCAGACCGTCTTTGCCATTTAGAAAGAGAGAGAGAGCGCTGATAAGTGCCATATCAGCCGTTATAATATGAGGATCCTGTCGTTTACATTTGTAGCGTTGCTGTAAGGCATGCAAAAATTTTACGTTCCACCGTTGCCAGAAAACTTCACTTATACGCTGAACGATTTGTTATCTTTTCAGTCTATTTTCGGGGATGAATTCCGCAGAAGTCTCTAAAGGACTCGTGAGTAGAGCTGCTTTAAAAAAATGCCCTGGAGTGAGGTAAGATAAATCATTGGGATCTTCAGAATGTGGTCCAATAGGTCTGGAGTTGAGGCAAGCTTCGATTTTAGATAAAGTGTTAGAGAACTCTTTAAACGTTGAAGTATGTGATCCAATACATCTACGTAAATGATGTTTTAGACTTTTCACCCCTGCTTTCCAAAGACCACCAAAGTTAGGGGCGGCGGGGGAAATGAAATGCCACGTAGTTCCCTCGACCGATAAAGAATTAATAAGAGTCTGATCTCGACGTCATTGAGCATTTATCTACGGGCGATGAAACGCTCGTAGGCCGATAAGAAGCCCTGAAAAGGGCTTCACAGTGTGAAAATCAGGTAAGCTACCCATTAATTGTTGAACAACCGTAGCTCTATGACGTACACAAATGACGCAATGACGTATGAGACATTTTAATAAATTTGTACCTCTGACAGGTCAAAATCCTTGACCTAGAGTGTAAAAAGTGAACTGAATGCCACCACATAACGACCGCAAGTGCGCATTTCGAGCGATAAGTACTGAAGTTTGATGATTATCAGGTAGTATCACTGGATATCTCTCATTATAACCAATTGAAGCTTGATGGAGGCGACCACATAGTCGCAGAATACCAGAACCATCCAGAAACGGATTCAACGTTTTTAAAGGAGAACTTTTGGAGATTGATTCTCCTGATTTTAAATTGCTCATTTCTGGAGCTAAGGCAGTATTTTGCACCTGTGAAATCCACCACTTACGGGCTTCAGTAATTTCCACCGATGAAAGAAAAGGCATTGGAGATAATTATTCAGAATCAGGAAACTCTCGCATTTTTTACGTAGGGCTTTCATAAATGGTAGACAATAACCCGCAACTCTATGTAATCTTGGCCAAGGCTCAAATCCATCAGCGAGATCAGACTGTAGAAGTTTCTCCTTCAGGGTGTGGGGGGGGGGCGACTTCTTTAGCCTCTGAACAGGGCTTATGTTCGAGGTCTACTATAGCTCGTAAAGGTGGATATAAATCCTGCCAACTTATGGAATGACGTAACAAACAAGAGGCCTTTTGCAACCATAATTGGTGATTTAAAGCCCTTTTATGATTACCTTGAAGGCAGTCAGATAAAGTTTGTTCATTATAATGAACAAACAGCAGTTGACGTGGATAATTATTAACGTCAACTGCTCCAAATCGAACATCAACATACAGATTGCTTTCAAGAATAGGTTTTGCTAGAGGAAAATCAACTCTCTCGTCTTTATTCAACTGTTGGATGACTTTATTGGTCCGCTATGGAACACATGCAGTGCCATAGGGAACCGTAGACATTCGCCAGGCCTGAAGTTCACCCTGTTGAAAGTATTTTAAAATACTCTGATAATCACTGTCTATTGGATCTACCCTAATCTGACGAAACATGTTTGCTACGTAAGCTGCAAAAACTACTGAGTGTTTTCGCTATCTCAAAAAAATGTACATTGTGATCGAGCCTGACCTTTTTGTATCATTAATCTATCCTTTTCGAAAAAATCGCCTATTTCTACCGGAGGACCATTTTTAAATGGTAATCGAACCGTATATTTCCCTGGTGGCAAGTTTTTATGAATGGTTATGAAATGCTCTTCACAGAGCACTTCGTCTTCGCTGTTAAGAGAGATTCAGAGGGAGCTTCTTCTATTTCCCCGAAAACCAGATAAATCCTCGTGAAGTACTTCAGTCGTAATGCTGAAATGAACGGAGGTAGAACTAAGCTCCAAAATTTGACGTATTGGACCAGACAGAATCCAACCAAAAAAGCTACTTTAAGCGGTCAAAGTTCCTAAAGTATCTTTTTTTTTAGGCCAGGCAACAAGCACGATCCAAATTTGCCGGCTCCTATAATAACATCAATATCTGATAACCCAAAGGGATCAGGATCAGCTAAACACAGCTGCTTTAATGCTTGAAGATTAAATTTTCATGGAAATTCCTGTGGGGAATAAGAACTGAGATTTTGTAAAACGAGAGCCTGTAAAGAAAAAGGATTTTGATTATTTTCCTTTGAACGCAACCAAGCTTTGGCTGGTCTTTTGGCAATACCTATATATTCTACTCCTACACCGTAAACATGAGTATTAAATTTTTGATAAGAGGGTCTTAATATTTTAATTACCTTTTCAGATAAGAAGCTGCACTCTGAGCCCTGATAATTTTGGTAGCTAGCAAGGTGGAAGGCTTTAAGTGAGCGTCATTATTTAACAGACACATTACTTTATTATTGAGTGCGACTTGATGAACCCCTCTTATTGTCAATATAAGTTCAGAATTGACCTGATTATTTTCATTATTATTAGTTTGCGATGTAGACGCTACTTAACAATTGACTGAAGAAGCCGTAGAGCTGATCGATGGATCAAAGGCAGCTGATTTTTCAGAACGATCCTTATTTTCGTGATGTAAGAGTATTGTGCTTGTGACGACATTTAGCACAAGTGAATTTGTTGGAACAGTCATAAGGTTTATGCTTAGGAGTCAAAAAATTGAAACACGCATGTTTTTGAAGTACAAACTCTTTTATTTTATCAACAGTCAAAGCTCGAAAATATATCTTTACACTTAAAGAAAGATTGATTTTCTTTGCAGAAAATACATTTAGAGTTTGAAGAGGCAGCATGACTTTTAACTCATTGTGATTCGTTACTTTTATTTTTATCCTTTATTCCAGTTTTCGCAAGGTGAATATCTTCTAAGGTTCTAATTCTCGTGGCGTAGAATTCATCCGAAATTTCATAGGGTGAGTAATCTGTACTCGGCCCCAGCTGCGTCTCCTACCCTTTCAAGGATGCTACATTAAGGCGAAACGGTATGTTTGGCTGAGCACGGCAATGACTGCAGTGACATCTATAAGAAAATCGGAAATACAGTCTAGTACCCCCTGGCAAGTATAAAGACAACTTCATACCCGAAAATTGGTAGGATTCGTTTGGTAAAATTTTTGACCTGTTAGAAAGAGAAACTTAGCAACGAGAGAGACAGACAATATTCAACCATTTTTATGAAACCATGTTTCTCGGCTTACCTGCTCAGCTGAAGGGAAATATAGCAAATTGACAAATATTTCGTCTACACAATATGCGCGTGAAATATCAAATAATGTCTTCGCATCCAATAAGAAAAAAAAATTAAATTAATAAAATTGTGTTTATACATTTTCTATGCGCCCACAAAATCTTATTTTATGAGCAAAGCACGTTTTTTTGGTAATTTTGCAATTTATCTCGGTGAAAAATCGTAAAGCTAAAATCTAAAATATTTGAAAGTCTCATCTTCCTCCAACTTCACAATTTGATTAAATTTTGTTCAATTTAATAATGTGTTGCTGTTCATATATTCGAAGTGAGAGCAATTTCGTATGTAATGGTCTTTTTACATTCTCATCCTAATGAGAAGGTTGTCTGTATTCTGTACACACGATAACTTTCGAAAAATCTATCAGATTGTATTCTGCTTTGGCACACTTTTTTAAAGTCTAAAAAGAAAGAACAAGTTCGTAACCCAGCTATTTTGGATCAAAATTCAAAATGTGAGCACGTTTTCAAAATGTTTGAAACCACATTTTTTCAAGATTTCAAAATTCTATGAACGGTTATTCATAGTACTCAGAAACTCAAACAATTTATCCTTAGGACTTTTTTCTATAAAAAGAAAATTATCAGAGTTAGAGCATTTTCAAAATCCAAAAAAACGAACTAAAATGAACATTTTAAGCCAAACAACGCATCATATGAAAAAAAGTCAAGAGAAAAAAACGTTGGTTTTTGAAAGCTCTACAAGATGATCATAAAAACTTTTTTAATTTGGTCAAAAAATTGAAAATTGAAAATTTGACTACCAAAAATGTTTGAAACCACATTTTTTCAAAATTTCAAAATTCTATGACCGGTTATTTATAGTACTCAGAAACTTAAACAATTGATCCTTTTGACTTTTTTCTATAAAAAGAAAATTATCAGAGTTAGAGCATTTTCAAAATCCGAAAAAACAAATTAAAACGTACATTTTAAGCCAAAAAACGCATGATATGAAAAAGGTCAAGAAAAGAAAAACGTTGATTTTTAAAAGTCCTACAAGATGATCATAACAACTTTTTTAATTTGGTCGAAATGTTGAGAATTCCCAATTTCATTGTACCAAAAATAATGAAAAATCCAAAAATTCCATTTTTTGGTCTAACTATGCAAGATACGAAAAAAATTAATGAGCTGAAATTGCGCACCCTGGAAAGACCTACAAAATTCTAATAAATCACTTTTCCATGGGACGCATAGATTTTGTTTTTAGTTGTAAAAAACAACACTAAAAATAAAAAATAAAAATTTTTGGGACTAGCGACACAAGCTACGAAAAAAATATGACAAAACTTGTTCATCCAAAAAAGAGCTATAATTTTTGATAGGATACGTAAATTCGGCTTTGGACGTAAAAAATAACATTCAAAATAAAAATATTAAATTTTCTTGAACGAACGACACCAGGTACAAACTAAAATTAACATACAAAAAATGTTCGCCTGAAAAGATCTATAAATTTATTATTAATCACTTTTAGATAGGACGAGTAGATTTTCTTTCAATTGTAAAAAAAAGATTAAAAATTAAAAAATTAAATTTTTGGAGAAAGGATAGAAAAGACGAAAGAGGACATAGGATCCTATATAGAACCCTATATATGTTCCTCTATTAGACCCTATGCAGATGCGCAGTAGTTTTTATTTAATTGTAAAAAACAAGATTAAAAATTTGTAGAATTATAAAAACAAGGAAATAAGAATTAGTATGATTTAATTTTTATGCATATTATGAATTGTAATGGTATAAATTTCTCACAATGATACATGTTTCAGCGCAGCTTATAATACAAGTTAAAGAAAAATAAGAAACAATTATAAAAATAATCATGATAAATACAATTTGCTCTTTATTTTGCAATTTTTGAATAAGCAATCCCAGGCAGAGTTACATAAAGAATGTATCATATTTGATATAAAAGTGTTGTATAAAATGTAGAAAAGTTGAAATTTCGGACAAAATCGAGTGCGAAGCACGAGATACATGATGAGAATGTGGCTTTAACAAAAGAGAGTTCAAAATCACAAAATTACAGTGGTGGATGTTTTGAGTCTTAATTTTCAAAGGTTTGCGTAAGAATGTGCGGAAATATAAAGACCGAGCGCGTAGCGCGAGGTAAATATATAATCGAGCGCAAAACTCATTTAGTTGAAATTTGACATATTCAACGCCTTTTCAACGTTTAATCTTCAATAAGGTAATTAAATTTTCAACAAAATAGTCGAATTTGGAAATAAATTAATGAATTTTCGAGTAAATTGATAAATCGGAAAGTAAGAAAATAAATTATTAACGAAGTCTGTCAACTTTAAGCCAAAAGACACAAATTTTCAATTTGCAAGACGAATTTTCTACAAAGCAGTTGAATTTTGAACCCTGAAATATTAATTTTCTACAAAAAATATAAACTTTCAACAAAATCATTTAATTTGCAACCAAACAGAATAATTTTCAATACAAATAATCGATCGTCAAAAACAAATTTAACAAAGTAGTTTAAGCCACGAATTTAATTTTTTAACCAAAAAGACGAATTTTCAGCATATAAAGATTTCTCAGTCAAGAAGAAAAAAAAGTAATTGAACTTTCAAGTGAAAACACGAATTGTTTTGTAAAACAGTTGCATTTTCAAACCGAATCTATTAATTTACCACCAAAACAGTTAATCTTTAACCAAAAAGTTGCAGTTTTAACCAACAAAAGAAGAAACTGACAAAGTGACATTTTTTAGGTGAATAATTGTACTGGAATAACAAAATTTCAGAAAAAAACTAAATTTTAAACAAAATAATGCAATTTTCAACTAAAGATTTGAAATTTGAAAACAAAATTAATTTTTAACAAAGTGGTTTAACTTTTATCCAAGTAGTTGAATTTTCATTGTACAAAAATCAATGCTCAGCTAAATATGAAATAGTTCAATTTTCAAATAAAAAATTAATTTTAAACTAATAATATAATGCATTGAACCTTAGATATCGGACCCCTGATAAACTTCTTCGGAACATTGACGCCACACCGAAAATAGGAGTAAAAATAGTTGCGAGGGGTGTGCGGCCTTCTATCTGGGTAATTCCCCACCAAGGCCAGTCCCAAAATCGACCCAGTATCAGAGTTTCAGTGTAGTTGATATTCCAACCACAAACGATGACTCTAATTAAGCTTACTCTGGCGATTTCTTTATTTTCACTGGCCTATGAAATAATACAATCTTTTGGAAAGTTTTTAATATACAATCTTTTATTTACTTCGATTTTTACTTAGATTTTTGTCTTAAGTCACTGACTCTAACCAGCCAAAAAAATCCCTTCGTTTTCACCTGTTTTGCAGGTTTTAGCTAACCTGCAGACATACGATTTATTACTAGTGAAATTAAATTTTTTCGAAATATTGATAGATAAAAATGATTAGATTACAATTTTTTTAATGAAATGTTCGTTAAAGTAGAAAAAATTGGAAATCAACAAAAAGCTTTGAAGTATTGTCGATAATAGCTTCGTTATTTTCACCGTTATAAACTGAAATATCTAGTGCTAAGAAGGTGTGTTTGCAAAATTCAAGAACTTTTCCAGGTTTTTCCAGTTTAAAAATTCAAGGACTATCCCAGGGTTTTCCTGGTAACAAATTCAAGAACTTCTCCAGGTTTTAAGGATTTCTAGGAATCTAGACACCTTGCATATCTGTAAAATACTGAGCTTATTTCAGAAAAACTTTCTAATGCATATGTGGATTACTGTCTACCAAGTAGAAAAAGGCATGCGCGTACGGTCGAACACATATGAAGAGTCATTCCACTACATATCAGAACAATGCCTTGCAGAAACTTTTTGATTATACTTCTTATTATTTAATTTTGGATTTTTACATGACTAATTTTTTTCTTGAAAAAGAAGAACATAAATAATTAAAAAATGAAGTGTCTTTTCTAAAGATTATTTTTCTAGTTGAACATTATCGAAATCAATGTTATTATCCTGAGTTTAAAAAAAAATCATACTTTTTTTAAGAACTGCAATAATTTTAAACCATTTTTGTGATGAGAAAATCACGAAAATATTTCCTCTGCAGAATACGCTCCATACGCATGAGAAATAAAATTTGTCAACATAACTTGATGTTTAAATCTGTAAAATGAGAAACCTTGAAGAGGTTTTGAGACTAGGCCCTAGGGCTAAGTTGGTCATAAATTCACCCATAGTACCTGAGAGGTTGCTCCAGCCCCTCTATGCCAGGTCCTTTTGCCTTTCAACTTGCATATTTCTTCTCTATTTCCTTGCCTATTAATTAAAAATCCTAATAGGTCCACAAAATCCTGGACATTTTTGTGAGTTTGAGATTATAATCGTAAATATACATGGATTCTCAACTATTCCGATTTGCAGTTAGAATTTTCGTAAGCCCTTAATGAAAAAAAAAGCAACTGCACCATCCTTTTTAGGCGCTAAATTAGTATGCCAAAGGGCAATTCAATCGGATAATTCCTTCGAAAGTTATTGTATTCAGAGGCAACGATTACGGCAAACAAAGACAGATATCAAAGGAAAATCCATTTTTTGTCAAGCAGTGAGCCCGAAAACGTCGAGATTTGATGGTATCCGCGAAAGTCATTTTTTACTTAAAACGAATACCTTCTCATTGAGATGATAATGTAAAAAGTTATTATTCGTCATTCTAAGATCAAAAACTAAATTCAAAGTGATTATCAAACATCCAAATGGTAAAACTTCTATTTTAAATCTTTAAAACTTAATATTCTTAAAACCGATTAAAAAGAAAGTAATTTATAATACAAAATATTCATAACGAAACTTCTGCTACAAAAAATTTGTCATTAAATGAATCAGAAATTCACTGAAAACTTAAAAAAATGTTTAGTTAACGAGAACTGTGATATTACCCCAGACAGAAAAATTATA